>NC_066585.1:288330336-288645961 GCF_024323335.1 Lathyrus oleraceus
GAAGGCCGATGTTTTCCCCGATTGTGGGAAAGGTTGTTCATAATGCGCTACACAGGGTAAGGGTTTCTTGAAGCTGCAGCAGGGTATCCAGGTCTTGCTTGACAATGGTACCCTCCAAGTTGAAGACTTGTCTGTCAAAGAGTTTGCTGAAGGGGTAGTTGAAGAGGTATTTGAAGATGCTGTTAAAGAATTCACAGATGTTGTTCCTGCTGATTGTGTATTTCCCATTGATGTATTTAATTTTTCAAATGTTATGGCTGATATACCAAACATTGTGTATGATCTTGATGTAACTGAACTTGATTCCGGTGTTCCGAATGTTTTTGTTTCAATGAATGAAATTCCCGAGTATGACTATGATGTCGCTACTATCACCATCTTTTACCCGACTAATCAGATCAGTGTGCCAGAAGCGCAACCAGTGCCACCAGTGCGACCGGCCGCTATGACAATCACAACCCCTGGTCCTTTACCTTTCAC
The DNA here is from genome assembly GCF_024323335.1 of Lathyrus oleraceus. Classification (NCBI taxonomy): domain Eukaryota; kingdom Viridiplantae; phylum Streptophyta; class Magnoliopsida; order Fabales; family Fabaceae; genus Lathyrus; species Lathyrus oleraceus. The sequence goes on from NC_066585.1 coordinate 288,330,817, forward strand.
CAGTGAAAGGGCCATTCCGTGGCATTATGGGGGGAGTGTATACACACACGATCATGGGGTGGAACGACCTTTGAAGGTAGAAGAGGGTCAAAAGTCTGAACTCGAAGTTGAAGGTCCCGCAGTGGACAATGTTGGTGGAATCGGGCGATTCACCAGGAGTGGTAGATTATTCTCACCACCCGTTACCCAAAGTGAGAGTGCTGATGCCGCGGCTAAGGCCAAAGGCAAACAAGTTGTAAATGAGGGTACCTCTGCACCCCAAGCTGGCTCTGAGCCCACTTTTGCGAAGGATGTGGACGAGCTTCTGAGAATCATAAAGAAAAGCGATTACAAGGTAGTCGATCAGTTGATTCAGACGCCGTCTAAGATATCCATTCTCTCACTCCTGTTGTGTTCAGAGGCACACATGGAGGCACTTCTGAAGGTCCTTAATGCTGCATATGTGCCTCAGGAGATCTCAGTAAACCAACTAGAAGGGATCATTGCAAATGTTCATGCAAGCAACGGGTTGGGTTTTACTGATTCTGACCTAACACCAGCTGGACGCAATCACAACAAGGCTTTGCATTTCTCAATGGAATGCAAAGACACCGTGTTATCTCACGTTCTGGTGGATACAGGTTCCTCTCTCAATATGCTACCCAAGAGAGCCCTGTCAAGGTTAGAAGTAGAAGGTTTGATCTTGAAACCTTCCGATCTCATGGTGAGAGCCTTCGATGGTTCTAAGAGGTTGGTGTTTGGAGAGGTAGAATTGCCAATTCAGATTGGATCACAAACCTTCAACACCGTATTCTATGTGATGGATATCAGTCCCTCGTACAATTGCCTTCTGGGTCGTCATTGGATCCACAATGCTGGGGCAGTCTCCTCAACACTGCATCAGAAGATCGAGTTCCCAGTCAATGGAAGAATTGTCACCGTCTGTGGTGAGGAGGACATATTGGTAAGTAACATGTCTACCTTCAAGTACATAGAGGTAGAAGGTGAAATTCATGAGACTCTCTGTCAGGCCTTTGAGTCAGTTCAGATCAAGGATGCAGCTCCGGTGGAAAGGGTTAAAGCAGGAGCCCCTATCTCATCTTTCAAGCAGGCGCAAGCCTTGGTGGATTCAGGTGTTGCTCCTGGTTGGGGGCGTCTGTTGGAGTTACCAATGAAGGACGACAAGTTCGGGATTGGGTATCAACCAGCGCTGACTTCTACAACTTCAGCATTTCAGACTCGTCAGGGGCCGATTACTTTCTCCAGTGCTGGCGTCATCCAATATGGCCAGATCTCTACGATCAACGATGAAAATGGGGATAGTGATTGCGACATCGACAACTGGGTGCGTCCGAGGATCCCGGGTGAAGTCATCAACAATTGGTCTTCCGAGGAAATTGTCCAAGTCACTCTTCTAGAGGAGTAATTTTTCTTTGTTTATTCATGCATGTCCAAGTCTTACGTTCCGCCCAGGGCGTGATGACTCATTGTAGGGCTCATCTATGTGAATACCTGCATTGTTTATCATAAATGAAGGACGTCTTTTGCATTCAAACATTTTGTTCACTGTCTTTCAATTTTTGCAGTTTTCAAAATTTCAAAAGAATAAAAATATTTGGCAATGTTTTGTTTAGTTTTCACTCACTGTTCACACTCATAAGCACATACCATCACTCATGCAGATGCACATCATCGGATCCTATTGATAACAGTTCTGCTATGGCTCGCTTCGACTTCGAAAATCCAATCTTCCAAGCTGAAGAAGAGGGTGATGAAGACTGTGAACTCCCTGAAGAACTTGCCAGGCTGCTAAAACAGGAGGAAAGGGTCATTCAACCGCATCAAGAGTCTACTGAAGTGATTAATCTTGCCACCGAGGACGTCAAGAAAGAAATAAAGATAGGGGCTGCTTTGGAAGACGATGTAAAGAAGGGGTTGATTGAATTGTTGCAAGAGTATGTTGACGTCTTCGCTTGGTCTTATCAGGATATGCCAGGGCTTGACACAGACATTGTGGTACACCGTTTACCTCTCAAAGAAGGTTGTCCTCCGGTCAAGCAGAAGCTCAGAAGAACAAGACCAGAGATGGCTGTCAAGATAAAGGAAGAAGTGAAGAAACAGTTGGATGCAGGGTTCCTAGCGGTTACCAATTATCCGCCATGGGTCGCAAACATCGTTCCAGTACCTAAGAAGGATGGAAAGGTACGGATGTGTGTCGACTACCGGGATCTGAACAGAGCTAGCCCTAAAGATGATTTCCCATTACCTCACATCGACGTTTTGGTGGATAACACGGCTCAGTTCTCGGTATTCTCCTTCATGGATGGCTTTTCTGGCTATAACCAAATCAAGATGGCACCAGAAGACATGGAGAAGACAACTTTCATAACCCCATGGGGGACCTTCTGCTACAAGGTGATGCCGTTTGGTCTGAAAAACGCTGGGGCAACATATCAACGGGCTATGGTGACTCTATTCCATGATATGATTCATCATGAAATCGAGGTTTATGTGGACGATATGATTGCCAAATCTCAGACAGAAGAAGAACATTTGGTGAATCTGCAGAAGCTGTTTGAGCATTTAAGGAAATTCGAGCTGAGGCTTAATCCGAACAAGTGCACTTTCGGGGTGAGATCTAGAAAATTGCTGGGTTTTATTGTTAGCGGAAAAGGGATTGAGGTGGATCCTGACAAAGTGAAAGCAATACAGGAAATGCCTGAGCCAAGAACAGAGAAGCAAGTCCGTGGTTTCTTAGGGAGGTTGAACTACATTGCAAGGTTCATCTCTCATCTAACAGCCACGTGTGAGCCAATTTTCAAATTGTTGAGGAAAGATCAGGCTATTAGGTGGAACGACGATTGTCAAAGGGCTTTTGAAAAGATAAAAGAGTATTTGCAGAATCCCCCTATCCTCATGCCTCCAGTCCCAGGGAGACCGCTGATTATGTACTTGACAGTACTCGACAATTCTATGGGTTGTGTTCTTGGTCAACACGACGAGACAGGTAGGAAAGAACATGCCATCTACTACTTGAGTAAGAAGTTCACAGATTGCGAGTCGAGATACTCAATGCTTGAGAAGACATGTTGTGCACTTGCATGGGCTGCTAAGCGATTGAGACAATATATGCTGACTCACACAACCTTATTGATCTCCAAGACGGATCCAGTCAAGTATATATTCGAGAAGCCAGCTCTCACCGGAAGGGTTGCTCGTTGGCAAATGGTACTGACAGAGTATGATATCCAGTATACATCCCAGAAAGCCATCAAGGGGAGTATTCTGTCAGACTATCTTGCTCAACAACCGATTGAAGACTATGAGCCGATGAAGTTTGATTTTCCAGATGAAGACATCATGTTCCTCAAGATGAAAGACTGTGAAGAGCCAGTTGTTGGGGAGGGACCTGATCCAGATGAAAAGTGGATTTTAACGTTTGATGGGGCCGTCAACGCCAAAGGAAGTGGAATCGGCGCTGTCATTACTACTCCGAAAGGTGCCCACATGCCTTTCACCGCTCGTCTGACCTTCGAGTGCACCAATAATGAAGCTGAGTACGAGGCCTGTATCTTGGGTATTGAGCAAGCCATTGATTTGAGAATCAAGACTCTGGACATCTTCGGAGATTCAGCCCTAGTGATCAATCAAGTAAATGGTAATTGGAACACTCTCCAGCCTACTCTGGTCCCCTACAGAGATTACACGAGAAGACTGTTGACTTTCTTCACAACAGTAAAGCTGTATCATATACCTCGTGATGAGAACCAGATGGCAGATGCTCTTGCTACTCTATCCTCCATGATCAAGGTGGTTCGGTGGAACCATGCTCCTAGGATCGATGTTATGCGCCTTGATAGGGCTGCGTATGTGTTTGCTGCTGAACTGGTAGTCGATGACAAGCCCTGGTATCACGATATCAAGTGCTTTCTAAAGAATCAAGAGTACCCTGCAGGGGCATCCAACAATGACAGAAAAACTTTGAGAAGATTGGCAGGCAGTTTCTTCTTGAACAAAGACGATGTGCTGTATAAGAGGAACTTTGACATGGTTCTGCTCAGATGCGTGGACAGACACGAGGCGGACATGTTAATGCAGGAAGTTCATGAAGGTTCCTTCGGTACTCATGCCGGCGGACATGCAATGGCTAAGAAATTGTTGAGGGCGGGTTATTATTGGATGACCATGGAATCAGATTGTTTCAAGTATGCTCGGAAGTGTCATAAATGCCATATTTATGCTGATAAGGTGCATGTACCGCCGAATCCTCTGAATGTGATGTCTTCGCCGTGGCCGTTTGCTATGTGGGGCATTGACATGATTGGAAAGATTGAGCCGACTGCTTCCAATGGGCATCGCTTCATCCTTGTTGCCATCGACTATTTCACCAAGTGGGTCGAAGCAGCGTCATTCGCGAATGTCACCAGACATGTGGTTGCCCGTTTCATTAAGAAGGAAATCATTTGTCGCTATGGGATTCCCGAAAGAATCATTACTGATAATGGTTCTAATCTCAACAACAAAATGATGAAGGAGTTGTGCCAGAACTTCAACATTCAGCATCACAATTCTTCCCCCTATCGTCCTAAGATGAACGGTGCTGTTGAGGCAGCGAATAAGAACATAAAGAAGATTGTGCAGAAGATGGTCGTTACGTACAGAGATTGGCATGAGATGCTACCCTTCGCCTTGCATGGGTACCGCACTTCAGTACGTACATCGACCGGGGCAACCCCTTACTCCCTTGTGTATGGTATGGAAGCAGTCCTACCTGTTGAAGTGGAGATTCCTTCTCTAAGAGTCCTGTTGGATGTCAAGCTAGATGAAGCTGAATGGATTTGGACAAGGTTCAATGAGTTGAGTCTTATCGAAGAGAAGCGAATGGCAGCCATTTGTCATGGGCAATTGTATCAGAGTCGGATGAAGAGAGCCTTTGACCAGAAAGTGCGCCCTCGATGTTTCCAAGTCGGAGATTTGGTGTTGAAAAGGATCCTTCCTCCTCAGACGGATCACAGGGGCAAGTGGACTCCTAACTATGAGGGACCGTATATCGTCACCAAGGTTTTCGATGGTGGGGCCTTAATGCTTGCAACGATGGATGGTGAAGACTTCACTTCCCCTGTGAACTCAGACGCAGTTAAAAAATACTTCGCATAAAATAGACCCGCTGGACGGTAAAAAGAATAGTCCAGGCAAAAATGGGCATCCTGACGAACCAAGAAAATGAAAAGGTTCGGGCAAAAGTTAAGGATTAAAAATGAAAAGATCGTACACCCAGTAAGTTGAAAACCTGAAAAGGCAACTTAGGCAAAAATGGGTATCCCGGTGGATTGAAAACCCGAAAAGGGCGATCCAGGCAAAAATTAGGGATTAAGCGAATGACTGCGTTCTGAGTAGTTCTGAATCTCATCTCATGTCGGTGACTGGAAACTTTCAAAAGGGGTAGGAAACAGTCCAATCACCTTTTCAGAAGGCTGATCATCTGGAAGATCGTGAAGACGAGCGAGTCATAGCAGAATTGGAACCCAATAGAAATCCATTTCACATTGCCATTAGATTAATTCTTGTTTTGCGATTACCTCTTTCCAGGGATTGCTTCCTGATGTAAATGCCTATTCAGAGGCTATTCAATCAATAAAATCATGTTACTTTGTATATCTCTGTTTTCATTTTCATTTTGCTGTTTTGTTTGCAAAAATGACGTCCGAATTTTTGATAAACATTGCATCATGAAACATAAGAGCTTTACAGGTACATGCTCAATGAATATTTAAAATTGCTGTAAATTTTAAGTACTTTGAATCATCTATTCAGAACAGATACCCTCGGGGCATTTCCTTAAAATCCCCTGCAGAGCTGATCAGAGTGTTGGATTCTTCAATCCCTAGCAGGTTCTCACCACTGTACTCCCCAAGCGTTTGTTTCAGACTATACACTCCCTAGTAGAGTTAACAGTGCCAGACTGTATATCCCCAGCGGAGTTGACAGTGCCAGACTGTATATCCCCAGCGGAGTTGACAGTGCCAGACTGTATCTTCCCAGCAGAAGCAGCTGCTCCTCGGAGTTCGATGCCAGATCGATGTTTTCAATCCCAGATCGATGATCTCTTTCCTGGAAGCATAACCTCGGTACCGTATCGGTGTTTGCCTCCCCCTGCTGAGTCATCTCTCGTAGATTTTGGTTTCCAGAACCACTATCGCTTCCCCCAACAACAGGTTTCCAGCGCCGTTCTCTCCCCAGTCAGAGTCTCGGTATCTCGCCATTGCCAGAACACCGCGCGGCCGGTCATTTCCCCACATAGTTCATTGTGCTGTGCATCTCCAACAGTAGTGCCCGGGTCCGGAAGATTATAATCATTTCCCCAACGGGATTCCTTGCTTCAGCTTGGCATTTTCCCCAGCATTTCGCATCCCTGCATGTAGAATCATATTGCATTGCATCTTCCCAAATCGCGTAGCATTTCCATTCTCATGGAGCATTACGCCATTGAAAAATTCAAACATACGCATGTAAGCATAAAACATTCTCGGCATCCCAAGTGACAAGCCAAAAGTTTGTTTCCAGTGCTCAGACTGAAGGTTGTTCATGACCTATTATCCCCAGCATGGGTCGTTGGCCCACGTGCCGCCTCAATTATCATTTTCCCTATTTCTGCCGATGCTGACAGGCATGAAGTTTTCCGGTATTCAGACCGAAGTGGCATTCAGGCCAGTTTTTTCCGGTATTCAGACCGAAGTGGCATTCAGGCCAGTTTTTCCGGTATCCAGACCGAAGTGGCATTCAGGCCAGTTTTCCGATATTCAGACCGAAGTGGCATTCAGGCCAATTTTCCGGTATTCAGACCGAAGTGGCGTTCAGGCCAATTTTCCGGTATTCAGACCGAAGTGGCATTCAGGCCAGTTTTTTCCGGTATTCAGACCGAAGTGGCATTCAGGCCAGTTTTTCCGGTATCCAGACCGAAGTGGCATTCAGGCCAGTTTTTCCGGTATCCAGACCGAAGTGGCATTCAGGCCAGTTTTTCGATATTCAGATCGAAGAAGTTTCCGACATTCAGGTCGATGCAACTTGTGGCATTCAGGCCAGTTTTTTCGGGTATTCAGACCGAAGTGGCATTCAGGCCAATTTTCCGGTATTCAGACCGAAGTGGCGTTCAGGCCAATTTTCCGGTATTCAGACCGAAGTGGCATTCAGGCCAGTTTTTTCCGGTATTCAGACCGAAGTGGCATTCAGGCCAGTTTTTCCGGTATCCAGACCGAAGTGGCATTCAGGCCAGTTTTCCGATATTCAGATCGAAGAAGTTTCCGACATTCAGGTCGATGCAACTTGTGGCATTCAGGCCAGTTTTTTCGGGTATTCAGACCGAAGTGGCATTCAGGCCAATTTTCCGGTATTCAGACCGAAGTGGCGTTCAGGCCAATTTTCCGGTATTCAGACCGAAGTGGCATTCAGGCCAGTTTTTTCCGGTATTCAGACCGAAGTGGCATTCAGGCCAGTTTTTCCGGTATCCAGACCGAAGTGGCATTCAGGCCAGTTTTTCCGGTATCCAGACCGAAGTGGCATTCAGGCCAGTTTTTTCCGGTATTCAGACCGAAGTGGCATTCAGGCCCATTTCCCGGTATTCAGACCGAAGTGGCATTCAGGCCAATTTTCCGGTATTCAGACCGAAGTGGCATTCAGGCCAATTTTCCGGTATTCAGACAGAAGTGGCATTCAGGCCAATTTTCCGGTATTCAGACCGAAGTGGCATTCAGGCCAGTTTTTTCCGGTATTCAGACCGAAGTGGCATTCAGGCCAGTTTTTCCGGTATCCAGACCGAAGTGGCATTCAGGCCAGTTTTTCGATATTCAGATCGAAGAAGTTTCCGACATTCAGGTCGATGCAACTTGTGGCATTCAGGCCAGTTTTTTCGGGTATTCAGACCGAAGTGGCATTCAGGCCAATTTTCCGGTATTCAGACCGAAGTGGCGTTCAGGCCAATTTTCCGGTATTCAGACCGAAGTGGCATTCAGGCCAGTTTTTTCCGGTATTCAGACCGAAGTGGCATTCAGGCCAGTTTTTCCGGTATCCAGACCGAAGTGGCATTCAGGCCAGTTTTTCCGGTATCCAGACCGAAGTGGCATTCAGGCCAGTTTTTTCCGGTATTCAGACCGAAGTGGCATTCAGGCCAATTTCCCGGTATTCAGACAGAAGTGGCATTCAGACCAATTTTCCGGTATTCAGACCGAAGTGGCATTCAGGCCAGTTTTTCCGATATTCAGATCGAAGAAGTTTCCGACATTCAGGTCGATGCAACTTGTGGCATTCAGGCCAGTTTTCGGTATCCATACCGAAGTGGCGTTCAGGCCAGTTTCCGATTTTCAGATCGAAGAAGTTTTCGACAATCAGGTCGAGGCAACTTGTGGCATTCAGGCCAGTTTCCGGTATCCAGACCGAAGTGGCATTCAGGCCAGATTTCCGGTGATCAGACCAACATTTGATACTCTCATATTCCGATGCTTAGTGTTCAGACTAATGTGCGGCGTTCAGGCCATGGGTATTCCTGTATTACCATTTATTTTGGTATCCAGGTCAACTTTTTGTTTCGGTACTCAGGCCGATTTTCACCGTACCAGACGGATTCTTCTTTTGAGATTGCTTCTTTGCCGATTCTGACAGGCATTGTTAATTATTTCATGGGGATTCAGGGTCAAAATCCGGGTCTTCTTAGTATTTAACCATCTCCCACAATGATCATATGAAGAACGTCCTGCTTCATATTCTCTAGTTGAAGATGTTTAAATAGGGGCAGCTGTCATACCCCGATTTTGGTCCTAAATTCTTTATGTTTGTTTGGCATGCTTGGTCTAACCTTACTTTGGTTTTATATGAGGATTGGTTTTTGATCCAAAGTCATGGTGTTGTGATTGTGGATACATCTATGGTCTGGGTCATTTGAAAAAAACCATGTTTCTTGTGTTTCTAGCCACTTGCCAGTCATATTATTGGTTCATGGATACTATGTCAAAACCCTAACCTTATGGTCTCATTTCATGGCCTTGTTCATGTGCATTATCAGTCAAGATTTTTCAAAAGTCAAACATTCAAGTCATAAGACAAAACAATTTGGAAACCAACTTCAAACCATTTGTTAATCCATTTCAATCCATTTCATGTCATTGTAAACCATTACATGTGAGTCCATACAAGAAAATACAAAATTTGGCATTTTTGACCAACTGTTGACTTTGGTCAACAGTTGACTTTTTGGTCAACCTTGACCAAAGTCAACCCAAAAATTCACCCATAATTGTCCATTGAATTCCATTTACAAGAAAGATACAAAAAAATGAACTTTGACCAATTGTTGACTTTGGTCAACTTTGACCAAAGTCAACACAACCTCTTTGCATCCTAAAATCCTAAGTCTTCCATCATGAACCTTAATCCATCACTCCATTGTTCATGTTTGCTTGCTTCCATCATGAGTGCTTCATTTGCAAGTTATCCTTGGCCAACCATGTTTATGTTCATGCCATGCCTACAAGAGCAGTCAAGTTATACAAAAAAACAGCAGGTCATAACCACTTCAACCCAACCAAAGACAATGATTCATTGCTACACACCCAACTCTGGATAGATCCTAAGGAGGAGTTTATGCAGTATGTTCATACTGGGGACCCTGTAGATTTGACTTTCAGTGTAAAAGAACTGAAGGCATTTCTTTCATTTTGCGAGGGCTGTGAAACTGATATCCATTTACATTTTGAGAAAACTGGCGAACCAATTCTCATGGCACCTAAATTTGGTTTGGAAGATGGGTCCAATTCGAATTTTGATGCTACCCTTTTACTGGCAACCATGTTAACATCTCAGCTTCATGAAGGCGCAGCATCAGAACCTCCAGTGGTGCCTAACAATACACATGCTCGAACTGAAGAAAGAAATGAATCTCCATTGCAGCAAGAGAACTGCAGATTGAATGCATCAGAGCTTCCGTCTGACCACACCCGTATTTGGTCAGACCTTTCAGCAGCTGCAGTTAAGAATACTAGTGCCATGGAAGAAAGGCAGGCCCAAGAAAGAACAACTTTGAATGATAACGAACAAAGAGAAATTCAAAAGATTAGTGCAGTGCAAATTTCAAGAGGAAAATTAGCCGCAGGAAATAATCCCAGGGATTCCAATTTCTGCCTACCAACTGAAAATGATCATGTACAAGAGCCTCAAGATATGTTGCCAAATCATGGTCAACAATACCTATTGCAAGTCCATGTGTGCTCCCTTGCTTACTTCAAATGCAAGTTTCCATTCATGTCCATGAGTGAACCTACAAAACCAAAGCCAAGTCATGTGCCAAAACTGCAGCAAGACCATGAATGTCTGCAACTGTCTCAAGCCATAGGCCATACCTGCTGAACCTCATGCCATAAACCAAATAAACTCTGCAGCAAGCAGTGCATCAAGACACACAACTTGCAACAAACCAACATCACCACACGAAACTGCAACCTGCAACAAGAAACACATCCTTATTTTCAAGTCAAACCATAAGTGCTGCATTAGGCCAAAAGCGTGGTTAATCCAACGGGCCATGGAACCAAGTCACAACCCAAACATAACAGGGGCAATGCACCACCTAAGCCATTGATCAAGGTTCAAAGGACCACTTACCTTCACAAAGTCAAATTGAGCCTGCTGCAAGCTTCATGACAAACCTGCAGGCCAAGCTATGGGCGATGGAAATGCCTACATTTATCACATCTATATGTTACAATGGAAATGTATCCACCAAGTGCAAACTCACATTGGGATTAGCCACTGAATGCAAGCTCTTGGTTTGCAGCACAATGCAAAATCAAGGAATACCTTGCCTGCTGCCGCAACATTGACCAGATTGGACTTAGGGACAGCATATCCTTCACCTGTCGCAACTGGCCTATGATCCAATCCTGCAACAACCTACAAGAATCGGTTAGCACAATACCAAATAGAATAAGGCCAACTGCAGACCTTAGTCACCCTGCTACACCAAGCGTAACATCAAGCCCTGACCTATAACAAACCTGCTCCAAGAACACCGACATCCTTCCCAACAATCCAAAACAGTTCAGTGAAAAAAGCATACAGTTGAAGGGTCAAGCCAAAATAATTAACCAAAATCATGTCACAATACTTAAACATCACACATGCCATAACACAACCTCATCATAGCCAGTCTAGAAGCTAACATGAAGCCATAACAACCAGATTCATAAGCAATCCTGCATCCACAAAGTCAGAGAGCCAATGTAAAGTCATGCTGCCAAACTGTCCAAGTCAGGGGATGTGAACAATAGCATAGTGGACAGCAGGACAAGGACAGTATAGACAACCCCTTAAACTAGTGTGAAGTGCAATGGTTGTGATTGCAGAATTCATCCACTTCCAAGCTACTTGCAGTTTGAGTCCAATGATATAACCACCATGACTACAATATCCTGCAGGTCATCAAATACCAAGCATACAATGATCACAAAGAGTATACTAACAGTTCACTACTAACACCAATTAACAAAGATAACATGCCATGAGTATGGTTCGGTGATTGTGCTCAATACCTGCAGTACACACAACACGTTGCCAAGCCAGTTGCCATGTTGTGCCTTGCTGCAATGCCAGACCTGCACAAGCTCAAAACCAGAAACAAGAACAAATCAGTGCATAAATTATGCAGGTTTAGTGCAAACACATATCCTATCAATCCACACCATGAGATGTGCCTCAATATGGATGTAATCATGATTTTCACAACAACAATACCACTATGAACCTATAAACCACACTAGTGCCTAGTCCAACCACAAACCTTGAAATTCAAAGAGGTCCAGGATAGGTCTTTGGCTCAACCATCCAACCTGCATCGAGAGCATCATTAGCCAAGGAAATGCAAAACCATCTTCATACCTGTAGCTGGCATCACCAATACACCATATCAGTTCAAGCATGGCAATGGGTTCTAAACAGATAGTAGTGTAAACCCCATATGCTTGTTGATTGAAAATATTTGTGAGAGTTGAGAGAGTTTGATTCGCTGAGTTTGAGAGCGTGAGAGGGTTTCGTTGATGAGTGATGTCATAAGAGGGACGATAGGGGCGAGTTCGTGAGATTGCCATTGTTGGGGAAGGTTGAGTTCGTGAGGTGGGGGAGAAGTGAGGAAGACGAGTTCCTGTTTCGTCGTCTCCATTTCGTTATTTTTTTCTTTTTTAATCTTTTTTTTAATTTATTTAATTTAATTTGTTTTAATAGAAATAAACAAAAACATAAAAAGGTTTTATATGTTAGTATTTTCTGTTATTGTCCTTAATTTTTTTATTTTTTTATTTATTTTTTATCTCGGTTTATATATTTAACATAGTATCACAGTAGCAGATGATCATAAGTGGTCTGGTGGAGAAGGGCAGTGTGTATATTCTTGAGTGGGGTGGGTTCAATACTCATGTGTGGCATTTTTTGGCATTTTATTTCTTTTAGCTATATTATTTTTTCTTTTAGCATTTTCGTTTCTTTTTATGTTTATGCCTTTATTACACTCATATGTTCATTTTGTTAATAATGTAAAGTTTTTATATTTTAATTTAATTCAAAACCACTTTTAAACTATAAAAATCATATTTTTCTCGATTTAATATCGAGCCCATTTTTTTACACCCTTGTAAGTCGATTGCTTTTTAAGCATCGCCATCGACCTCACATAGCTTACTCTTGGGCTTTCTTACAATGAGCCGGTTCCTTTGCACTTACACTCATACATTATTTAATGCTTCATTATTTCATTCTTTGATTATTTGATTCGATTATATACTTGTTTATATCTTACTTGTTTGATTAACTGTGGCCTTTGTATGGTGTTTGAGGCATGTATTATTATTGTTTGTTTGCCATGAACAATCCCCATTCATAACAAATGTATCCCTCTCCCATGAAATGTATAATATTCTTTCATTCTTTATTCATCTGTTAATACAAGAAATAAAAATGAACATCCGATAACCATTTCAAAACAAGATCAAAACCTCGATCCAACGTCGAGTAATCATTTTTTCAAAACCTAACAGAACCAGCACGTATTCATCCACCCTTTTGTAAGTCGATTGCTTTATGCATCGCCATCAACTTTGTAAGTCGATTGCTTTATGCATCGCCATCAACCTTGTAAGTCGATTGCTTCATGCATCGCCATCTACCTTTATCCCTAACACTTCTCCTTGCTCCATTCGTCGATTCTTGTTCCGATTAGGTAGCACCCATTAGATAGAACCTTTTGTATGATAACATAGGTAGGATTCCCATATCCTTTTGTATGATAACATAGGTAGGATTCCCTTATTCTTTTGTATGATAACATAGGTAGGATTCCCATATCCTTTTGTATGATAACATAGGTAGGATTCCCTTATTCTTTTGTATGATAACATAGGTAGAATTCCCATATTCTTTGCATGCTAACATTAGGTAGATATTCCCATTTGTAAATCCTAAACACTTAAGTACATATTGCATGACAACTCTAGGGCAGAGCTTCCCCACTTCTAGACCTTTCCGAGCGTCTCCGATCTTGTGGCATGTAGTCCGTTCTATTGCAAAGAGGTAACTGCCTAAGACTCGATTCAGCGAGCTGCGACACCTACTGCTAGGACGTGAACACATTGCCCACTCTCCTTTGACACAACTGGTGTCCTCCTTTGTAAGTCCATATTCAGATGGCAATCCCTATAAAGGGGAACTACGTTGCTCTGATCCTCATGCCAGATGAGGTACGTAGGCAGGAGGTCGTGCGAGATCTCTCCGGGCACTCTTTTCCTTTTCTTTGTGTGTGTTTGCTTGACAGCTAGCAGGCTCGAGTACCAGACTCCCTGCTAGCTTGTTTGTTCAACTTTGTTGTTGCTTCTGACGATTCAGCGTCCGGTTAAACCCTTTGTGTGTGTAGGAGTCTGACATAAGTCCAGCGATTGGCAGTTGGTTTCCTGTGTGTGTTTGTTGGTTCGGAGTCCGATGTAAGTCCAGCGATTGGCATTCGGTTTCCATGTTTGCCTGTTTGTGTGGAGTCTGACATAAGTCCAGCGATTGGCAGTCGGTTTCCTGCGTATGTTTTGTTTGGCGTCCCTATGTAGCCGAACTACGGCAACTCTGATTCTCATGTTCAGATGAGATACGTAGGCACAAGACGCGATGTCTTGCCGAGTTTGACTAACGACTAACAACTAATCCTTGTTTTCTTTCGCCCTTATTGCGATCTTTTCTCTCGCCCTCGTTGCGATCGAGACCTTCCCTTTCTCTTGCCCTAGTTGCAATCGAGACCTTTGTTCCTGTAGTCAGCCGAACTACATTATGCTCTGATTCTCATTCCCGATGAGATATGTAGGCATAAGACACGATGTCTTAGCGAGCACACATCTCTTTCACCCATAGGTAGCCGAGCTACGAAGACTCTGATTCTCATTCCAGATGAGATACGTATGCAATGGATGCGACATCCGTGCGAGTCATTTTTCTCTTGACCCTTTTAGTAAATAGTACATTAGATAAACACACACCCTTTAGACAAGAAACAACAAGAGTGGATCCCGTAGAGTACTACGGATGCGTAGGGGTGCTAATACCTTCCCTTCGCATAATCGACTCCCGAACCCAAGATTTGGTTGCGAGACCTTGTCTTTTCCTTTCCTCTCTCCAGGTTTACTTCGAGCGTTTCCTTTCCCTCCTTTGGGATAAATAACGCACGGTGGCGAGTCTTCTGTCATTTTCTTTCGCCGGTTGTTTTTTCGCATCACTGTATTTTTTCAGGCTGCGACAGGTGGCATGAGGATGAAGATCAGTTAGCAGGTTTTTGTTTCTAGTCATGTGTCTGGAGCACCCACTGTCAAAATACCAATCTTCTTTGGCTGAAACTCTAAAAGAAGTGTGAGCTATCAGACTTGTAACATCAGTCCTGGGAACCCATTGTTTTTTGTTGACAGGTCTGTGATGTTTGGGTCTAGGTTGATGATGAGAAAGACTAGGATAACTATACAACTTATAGCAGAATGGTTTTATGTGGCCAAATTTTCCACAATAATGACATCTCCATCTTTGGTGTTTCCCTTTCTATTGTCTTCCTTTATGATGTTGTGACATATGATGTGACATCTCTGGTTTGCTACCAGTATGAATGCACTTAGGTTTGGATTTAAGTTTGCTACCAGTGTGACTGCACTCAGGTTTAGATTCATTGAACCCAATGCCAGACTTGTCTCCTGCCATTTGTCCAGTTTGGAGAATTTTGTCTAAGGTGTCAGTTCCATTGTTTAGCATTCTGACATACTTTGTCATCTCATCAAGTTTAGAATTCAAGAATATTGCTTCAGTTTTTAACTTAGAGATGGTTTCCAAATATTCTGCCTTCTCATTCTCCAGTTGTGCTATCACCTTCTTCTGACTTTCAACTTGTTGACGCACTTCTTCACTTCTGTGACACAACTTTCTGTAGGTAGTGGCTAACTCATCAAAGGCCACTTCATCATCACTTGGGTCTTCATCAGACCCCTATCTTCCAATCAAGGCAGCCACAAGATTTGCAGACTCTTCTGTTTCACTTTCATCAGAGCAGCAAGACTTTTCTTCTGTTTCTTGAGGTATGTCCCACATTCAGTTCTAATGTGTCCATACCCATCACATTCATGGCACTGAACTCCTTTTCCTTCTTTGGGCTTTTCATCTGATCTTGTTCTTCTTCCAACATTGTTGGATTTACTGATGTCAGATGAGACGGTCTTGACATTTGCCTTAGATCTTACATCCATCTTTTTCAGAAGTCTGTTGAATTGTCTTCCCAAAAATGCTACATCATTTTCCAGATCTTCATCAATATCTTGACCACTTTCCTCCTCTTTCTCCTCAGTGTTTAACATGAAGGCTATGCGTTTGAATTTCTTTTCAGGTCCATCACACATTCCCATATCAAATGTTTGGAGGGATCCAATTATCTCATTAACTCTCATATTGGAAATATCTTGAGACTCCTCTATGGCTGTCACTTTCATGGAAAATCTCTTAGGGAGTGACCTGAGTATTTTCCTCACTAGTTTTTCATCTGAGATCTTGTCACTCAGGGCTCCTGAGGCATTAGCAATTTCAAGGATATTCATATGAAATTCATGAATATTTTCATCTTCTTTCATGCTTAAATTTTCAAACTTGGTAGAGAGAAGCTGCAGTCTAGACATCTTGACTCTAGAGGTGCCTTCATGAGTGGTTTTGAGAATGTTACAAGTATCTTTAGCCACCTCACATTTGTTTACCAATCTGAAGATATTCTTATCTACTCCATTGAATATAGAATTCAATGCTTTAGAGTTCCCAAGGGCTAGATCGGCCTCCTCCTTGGTCCATTGTTCCTCAGCCTTCTTATCAGTTGTAGCCTCTTCATCCTTAGTAATAACTGGATATTCCCAGGCTGTTAAAACAACCTTCCAAGCCTTATTATCCAAAGATTTTAGGAAGGCTACCATTCGAGGTTTCCAGTAGTCATAGTTCGATCCATCTAAAATAGGTGGTCTGTGAACAGATCCTTCATCTCTCTCCATAGTACCAGAAAGTAACGTCCCTAGATCTCACCCAGAACTAGAGCAGGATGCCTGCTCTAATACCAATTGAAATTCTGGTATCAGATATGAGATGTCAAAGGTAATGTCACGACACTAATATCTGAACAATACAAACAAGATAAAAGATAAAGAACAGTAATGCAAGAGACACACGCAATTGTTAAACCAGTTCGGTGCAAACTCACCTACGTCTGGGGGATACCAAGACAGGAAGGAAATCCACTAAACAGAATCAGTTCAAAGACTCTCAGTAAACAACTTCAAGTTACAGTCTTTTCACCTAATCTCTACCCGTGTGACTTCTACCTAAGAACTCTTAGATATGAGATCCTACTCACTCCCCCTCAATCACAGCAATGATATAAAAAAAGAAGTACAATGAAAAGAAGACACTCTTCAAAGACACATACTTGATCTTACTTAAAAGCTTCAATCAAGTAAACACACACTCATGCTTGAAAGCTTAGAGTGGACAAATTACAACTCAAAAATCTGACCAATTCAATCATCTATGGATGAATTGAATGACTTACAATTCACACGACCACACAAGACTAAAACCCTTATTCTTTCTCAATATTTCGTTCGTTATTTCTTGTGTGTAAAATCAGGTTTTCCATGTCCTTTTTATAGAAGCATTTGACTGGGCTTGGACATCATAAAACCCTAAAACTATTTTCCCTTCATATCTTCTCATGACAATTAATTATATCTCTTTGGAAAATAGGTCAATCTAGTTGTAATTACTGATTGATAGCATGTTCAATCATCTCATCAATCATACACAGATTTGCATTAAAAACGCAATCACATAATACATAACATTTAGACTGAATGTTTTGTATATAGATGTCATGACATCGGGTCTGACATCTCAGTAAATTCCTGCGTAATCACATTTTAAACATCCTGCAGGTACATGATATCTTATGTCAAGACAACACATGTGACAACTTGTGAACACTCTAGGTTTTACCAAAATTACTGCCAACACAAGAACCAACAAAAAATACTTTTAAGTTTCCAAAAATTCTGAAATTTTTTCTCCAAGGTCCTTTGACCTTGTTTGGCCTATGATAAATCTCATGGCCGTTTCTTTGGTGTTTTGATGAGGTTTTAGGAAATTGACCAACCATAATTTAATTTAATGCATATTTTTATTATTTTTAATTTTATTAAATGCCAAATAAATTCTGTAGATCCATTTTAATTGACTTTGTGAGTTTGACTTGTGATGTTGGGCCTTGGTCAAGGTTAATTTGACTTTGATAGGTTAAGATCATTGGATTTAGGGGATTGATGGAATGTACATTCCATCTCTCAAAATGAATTAATGATCTTAATATGGTAAAAGTCCTCCTTTGACCAATTTGTGTTTGATCCATTCCTCCCCCCCCCTCCCCCCCTCCCCCCCCTCTTCATCTCATTCCCCTTCTTTATTCATTCATGTCGTGGACCTATAATATCTCTATATCCTAAGGCTAGTTGATTGCAAAATCAACATAAGTATGGATGAGATTAGGTCCACCACTTTGCATATTCTTTTTTTGTGTGGTATGTTTCATGAGCATACTCCATTATACTATGTCTCTAACATGTATTAACACCAAAATTATATTGCCTGACCTCAAATAGTAGTGACTTCTACATAAGTCCAATTACGATTGCTTAACATAGCGCTAAATTTTGACACAAAAGGCATAGCATTCTAGTTAGTGAGATTGTAAGTCTCCCCCCTTTCATGGTATTATGTGGAAACTTGGTTTTTTTTCCTTCCTTTGGAAGATGTCTTGGATCAAGGATCCATGCTTGTGATAAGTGGGTTGAGTGTACTCCAAAGAATGACTTAAACAAAAACAAAAGCAAAAGCAATACTAACTTCTAATCAACTAACAACTAACATTTAATTTCAAGTCATTTACTTTTAATGCACTTTAATTTTAAGCCTTATTCATTTCCCATTATTCATACCATTCAAGTTGTTTACTTTAATCTCATTTTCCCTCTGTCCACTTGGACCATACTTTGTGATATATTGTGTTTATATATATTTGTTTTCTTGTGTGGTCTTTTTGACCTTAATGTACATAATAAGAATAAAATCCCTAAAAACATTTTGTGTGGACTGTTGATGTGATATGAGACAATTAGACTTAGTATTTAGGCAACACTCCCTATGCAAAGCACTTGGCCAATGCCAAATTTCATGAAACCAAATTCTTGTGAAGTGAACCTTCATCTGATACAATATTGAAGATTCATTTGAGTTCATCTGCAACATGATTATAGTGAAGTTGTTATTTTGAACATGTGCCTAATGCCATCTTTGAAGTCATCTGATACATGGAAAATTTTGAAGAAGATCCTGGAGTTACTAAGCTTGGATGTGCCTATCTTTATTTTACGCCTTGCTCTTCAACTTGTTATTTGTATATTTATTGTTGCTTGACTCTAAAGTCCGAGGGAATTTTGGGTTTCTATATGACATTCTTGTCTATTGGATTGCAGCCCATTGGTAAGATCTTTTCAACTCTTAACTTTTAGATTTTTTCTTAGGATTAGTCTCTTCATCTCTTCCCCATTTCTTTAATTTCAAATCTCTCCCTCCTTTTAAAATCTTCTTTGCTTGTGTTTGTTCTTTCTAAACTTTGACCATATTGCAAATTAGAGACTTTGGCCTTATGCAATTGCATTTTCAAAACTCTTTTCTTAATCAAATTTGTAAATAAACTTAAATATACTTGACTTAAAATTTCAAAAGACAAAAAGAACTAACACTCATTCAAACCATTTCTAGGCCTCTTGTGCCTTTGTTAAACTTTAAAATTTTGGTAAAAGCAATGCACTCACTTTGAAAATTGATACCACGAACTACGAGGTTTTGATCCCTCACTTTTATGTTGGTACGTAGGCACAAGTCCGAAGGTCTTGTCAAACACAAAAATATAATTAATGAATTCTTTTCTCATCCCTCCACTCTATTTATTGCAAACATCTTTTGAACAAAAACACATATGCACACAAAAAAGGGCTCCCTAGGAGTACCTAGGACACTTTTGGTGATAACACCTTCCCTCCGTGTAACCAACCCCCTTACCTGTAATCTCTGTTCTTTTATTAGTTTTGATTTGAAAACTTCTTATCTTTTGGATTTTGTTCGTACTTTTCCCTTTTCCCTTGGAAACAATAAAAACGCGGTGGCCACTCTGGTTTAATTGTGTCTATCTTATCCATAGCTTGATGATTATGAATTTACCGCTACACCATGATCTTCACATTTCATTTTGATCAAGAAATCACCAAGAGTTTGAAGCTTGTTTTCCTTTGAAGCCCTAATTCATCTAGGTATCTTGTGTGACTTCTTCAACAAGTTTCTTCAAAAATTGATCAAATACTTCAAGCTATACTTCACATTTCATCATCTTATGCATATATGATCCACAATGAGTCCCAAAAGTCAAGAGAATGTCAAGCTATCAAGTTGGTTCATGATGGTTGATTAGAGAAAGTCAACTGGTCAAAAATGGGGTTCCCTAAACCCTATCACCTACAATTTTTGTCATATGAAAATGATTCAAAGAGAAACGTTACTATAAATGTCATTCCAAACAACTTTCATGTTAAGGTATAGAGCTAATTTTGCTTGGAAAGTCATTTTTTCTGGTGAAAGATTATATGTCATTTTGTCTAAACCCTAGTTTGGAGGTCAACTTCCCAAGGCCATAACTTGCTCAATTTTTATGATATGAAATCCATTCAAGTTGAATTATCAAATTAAATATGTCTACTTCAACTTTTATTTTTGGAGGAAGTGCAAATTCAACTTGCAAATGCATGTTCCAAGAGGAAACATTATAGGTCATTTTGGGCCAATACCATTGAACAAGTGATTTTCCTCAACTTCTAAAATTCTTAACTCCTTCATGCCAATTCCAAATGAGGTCACATTTATGACCAAATTGAATAGGTTTGGAAGAGATACCACTTTGATGAAGGAACTTTTCTTATTTGAAGTCCATGGAAAGAGTTATTCAAGGTGGAAGAAGTGAACATTTGACTTGGGACTTAGAAACTTTTCAAATATGTTTGATTTCGCAAACTTCCACCTCAAAATTCATCATGATCCAAGCTTCAAGCTAAAGAGTGTTCAACATGAAAGTTATTACCCTTGATCTAACCTTTCCAAAACATCCAGGATCATCTCATTTTGATCAAAATTGAGGGACTTGCGCATGGGTGTAAGTTAAGGTATCATTTGGATAATTTCAAGTTCCACTTTTCATATACATTTGCATGAGCTTCTAACATGATTTCAGCATGAAGTACATTGGATTATGGATCGGAATACATCATTTCATGGGCCTAATTCACGCCCATGCATCCATGCAAGGGAGAATTTGAAATTTTGCCACATTTGGAAGTGTGAAAATATCATTCACATTGCCTATAAATAGAACCCTTGGTGATCAAAAATGGGATCCCTCTTGCCCAAGCTTCGATGCTCTCCTCCCCAAACCCCATTGAAAGGATAATCTTTAAGGTTTCTTGAGAAATCGAGTTTCAATTCTCCTTCTGTTTTAGGATTGAAACTCCATGAGTCCAAGCCTTTTAACCATTCAAATCATCTTCTACAAGCTCCTAGAGTCAAGCCAAGTCAAATTGGAAGCCAAATCAAGCAATTCCGAAGCTCCTCAAAGGTGAGATTTCAGCAACTTCTTCTCTTCGATTCTCTCTCAATTCTCCACTATTCTTGTTGATTTTTGGTTTGCTGAAGTCCTACCAATGTAGGCAACAAGATTGAGTTGTTTTGAGGTCAAATCGAAGCAACTCAGTTCATGATCCTCAAAATTCAACTCCCTGTATCTTTTCATATACTTGGAATTGGACAAAATTGAGGCCAAATTCGAGCTCCTGAGCTTTTTTCTTTAAATCCATGTTTTGCTTTTTCATTTTGGTGATGGTTAAAGGTGGACCAGTCTAGTGAGGTCCACCGGAGAAGAAGACTGGATCTCTGGCTCTGGTGATGAGGTGTGTTGCTTCCCAACCCCATGACCCTTTCAATTTGTTTTAATCTCGTGCATTGTTTCTGATTACCACGCGTGCATCTCAGTTGACCAAGGCATATGTGGAACGCGTGCTGATCAACATCTAATCTGCCACCTCAATTAATGAAGGAGATCAGGTGGTCCACGTTTTTTTTTAATTTATGAATATTCCATTTAATTGCTTGTTTTTAATCAATTCATATTAATTTTATTATTGATCCAAAAAATATGGGACTTTCACTAAAAAAATTTAAATATTTTTCTCTTTCATTTTCTGAATTAAAATTATTTTTTGGATTAATATTGATATTTTTCATGATTTAATTGTTTTTTTTTGCATATTTTTAATTGTTTAAAAATACTTATGACTTTTCAAAAATAATGAAATTTTTTCTCCAAGGTCCTTTGACCTTGTTTGACCCATGATAACTCTATTGGCCATTTATTTGGTGTTTTGAAGAGGTTTTAGGTTTTTGATCAAACATAATTTAATTTAATGCATTTTAATTTGATTTTTAATTGTTTAATTGTGTATAAATTATGTTGAGCCAGTTTTATTGACTTGTGAAGTTTGACTATATGCTTGGGCCTTGGTCAAGGTTGATTTGACTTTTGTTAGATTAAAATCATTGGAATTAGGGGATTGATGAAATGTACATTTCATCTCCCAAAATGAATGAATGATTTTAATTTGATAAAATTCCTTCCATGACCAATTTGTGTTTGTCTCATTTCCCCTCCCTCTTCATCTTCAATCCCATTCTATCTCCTCCCTCTCATTGACCAATGACATCTCAATATCCTAAGGCTAATTTGTTCATCAATAACTTTGTGTTAGATGAACCAATACAAGTATGGATGAGACTAGGTCCATCCTTTGATCATTTTCTTTTTGTGTGTGGTATGTTTTAGGAGTATGGTTCATTATACCATATCTCTAACATGCATTAACAACAAAAAATTTATTGCCCGACCTCAGATAGTTGTGACTTCTACATAAGTCCAATTACGGTTGCTTAACATAGCGCTAAATTTTGACCCAAAGGCATAGCATTCTAGTAAGTGAGATTGTAAGTCTCCCCCCTTTCATGGTATTGTATGGAAACTTGGCATTTTTTCCTTCCTTTGGAAGATGTCTTGGTTCAAGGATCCATGCTTGTGAATAGAGGGTTGAGTGTTCTCCAAAGAATGACTTAAACAATTGAAAAGCAAAACTCCACTAACATCTAATCAACTATCCTTTAACTCTTATTATTAATTGCTTTTAATTTTAAGTCATTTACTTTATGCCATTTAAATTCAAACCATTTATCATTTGCCATTATACATATCATTTAACTTGTTTATTTTAATGTCATTTCCCCTTTGCTCATTTAAGCCATATATTGTGATTGTATATATTTGTTTGTATTATTTTATTTGTGCTTGTGGTCTTAAGACCTTAAAATACTTAATAAACAACAAAAAATCCTAAATAATGTTTGTGCGGAGTGTTGGATTTGATCTGAGGTTTGGACTTAGAATTAGGCAACATTCCCTATGCAAAAGGACTTGGCCAATGTCAACATTTCTGAAACCCAATTCTTGTGATTTGAATTTTCATTTGATGCAAGTAATGAGATCCACTTGAGTTCATCTGCTACATGGCCTTGATGCAAATGTTACTTTGAACCTATGTCTAGTGCCTTATTCTGAGCCATTCAAGGAGTATGTCATCTGATACATGGGGAAGATTATGAAGAAGACTATGAAGTTTCTAGCTTGGATGTGGCTATCTTTATTTGATGTCTTTCTCTTCATTGTGCTACGTGCTTATAGATATTGCTTGATTTAAAGTCCAAAGGAAAAATGAGTTTCTATATGACATTCTTCTCTATTCGATTGCATCCCATTGGTCAGATCTTTTTAACTCTTATCTTTTAAAAAAATTCTTAGGATTAGTCTCTTCATCTCCTACCACTTCTTAAATTTCAAATCTCTCCCCCTTTTCAAAACCTTATTTGCTTGTGATTTCAAACTTAGACCTTATTGCAAATTAGAAACTTTGGCGTTATGCCATTGCATTTTTCAAACACTTTTTCTTAATCAAACTTGTAAATGAATCTAACTATATTAGACTTAAATTTCAAAAGACAAAAAAAACTAACACTCATTCAAACTATTTTAGGCCTTTTGTGCCTCTTTTAAACTTAAATTTTTGTTAAAAGCAATTCACTCACTTTGAAAATGATACCACGAACTACGAGGTTTTAATCCCTCATTTTTATGTTGGTACGTAGGCACAAGTTCGAAGGTCTTGTTAAACACAAAAATATAATTAATAACTTCTTTTCTCATCCCCACACTCTATTTATTGCAAACATCTTTTATACCAAAACACATACACACATAAAAAAAGGGCTCCTTAGGAGTACCTAGGACACTTTGGGTGCTAACACCTTCCCTCTGTGTAACCAACCCGCTTACCTGTAATATCTGGAAGTTTTGATTTGAAAACTTCTTATCTTTGGGTTTTGTTCGTACTTTTCCCTTTTCCTTTGGAAACAATAAAAGTGTGGTGGCGACTCTGGTTTTATCGACCTTAAGTTTATCCATAGCTTAATGATCATGAATTTACCGCTACATCATCCTAGGACCATTAGGGCATCCTAGGAGTTCAGCTATTTCTCTATGGATGTAGCGGTAGTCATTATCTAACAACCTAAAGGTAATAAGGCCTTAGTTAAATCCCATACCATGGTTTGGAAGGTAAACTAGGGAGCTTAGGAATTCTAAGGTTAACCTACAGTAGAAACTAAATTTTCTTTTTGATAGCAAAGGTATCCCAGCGTAGTTGGTTAATTAGGAACATAACACTGTCTCTTATACCTAACTTGGTCATAGTACGTCCATATTGGTATATGGTTAGTGTCATTTCTCTCTGAGCTAGAGCCTCAAAATGTCTCCTTTGAGCTTTGCCTCTGAAGACTATATCCATGTAATCTACTTGTTGCATTGTGATGGTCAGTGGCTAGATAAATTTAAGTAGATACTGGCATTAAGTCAGTAATGGTTAATAATAAACAAAAATACCGATTGACTTTATGAAAGAGAAGAAAGAAGAAAAAAAATGGATAGATAAAAAATGAGATTAATAAAACAGGAAATATTCGTTATGTTTTACGTCGATAGCACAACGACTCAGGAGTGTAAGTACTCATGGTGGTTCTTTCGAGGATGAATCCTCGATCAAACTTTTAATTATCCTCGATTTCCATGGCCACTAATCAATCCATATCTCATATCTGTCACCTTTTCTTCTTTTTCTTCTGCGAGGTAGTTTATCCGTCACCGGTTAGGATGAACATATCCAGGATAGACTCAGGAAGGGGAAAGAAAGATATCCGTCACCAGTTAGGATGAACATATCAAGGATATACTTCCTGGGGAATAGACCCACTGGGGACTCTATTGAAAAAAAAATAAGGTTACTTTTGCCGGGTACTGGGCAAGAAGTAACAAACTACAAACTAAGAAGAACATTATCGGTTACTGGGTAATAGACTCTTAGGGGACCAAAGTATCTATCTAGGTAAGACCTAGAAAAAAAACGATCAATCAAGACTCAACTCAAGGGGAGTAATTTCGTCCATAAAATCCACTATAGAGGAAACTGAAATAACAACCATCCACGAGGAAACAAACTCAGTGGGGAAATGGAGAAAGGTTAAAGTCTTTCTGCTTAAGGTGCTGACACTCTACAATTGTAGGAGGACAAACACCAGATTTGGTATGTGGACAAAATACCGCCATAACAGAGAATAAGAATCTCAAACGAATCAAATATGAGGATGCAAGATATGCAAATTATACAATTATATGAATGTATATGTATATGTATATATGATGATTATGTTGACAAAACGATCACAAATGATACAAAGGCGTCGCAAAGAATTTGAACCACCGGTTCAATCCTTGGTCAATCCACAAAATATAGAGACAACTGCTGGAGAACAAAGCGATCGACATCCCAAAGGATCAAACCTAACTGGGGAAGGAGGAGATCTGCTGAGGACAGAACATCCAATCTGTGGGGAATTTTAGGTCAATACCATAAAAGTGGGAGACAACCCTACAGAGAAAAAATCACAAAAAGCTGCTTAGAAACCAGGAGGAAACTCTGACTGGGAGCAAGTTGAGTGGAGATTGGTGGGGAAACCAAAGCGATCTACTGGGGGGAATATCAACCATCTATGAAGATCAGCCCTGCTGAGGGAATACGAACTTTGTTGGGGAAGGTGAAAACTTTGTCGGGGAAAACAACATGCCGTAGGGTATCTGAATCAACCAACTCAGCTGGGGACAAGGAAAGAAATTCCACTGGGGATCAAACACTCCGCCGAGGAACTGAATCAACACAAATGTCTAGGGATACCCGAAGGGTTAATTGCTTGGGGAACCTCTGATGTTTCGCACTTAAGGACTTGCTATCCACCGAAATGTTGTTGATATTCATTTTAATTACTTTGAAAAATTCTTGCTTTATATATTTTTTTAAAACATGATTTTTATCAAAACAAATTATTTCAAAATGATCATAATAAAATTTAAAACTATTGGCTGAAGTAAATAAGAGTAGAAATAATTGGATAAAAGCTCAACTTTATTTGATGGAATGGTAGTCTGTAAATGACGAGACTCCATAGATTTTTTACAAAGTTGAAAATGGTAATTAACATGGAAAAGGGTTACATTGAATACAAATGATCCTTAATCCTTCTAACATCTCTTGATATCCGATGTGCTCTTGACCGCTACCGAGGATGAACTGATGTCAACCCTTGTGCTCAGATCAGCAGAATGCAGTTACTTGCCATAATCCCTAATTTTTTCATAAGTTGCCCCAAGGTGGGGTACTCAACTTATCGGGAAATTCTTTCTGTTTTATGTCTCTAATTTTTGCATGGATCGCCCTTTCGGGTTTTCAATCCACCGAGACGCTCATTTTTGCCTAAGTCGCCCTTTCGGGTTTTCAACTTAGTGAGCTGTTCTTTTCTTTTTTAGGCGAAGTATTTCTTGACTGCATCTGCGTTCACAGGAAGAGTGAACTCTTCACCATCCATAGTTGTAAGAATCAATGCGCCGCCTGAAAAGGCTCTCTTAACAACATATGGGCCTTCATAATTAGGAGTCCACTTTCCTCTGGAATCTGGCTTGAACGTCAAAATCTTATTTAGCACAAGGTCACCTTCTCTGAACACTCGAGGTCTGACCTTCTTATCGAAAGCTTTCTTCATTCTCTGCTGATATAACTGACCATGACACATGGCAGTTAATCTCTTCTCTTCAATCAAATTCAGCTAATCAAACCTGGTCTGACACCATTCAGCTTCAGTCAACTTGGCTTCTATGAGCTCACGAAATGAAGGAATATCAACCTCTACGCGGAGTACTGCTTCCATACCATAAACAAGAGAGAAAGGGGTTGCCCATGTTAAAGTGCGGATGGATGTACGATACCCGTGCAAAGCAAAAGGGAGCATCTCATGCCAATCCTTATATCTGACAACCATCTTCTGGATAATCTTCTTGATGTTCTTATTCACAGCTTCAACAACCCCATTCATCTTGGGTCTGTAGGGAGAAGAATTATGATGTGCAATCTTGAAGTCTTTGCAAAGAGCTTCCACCATATTGTTATTCAAGTTCGATCCATTATCAGTAATGATCTTACTTGGCGCACCATAACGGCATATGATCTGATTCTTGATAAACCTTACAACAACTTGCTTGGTCACATTTGCATACGATTTCGCTTCAACCCATTTTGTGAAGTAGTCAATTGCCACTAAAATGAAACGATGTCCATTCGAAGCTTTGGGCTCAATCATCCCAATCATATTAATTCCCAACATGGAGAAGGGCCATGGGGAAGAGATAACATTCAATAGTGTCGGAGGAACATGAATCTTATCAGCATAAATTTGACACTTGTGGCACTTCTTCACAAATTTGCAACGCTCAGATTCCATTTTCAGCCAATAGTAACCTTCTCGCAACATCTTCTTCGCCATTGCATGTCCATTGGAATGAGTACCAAAGGAACCTTCATGCACTTCAGTCACCAACAAGTCTGCTTCGTGTCTATCCATGTATCTGAGCAAAACCATGTCGAAGTTTCTTTTGTACAGTATATCACCATTTAAGTAGAAATTGCCGACTAATCTTCTCAAAGTCTTCTTATCTTTCAAAGATGCCCCAGGTGGGTAAATCTGACTTTGGAGGAAACATTTGATGTTCTAATACCATGGCTTCTCGTCTTTAATCTCTTCAACATCAAACACATGAGCTGGCCTATCAAGACGCATCACAAATAAATTGAGAACTTCATTCCAATATTTTACTACAATCATTGACGCCAACGTTGCAAGAGCATCTGCCATCCGGTTCTCATCTTGAGGGATATGATGAAATTCAACCTTTGTAAATAAAGTTGAAATCCTTCTCTCATAATATCTATATGGTACTAAACCGGATTAATTTGTTTCCCATTCTCCTTTGATCTGATTCACAACCAAAGCCGAATCACCGAAGACATCCAAATACTTGATTTTGAGATTCATGGCCTCTTCAAGCCCCATAATGCAAGCTTCATATTCTGCCATGTTGTTTGTACACTTGAAAGTCAATCTAGATGTAAATAGTAGATGCGTGCCTTGAGGATTAATGGTCACTGCCCTAATGCGATTTCCATATTGATTAACAGCTCCATCAAATACCATGCCCCAACGGGAACTAGGTTCTGGCCCTTCTTCAAGCAATGGTTCATCACAATCTTTCATTCTCAAGTACAAAATCTCTTCGTCAAGAAAATCATACTACACTGACTGATAATCTTCAATTGGTTGGTGAGCCAAATGGTCAACCAAGATATTGCCTTTGATCGCTTTCTGAGATTGGTATTCGATATCATACTCTGACAAAAACATCTGACAACGGGCAATCCTCCCAGTTAAAGCAGGCTTCCCAACTATATACTTGATTGGATCCATTTTGGATATCAACCAAGTGGTATGATTCAACATATACTGGCGTAGATGCTTAGTATCCCAAGCCAATGCGCAATAAGTTTTCTCATGCATAGAATATCGAGTCTCACAATCGGTGAACTTCTTACTGAGATAGTAAATTGCAAATTCTTTCTTTCCAGTCTCATCTTGTTGACCAAGAACACAACCAATACTATCTTCGAGTATAGTCAAATACATGATCAACGGTCTTCCTTCAACAGGTGAAGACAAAATCGATGGTTAAAGTAAATATTCTTTAATAATGTCAAAAGCTTTCTGGCAGTCTTCGGTCCAATCATAAGACTGATCTTTCCGAAGAAGCTTGAATATAGGCGCACACGTGTCAGTCATGTGGGAAATGAATCTGGAAATATAATTCAAGCGGCCGAGAAAACCTCTGACTTGCTTCTCAGTTTTGGGCGCAGACATCTTTTGTATTGCTTTGACCTTGGCAGGATCAACTTTAATACCCTTCTCGCCGACAATAAAGCCCAATAACTTACAAGAATGAACACCAAAAGTACACTTATTGGTATTCAAGCGGAGTTTATACTTCCTCAAGCGATGGAATAGCTTCAACAAATGTTCAACATGTTCCTCTTCATCAATTGATTTAGCAATCATGTCATCGACATAAACTTCAATCTCTTTATGGATCATATCATGAAAAAGAGTAGTCATTGCTCTCCGGTAAGTCGCACCAGCATTCTTTAGACCGAAAGGCATCACTCTATAACAGAATGTTCCCCAGGGTGTAATGAATATGGTATTCTCCATATCTTCAGGTACCATCTTGATCTGATTATATCCGGAAAATCCATCCATAAACGAAAAGACTTCGAATTTAGTAGTATTGTCTACCAACATATCAATGTGTGGCAGAGGGAAATCATCTTTCGGACTGGCTTTATTCAAATATCGATAGTCGACACACATGCTGACTTTTCCATCTTTCTTCGCTATAGGCACAATATTGGCCACCCATTGTGGATACTCAACGATCACAAGGAATCTGGCATCAATCTGCTTTGGCACTTCCTCTTTGATCTTCACAACCATATCAGGATGTGTTCTTCTCAACTTCTGCTTGATTGGCGGGCATTCTGGCTTCAACGGCAATCTATGCTCCATAATCTCATAATCCAAACCAGGTATGTCTTGATAAGACCAAGCAAACACATCTGAATACTCTCGAAGAAGATCAATCAACCCCTTCTTGACACCTGGATACAGTCGAGACCCAATCTTGACTTCCTTCACATCATCTTCGAAACCCAAGTTGACTAGCTCAATCTGCTCTTCAAACGGTTGAATAATCTTCTCATCTTGCTCAAGAAGACGAGTCAATTCATCACTCACTTCTACATCACTTTCCTCTTCGACCTCGAGCACAGGGAATTCAAAATTTCGAGAAGGAGAAGGATCATTGTATTCAATGGGGTTAGAAACCAACCTGCATAATGATTTGATATTTTGATTTTAGAGAAGTGAATTTGTGACCAAATATTATGCAGATGGACAATTATATTGTTTTTTTTATGATTACCATTTTCGAAATAAAGAAAAAAGTAAAACAAACATCAAAGATGTGGATGAATAGAATTAATTTTATTAATGATCAATTTAAAATGCCCAAACAATGTTCACTTCTCCCTAAGGCATAGGAGAAGGATTTTAAAATATAAAAGCAATTACTTAGATCGATGCAAAATAACAGGAATATCAACATCAGTCCAATTGTTACACGTCTTTCCATGCATCACAAAATTGGTTCAGTCTTCCTTTTCGCTATCCTCTAGTACAACAGCTAAGTGTTGTTCATTGCCATGAATGAACCCTCCGCTACGGAAGTTGAGTTGCATATCTTTAGATCTTGCAATTGATGAGCCTTTCTGGAACCCCAAACCGGTTCTGCCCTTGTTGTCGGAGACCTCTACCATGTGCCCCCACTGATCAACAGTACCTTCTTCAACAATCTTCTGAGCATCTTTCAACAAGGACATAGGTGCCCCAACTCTGTTTTCAGCAGCAATAGATAAGGCTTGGAACGAATTTTCAACCTCATCCTCAGCTTCAACATAAGAGAAAGATGACAGGTGGCTAACCAACAACTCCTTCTCTCCTCCAACAATCACTAGCTTCCCATTCTTGATGCAGAGTGGAGGTAACCGCTCCTGCCTCATGAATCCATGGCCTTCCCAATAAACAGCTGTAGGCCGGGTGGATATACATTACTTGAAAAGTAATCTGAAAATCACTCTGACCTATCTTGACTGGAAGGTCCACTTCACCAATTATTGTCTTACGCGAACCATCAAAGGCTTTGACAATTACACCGCTATACCTCATAGGCGCTCCTTGGTAAGATAGCTTTGACAAAGTTTACTTCGGAAGCACATTCAGTGATGACCCGGTGTCAACAAGCACATTTGACAAAGCATCTTCCTTGCAGTTCATTGAAATATGCAAAACCAGGTTATGATTTCTTCCCTCCTCAGGGAGTTCTTCGTCGTAGAAGCTCAAATTATTGCATGAAGTGATGTTAGCCACAATATGATCAAACGGATCCACATTAACATCATGCTCTATGTACGCTTGTTCAAGAACTCTCTGCAGTGCTTCTCTATGCGCTTCAGAATTCATGAGCAGAGACAACACTGAGATTTTTGAGCGGGTTTGGAGCAGCTGCTCAACCACATTAAACTCGTTCCTCTTTATCAATCGGAGTACCTCATCATCATCATTGGCTTTCATTTTGCTGGATTCACTAGACTTATCTTTTGAACAACCAATCGGATCTATATTAGGCACCTCCCCCTTCTTACCAACAATCGTTTCTTCTTTGTTTTCTAGGAACACCGGCCCACTCGACCACTACGGGTCACCTTTGTAACATCAGCAATGCTCACTACTGAACTAGTCATAGGAAACGAGACCTCTTGACCATTATTTATCATTGTAGCATTGTACTGGTACGGTAAAGCCTTATCAGATGAATACGGGACTGGGCCCGCTAACCGTATTACCAATGGCGATACTGATCTTTGACTGACATTATTATTGTTGTTGCTGTCATATTGAATTACCAACCGCTCTTGTTGTTTGAAAACATGCACTATGACATTGACGTCGTCATCTACATGACGAGAT
The DNA here is from genome assembly GCF_024323335.1 of Lathyrus oleraceus. Taxonomy (NCBI): domain Eukaryota; kingdom Viridiplantae; phylum Streptophyta; class Magnoliopsida; order Fabales; family Fabaceae; genus Lathyrus; species Lathyrus oleraceus. The sequence continues at coordinate 288,362,644 of NC_066585.1, forward strand.
TGAACAATTTGGATCATGCCTTCATCCATCAGACGTTTGATGTCCCTTTTCACTACATCACACCCTCTTGGGTTCACACTACAAACAACACAACCATCATGGTCCTGTTCACAGTCACTCACCATATAGATATCCTTATGCATCTGCACCAAGGATCTTCGGATAAACCGGACGTGATAAACCTTGAATTCTCCAGGACAACCATCCACCATATTCACTGAAGAGTTCCCGTGAGCGGGTAAAGGGTTTGCTTTCACATTTGGCGCATGCTCCTCAAAGGACACCATACCACTCTTCATAAGCTTTTGAACCTCATACTTCAATGGATAGCAGTTTCAATATCGTGTCCGGGTGCTTCTTGATGGAAAGCACAACGGAGCTCAGGTTTATACAACCAGGGAAGTGGTTATGAGATCTACGTTGGGTTCCTCGGTTGAATTAAGTTCTTGAGAACTAGCGAGGGATACAACTCTGCATATGACATAGGAATCAGGTCAAAAGAGACCTTCTTCCTCTCAAAGTTCTGCTGATGATGATTGTTGTTGGTATTGTTGTTGTTGTCGGTGTTCGTTCTTTGTTGCGGTTGTTGTTATTGATGTTGATGTTGTTGTTGTTGTTGAATTGGTGTTGCTTGTTGATTAGAAAATACCAGAATTACTGATGACACTTGATGATGATGATGATGTTGACGGGGTGGTGGATTCCTTCTGATTTGAGGCCTCCTTTGCCTCCCACTGATTACTGCGTTGGTCTCACTATCCTTCTTCTTACCAAAGTTGCTACCATATCTCTTGCTTGCTGACGCCTCATCTCTTGACAACCGTCCCTCACTGACTCCTTCCCCAAGTCTCATCCCCATGTTAACCATTTCGGTAAAATCACTGGGGGCACTAACGATCATGCGTTCATAATAAAATGAACTCATAATTTTCAAAAAGATCTTTGTCATTTCTCTCTCCTCCTGGAGGAGTGATCTGGGAAGCCAACTCCCTCCATCTTTGCGCGTATTCTTTAAATGTCTCTTTGTCCTTCTGAGACATAGACCTCAGTTGGTCTCTATCTGGTGCGATGTCCATATTATACTTGTATTGCTTCACAAAAGCCTCTCCCAAGTCGTTGAAAGTGTGAATGCTTGCACTATCCAACCCCATGTACCAACGGAGTGCAGCACCAGTTAGACTATCTTGGAAGTAGTGAATAAGCAATTAATCATTGTCGATTTGAGTAGCCATCTTGCGGGCATACATCACAAGATGACTGAGCGGACAAGAGTTCCCTTTATACTTTTCAAAGTTAGGCACTTTGAATTTCATTGGGATCTTGACGTTGGGCACTAAGCATAACTCAGCCGCACTTTTTCCAAACAAATCCTTACCTCTCAGTGTTTTCAATTCCTTGCGCAACTCAAGAAACTGATCTTTCATCTCGTCCATCTTCCCATAAACATCCGGACCCTCAGACGGCTTGGAATGATAGATGGTATCCTCTACGCGAGGCAAAGTGTGCACAACGGAAGGTGGCACGGACATGACCAGGCTAGATGCCGGCATGGAAGCAAATGTAGGTGTAAAGCCTTCAGGCACAAAGTTGGGCGGTATTCCCCACGGGAATCCGGCAGGCATATTCGGCGTGAAATGAGAGGTAGCAGCAAGCATGGTAGAGGTAGTCACCTCTGAAGTAACAGTCCTCGCAGGAGGAGTTGCAGGCATTGGAGAAGCTTTATTTTGAGTAGCAAGAACTGACTCCATCATGGCAGTTAGGTGGGCGATCTCGTCCTTCAGATCTCTGTTCTCTTGCTCCAAATGTTCTATGATTTTCAGATGATTGGCTCGGGTATTGTACCGGTGAGTCAGCTTGGCTAAAGCACAGAAGAAACACCAATCAAACATCTGGCAAAAACCTGCTTATGCAAATGATGCATGAAATGTAATGCTTGATTATTTTTATTTTCAAGGAACTTACTATATCATTTGCAAATACATAATATTTAAATGGTAAATGCAACAATTTGATATAACCAAAAATCTCTTTTTATTTATATAAATTGTAAGGATTACACTGAGTACAATTTCAGAAATCAAAATAAAAAGATACAAGAGAAAAGAAGACTAGTCATCCTAAGGATCCCTAACAACAATGTCAGAAGATCTGGCTGAAGGTGCGTACTTCCTTCGAGTGCAACGGATCTCGGTCTCAAAAGAAGCCTTCATCTGAGTTTTCTCGAGGACAAGCTAATCAACAATCTTCTTCCAAGCAATGGAAAGCTGAGGCATGCTAGAAGATGAAACATCTGGCTCTCTCTGTCTCTTCGTCACTCAGTCTTCAAGTAGCTCAATAAGTGCATCTTTGTCCTTAGACTCCTACTGCAACTCTTCATGCTTCTTGCACAAAGCACGGAAACACTCTTCCCACATATCCTTCTCTTGCTTCATCTTGGCGAGCGCGTCTTCCAACTCCTCTACATCTTGGTTAGGGAGAGTTAATGGCTCAACCATAACCATAAACATAGGTCTTTCACAAGGATAAGGCATCTTCAACTCCAAAGCTCTCTTCTTCACCCAAAGAGTGTAAGCTTCCAAAGCCACACAATTGCACGGACCATGCTCGGATCTTCCTTTCCTATGCACATTATGCCAAGCATGCACAATCTTCTGCTTCAAATGTTGGGGATCTTTACCCTCTTGATAGAAAAGACCTTATAACAAAGTGTTATTAGGTTTGTCTCTCAAGGGGAACCCAAGTTGACAACGAGCCAAAGCAGGGTTGTAGTTAATTCCTCCTTGTGTACCAATGAGAGGCACATTAGAGAATTCACCACAACTATCGATAATCTCCAAACTGCTCAAAGATGGATCATACCAAACTTTATCATCATTAGTGAGAGACATAAGTCTCTGAGACAACCTTAGACATTGTTTGTTGTCCATAAAAGCAGGTGTCTGAGGCAAGTGTGAAATAAACCACTTGTACAAAAGAGGAATACAACAGACAATCGTTCCACCACCCTTAGAATTCCTTTGATGCAAAGAGAAATACATATCACCCAACAAAGTAGGCACAGGATTCCCAATCAAGAAAAGTCTAATGGCGTTAACATCAACAAAACCGTCAATGTTAGGGAACAAAGCTAATCAATAAATGAGCAACACAAAGATAGCTTCAAAAGCGTCCACACTACCAGCTTGAGCAAAAGAAGTAGCTTCCTTGATGAGGAAAACATATGGCAACCCAAATAACCCTCCTTTCTTCACCCAATGAGCCTCTATCTCAGAACTTTTCAAGTGAAGAGCTTCAGCAATAATACTAGATCAGGGAATCTCCTCCAATCCACTAAAAGGCACTCTACTAGAAATAGGTATCCCCAAAATATGAGAATACTCCTCCAAGGTAGGCACAAGCTGAAAATCTGGGAAAGTGAAACAATGGTAGAGAGGATCATAGAACTTCACTAGCACACTTGAGTCCTTCAACCATATCAGCAAACAAGATGGACAGAAGTTTCCCATGACATTGTTTGAAGTCCAAGGGATCTAATACAGAAGATGTTAGCAATCCAATGTCCTTAACTCTTTCAAGTTGGGACATCTGAAACTGTACTTCTTAGTGTTCCTTCGTCCACAATCCATGGTCTGAAAATATTTGAAAATGATACCTTAGTTCCTTGAAATTTTGTGTGATGAATGTTATGATGCGCATGAATGCATGAATGCAACAATCACAAATAAGGGATCACACACAAGGCAATCAAACAAAGGTCAAGGGATGAATCAAGTCTTTGTCAAGATCAATCATTTTGGGGGATTATGGTTTACACCTTACCAACACCCAAGTTCCATTGATATTGACAAGACTTGATTGGATCAACCAAGAATCAAGGGTTTGTTGTAAGTCACGAGCATGGAGTCTGGGTAAGAACCATCCCAAAGGAGTGAACTAAGGATAAAAACCTGTAGATCATGTTCTAAAAAGTTCACAGAGTCTTAATTCCATCTATCGGATATTATAGGTTAAGATGATTGACTCATCTACCCATAATATTCTCAAGAGAAACTTGTCTGAGTGTAGTATCACATAACAACTGTTATCAAGTCTACACTTGAACAGTTTCCGCACTACTTCCTAAATAGGCCAAGATGGGTTAAATGTTCTAAGGTCCTCAGCTTCTCGAACCCAATTAGAAATAGTAATGCCTAACCACAAATACTTGTGTGACATTTCCAAATCCAAAGGAGTCTCCACTGAGCAGATGAATCTCAAGCCAACTTGTTAAGGACTACTACACACAAGTCGAACATGACTATACCATCCTCATATCTTAATTGCACTCAAGTCCGGGTTAGAACTTATCTCACCACTCAGAGATCACCAAGCACAACAAACAGATTATATCAGACATACATATATACAAACATCACATATATACAAATATATACACACAAAAAGTAGGCTAAACCCACTGGAGACTACTCATCAGCATAGTCGCCACTTAATTTATGTAGCGTTAAATTAATGATCATCAAGCTATGGATAAGCTAGAGATCAAATAACAAGACTCGCCACCGCGCTTTTATTTTATCAAGGGAAAAGGGAAAAGTACGAACAAAACCCAAAAGTAAGAAGTTTTCAAATCAAAACTAATAAAATGTCAGAGATTACAGGTAAGGGGGTTGGTTACATAAAGGGAAGGTGTTAGCACCCAAAGTGTCATAGGTACTCCTAGGGAGCCCTTTTTGTGTGCATATGTACTTGGTATAAAGTGATGCTTACAAACAAATAGAATGGGGAGATGAGAAAAGAATTCATTAATTATATTTTTGTGTTTGACAAGACCTTCGGTCTTGTGCCTACGTACCAACATAAAAATGAGGGGTCAAAACCTCGTAGTTCGTGATACAAATTTCAAAGTGGATGCATTATTTTTAACAAAAATTAAGTTTGAAAGGCACAAAGGCCTAAAAATGGTTTGAATGAGTTAGTTCTTTTTGGCTTTTTGAAAGTTTAAGTCAAGTATAGTTAAGTCTATTTACATGTTTGATTTAAGAAAAAAAAGTTTGAAAATGCAATGGCATAAGGCCAAAGTTTCTATCTTTTTGCAAAAAGGGTCTAAGTTTAGAACAAAAGTAGTTCACACAAAGAAGCTTTTGAAAAATGGAGGGAGAGATTTTGAAATTAAAGAAATAGGGGAGAAGATGAAGAGACTATCCTATGTACAAAATTAAAAGTTTAGAGTTGAAAAGATTTGACCAAATGGGTAGCAATCCAATAGACAAGAATGTCAATAGAAACCCAGAATTCCCTTGGACTTTTAGAATCAAGCAACACAGAAATGCACAATTATATTATCTTGAAGAGCAAGGCATCAAATAAAGATGGCCACATCCAAGCTTATCCATTCCATGATCTTCTCCAAAATAGCCCATGTAACAAATGGATTCCACAAGTCACAGGTTCAAAATGACAGCTACACAATGATCATGTTGCAGATGAACTCAAAAGGATCTTGAATGATGTATCAGATGAAGTTTCAGATTGCAAGCACTTGGTTCTTCAACAAGTTGGCATTGGCCAAGTCCTTTAGCATAGGAATGTTGCCTAGATTCTAAGTCCATTTGTCCAAGAACAAGCCAACAATCCAGACAAGAGTCTTTTAGGGTTTTTGTTGTTATTATGTACATTAATTGTCAAAGACCACACAATACAACAAAGTATACACAAACAAAATATATCACATAATATGGTGTTAAAATATAAGCAATCGTAATTGGACTTATGTAGAAGTAACAACTATTTGAGGTCGGGCAATAAAATTTTGGTGTTAATGCATGTTAGAGACATAGTATAATGGACTATGCTCATGAAACATACCACACACAAAAAGAATATGCAAAAGGTGTGGGCTAATCCCATCCATACTCATGTCAATTTTTCAATCAACTAGCCTTAGGATTATGAGATATCATAGGCCAAATGGAATGAATGAATAAAGAAAGGGAATAAGATGAAGTGGGAGGGGAATGGATCAAAACAAAAATTGGTCAAAGGAGGACTTTTACCAAATTAATATCATCCATTCATTTTGGGAGATGGAAAGTACATTCCATCAATCCCCTAAATCCAATGATATTAATTTGAAAAAGTCAAATCAACCTTGACCAAGGCCCAACAACAAGATTCAAACATAAACAAGTCATCACAATTGGTCAACAAATTTATTTGGCATTTATTCAAATTAAAATACTAAAATAGTGCATTTAAATTAAATATGGTTTGTCCAATTCCTAAAATCTCATCAAAACACCAAATAAATGGTCATGAGATTTATCATAGGTCAAACAAGGTCAAAGGACCTTGGAGAAAAAATGTCATAATTTTTGGACATTCAAAAATATTTTTAAACAATTAAAAACAAATGAAAAATCAATTAATTCATGAAAATATTATTAATGATCCAAAAAATAATTTTAATTCAGAATATGAGAGAGAAAAATATTTGAAATTTTTTGGTGAAAGTCCCATATTTTTTGGATCAATATTGAATTTAATATGAATTATTGAAAATAATGCAATTAAAATGAAAATTAAAATATCAGAAAAAACGTGGAACACTTGATCTCCTTCATTAATTGAGGTGGCATATAAAGTTGCTAGAAACACGCTATCCACAATGGACTCAAGTCAGCGCGCTACACAGTTGGTAATCAGAATGGACGCGTGAGATTAAAACAAAATAACAAGATCATGTGGCTGCGAGACATGCCAGCGCATGGCCGGAGCTGTAGCTCCGGTCTTCTTCTCCGGTGGACCTCACCGGACTGGTCCACCTTCGACCATCACCAAAATTAAAAACAAGAACATGATTTCAAAGTAAAAATGGCATTGAGTTCGAATTTGGCCTCAATTCACTCTAACTCCAAGTATATTGAGAGATTAATGGAGTTGAAATACCTTCAATGGAGGTCTGGATTCAACTGATCTTGCTTTTGCTCGTGCTTGATCTCACTCCAAATGCTTGCAGAAGAAGGATGGGATACTCAAAAGGCTGTGGATTTCTGGAGATTTGAATTTCAAAACAGTGGAAATTCAAACTCAAACTCAAGTGAATTTCTCAGGTTTATCCTTTGCAATGTGAGGGTTAGAGTTAGGGGATCAAAGTTGGCACGAATGTGTGTGAATTGCTGAGCATATGAGGCTCTATTTATAGATGAATCCATTGCTTTTTGCACACTTGAGTTCACTTTCCAAATTTGGTCATTGATGATGCATGGGTGCATGGTCGCACATAGGCCCATAAAATCATTTCCATAAGTCCACAAATGAGTGTGAGATAGTCTGAATTCAGTTTGGATTGCAAGGCAAGTGTACATTTTGATTTGAAGTTTGATCCTTGCCAAGTGATGACACCGCGTTCATGCCATGTGCGGATTATGCATTCCTTGTCCAAAATAAATGAATTTGAGCTCTTTGGAAAGGTGAGATCAAGAGGAATAACTTTCATGTTCAACACTTTTCCATTTGAAGTTTGTAACTTGAATAAATTTGAGGTGGAAGTTTGGAAATTTTTGACATATCAAAATTTTTCTAAGTGTCAAGCGATATGTCTCAATATTCCACCTTGCTTAACTTTTTATATGAGTTTCAAATGAGAAATGTGTCTTCATAAAAGTTGTATCTCTATCAAAGACCTTAAAAATGGTAACCAATTTCATGTCATTTGGATTTGAAATGATAGAGTTATGCATTTTTGAAGTTTGGAAAAATCACTTGATAAATGGTATAGGTCAAAAGTAACCTATAATGTAAGCGCATATCACATGCTCATAAAAGTTTAATTAGCTCTCACTCCAAACATAAATGTTGAGGTAGACACATTTAATTTGATTGTGAAACTTGTAAATCTTTCATCTCAAAAAAATTGAGCAAGTTATGGCCTTGGAAAGTTGACTTTCAAATTAGGGTTTAGATAAAATGACCTATAATGTTTCAACATAGAAAATGATATTCCAAGAAAAACTAGCTCTAAGTCTCAACATGAAAGTTGTTTGTAATATCATTTAGAGTAAGTTTTATCTTGGAATCTTTTTCATATAGTGAAAATTGTAGGAGATATGGTCTAGGGAGACCCAATTTTGATCAGATGAATTCATCTGGCCAACCACCATCAACCAACTTGCTAACTTCCAATTCTCTTGACTTTTTAGGCTCATGGTAGATCATATATGCATAATATGATGAATTTGGAAATGTACCTTGAGAAATTTGATCAATTGGTGAGATAGCTTGTTGGAGAAGTTACTCAAGATACCCAGTCAAACTAGGGTTTCTAAGGCAAATCACCCTCAAACTCTTGAAGAAAACTTGATCAATATAACATGTAGAGAACATTGGGACTCATATATGATTCTCATAACCATTCTTGGATCAATTCTTGGTTGTGCTCTTTGTTCATGAGGGTATCAAACCCTAGATGTCAACTTGATAGATCAATGGAGATCATGCCCTTCCTGCAAAAGAGTTAGGCAAATGCAAAGACATATTTTTGGTATTTTGGTTAGTGAAATGATAAAATATAAGTATGATATAATCATAAAGTGCTTGGTGATGTCTCCCAAAGTAAACCCAATGAAAGAGGGGTAGGGAGGATGCCAAGGTATGATCTCAATGATAATGCTTATGATGGAATTGCATGAGGGATCTTAGGGTCAAAATTGGGGTCTTAAAGTCTTCATCTTCATCATCCTCAAGCACTGCAACTGAGTATTGTTCATTACCATGAATGAACCATCCGCTATGGAAACTAGGTTGCACATCTTCAACTTTGACAACAGTCATCCCCTGTTGGAAACCCAAACCGGCTCTATTCTTGTTCTCGGCGACCTCTACCATCTTAAACAATCTTTTAAGCATCTTTAAAAGAGGACATAGGTGCCCCAACTTTCTTCTCTTCAGCAATAGATAGAGCTTGAAACGGAGTTCCAACCTCCTTGTAGGTGTTTAATTGGCTGCATTGTATGGTAAAACACTAGCAGGATTCTAATGTCTTGACTGATGTCATGACATGTTTGTGTAACTGCATTGTAGGTTAGAATATCTAACTGTACTCTGATGTCTTGAGTAATGTCATGACATACTTGAGGAGTTTACTGCAGGATTAGCTAATACAGGAGTTATTGAATGTCAAAGTGGACGTGGTGACATTCATCCCTGTCAGCAGATACTGAGGAATAGAACAATTGGTGTTCTGTTAGAGCTCAGTATTCATTTCCAGTCTGGTTATTGTAGCACCTCAAATTTGCACCTATCATTGTACATATCATTTCATATTAGGTCATAGCATATCATGATACATTGCATAGCATTTGCATAGTCCACAGTTGCCTCAAGAGCAAGCAAGCCAGAATTAGGTCAAACTGATCAGGAGATCAGTCAACCAGTCAAGCAAGGATGTTTCTCAAGGAATCGAAGCCCTAGGGTTTGTCCATCAAGTTCACATGACTTGGAGGTCTATTTGAAGTGTTCAAGTCAAGGGTTGAAGGCTCAGATGTCATCAGTCAATGCATAGACAAGCAGAAAACCCTAGATAATCAACAGTCAAATCAAAACAGTGGATGGTGGTCATTCTTTTGGAATTTGGGCACCATGATCAATCATCAAGAGTTCATATGCCTTGGGACATCATTTGAAGTCAAGATTTCAAGGAACTAGGGTTTGGAATTCATCAGAAGTGCACAGTCAAGCCCAAAACCCTAGAAAGTCAAAGTTGGTCAACTGTGGTTGATTCTTTGGATTTGATGGATAGAAATGGTTTGAAGAAGCTTATTCATGTCCTAATAGGTCTTATGTGTCATGGCAATCAACATCATGAAAGAATTTTAAGCCAATCAGAAAATTTCCCAAAATAGAAACTGGACCTGTAATTTCAACTGCCAAAAATGGAAACTTCTTGATCTTCAACTTGCATCATGATACAAGCTCCAAATGAATTTTTGCCCAACATGAAAGTTGAAGATCTTGTCTTCCCATTTTCAAAAAGTCCAAGAACATCAAAATCCCATGTGTGGTTGTCAAGATATGATCAAATCATTTTCACCAATTTTTGAACTTCAACAAGCCATATCTCCCAAACCATAAGGCCAAATTTGGTGGGGTTTTTTCCTACAAACCACATTTTTCATCCTCTTTCCAAAAATATAAATTTCACGACCTAAAACCTTACCATTCAAAATGGCATTTTTGGACCTTTTTCATTTAAAATCAAGTTTGACTCAAGTTTGACTTTTTGAGTTTTTGACTTTTTCTTAATTTGGCCAATTGGGAAATGTTCCATATATTATTTGTGACTTGCTCAAAGCCATAAACCATAGTCATACCACCATCCTACCACTACTTTGGCCAAAATGTAAATATGGTATTTCTTAGCAAATGGAAGCATGAAAGCAAGGCATGATTAGCAATTCAAGTACAGACATAAAACAGCAAATTGGATGTCTTTTTTCTGCTGTTTTTCAGGCCCAGCTCGTACAGCATTGCACCCTCCAATTCCACATTCTTCCACTTAGCAAAATGCAAATCACTCCACCAAGACTAAACCAGTTTAGCATTTGATTAGTAAAGATAAAACAGACAATATAAGGACATTTTCTGACATTCTGTAAACCCTAGAAGTTTTGCAGCAGCCACACAACCAGAAAACACTCTCTCCTCTCACTCTCATATTGCATTTTTTGGCAAAAAGGAAAATTCTGCAAAACCCTCGAAAACCCTTAAGCCTTTCCACTTTGTTCCTTCATCTGAGCACCATTTGGAGCTCTTTTCAAGAAAAGAACATCAACCGTAATGGTAGCTTCATATCCTGTTCTTCAAAGCACACAATAATGGCAGTTGGAGCTACTGAGTGTTCCAAGCATTTTTGAACCTACCTTCTTCAAGTATTCAGCATTGCACAGCACAAGGGTCATCTTTTCAAGTATAGCAACCTCAAAATACCACTGTTTCATCCATTTCTTCATAACCAAATGGTTTGACTCATAACTTAAGTCTTATGCTTTGCTCAGTTGATCCCCTGTGTTGACTGTTTGCCATTTCTTTTGATTTAAACTTTTGACTTGTTTACTAATAAGTTTGACTTTTTCAGGTACTTTAGTTGCTTAAGTTCTCTGAACTTGCTTGCTTTGCTATTTTAGCATTTGCTTTTGAGGTATAAACCTTTCTTTCTTCATGTAGTCTGGAGACCCGGTCTGTTATTTGACCGGGCAAACTGTCTGAAGTCCTCCTTAAGAGGCAATGCCTGTGTTTGTTTAAAATTGTCCCAAGCAGGAAAAGTCCTCATTTGAGGCAATTGGTGGAAGGTAGGGATAAGCAATCTATCCCCCACTATTCAGTGTGTCCTCTCTCTGCTCCCATTACATGGTTGAAGCATCGAGATAAAAACCCAAGATCTATCGAGTCAATAATGGGGAAGGAGTTCCATCTTTCTGAACTCCCCCACTTTCTATTGTTTGATGCTCTCCCTGATTAGGGATAGAAGCAATGAGGCACACCCCTCATCTCCTTTCATCTGCTTCACCTTAGCCTCTCAATGGCAAGGTTAAGAGCAACACTTACCCCATTCCAGTTGGCCCTAGTGCCTAACCTTTGATGTTTGAGCCCCCTTGTTGGTGTGTTTATTCTTATGCTGTATGTGTTTGTGATTGCCTTGTTTGCTTCCTTAGGCTTTAGTTTGTGCTTGCCCTTGTGCAATAGCTTTGTGCTTGACTTGCTTCCTGTGCAAGTCAAGTCTGTGTGGCTTAACCCTTGTGTGAGCCATGTTTAGAACTGTTCGGCCGAACTACGGCAACTCTGATTCTCATGTTCAGGTGAGATACGTAGGCACGAGACGCGATGTCTTGCCGAGTTTGACTAACGACTAACAGCTAATCCGTGCTTGTTTTCGCCCTCGTTGCGATCCCTTCTCTCGCCCTCGTTGCGATCGAGACTTTCCCTTTCTCTCGCCCTCGTTGCGATCGAGTCTTTTTTCCCTGCCGGCCGAACTACGGCAACTCTGATTCTCATGTTCAGGTGAGATACGTAGGCACGAGACGCGATGTCTTGCCGAGTTTTGACTGACGACTAACATCTATTTCTTTTCTCTCACCCCTGTTGTGATTGAGATATCCCTCTTCTCTTGCCCTAGTTGCAATCGAGACTTTGCTTTTTCCTGTGTCTGTTTAGGATAGGTTGGCCCGCGTGCCATTTAGCTAGAAACCTTAACTTAGGGTTGACTTTGCATGACAACATCTAGGCTCGAGTCGTAGTCTCCCTAGTGTTGTGTCTCCCTCTGTTATCTGGTTAGGCTAGATCCTTGTCCCTGCGTAGGGGAACTACATCGCCCTGATCTTCATACCAGATGAAGTATGTAGGCAGGAGATTGAGCTGATCTCTCCGGGCGCCCTTTTTCTTTTTTGTGTGTGTTGTTTGACAGTTGCTAGGCTCGAGTGCCTGACTCCTTAGCAATTCGTTGTCCGTTTGTTTGTGTGTGTTGTTTGACAGTTATAGGCTCGAGTCCCCGACTCCCTATTGACTTGTTGTCTTGTTGTGTGCTTGGAAGCTGATGTAAATCCATCGAGTGGCATTTGGGTTCCAGTGTGTGTGTGTTTTAGGTTCGGATGCTGACATAAGTCCAGTGATTGGCAGTCGGGCTCCACGTTTGCCTGTGTGTGTCTTGTTTGTTTGTGTGCGTGTCAGCCGAGCTACGAATGCTCTGATTCTTCTCTCGTCCGAGGAGATACGTATGCATAGGATGCGATATCCTAGCGAGCATGTGTCGTTTCCCCAGTCCGAACTACTTCGACTCTGATGTCTATGTCTGATAGACTAAGTAGGCCCAGGATGCGACATCCTGCCGAGTCAGTTTCAGTCAGTCTCTTTTGTCTCTTTCAGCCAGTGTGTGTGAGTTTGAGCAGTGTTTAGCAACCAATTTTCCTTCCTTTTGTGCGTGGATCCCGTAGAGTACTACGGATGCGTAGGGTGCCTAACACCTTCCCTTCGCATAACCGACTCCCGAACCCATCCTCTTTGGTCGCGAGACCATGTTCTTTCCTAGGTTTACTCTGAGCGTTTCCTTTCCCTCTTTTGGGATAAATAACGCACGGTGGCGGCTCTGTTGTTTCTTTCTTTTCCCGCCGGTTTTTCGCGCGATGCGACAGCTGGCGACTCTGCTGGGGATGTAGAGAAGTTGACCTATGCTGGTCCATCTTCCCTGAGCGAGTCTCTCCTAGCGCTCTCTAGGTTAGGGTTTTGGTTGCTTTCCTCTTGTTGTATTTTATTGCATTCTTTGTATATATGTACATTTATTGTTTGCATTGATTGTGTGCATTGATGTTTGCATTCATATTCATCATTTGCTGTTGCCTGGCTGGTTGTCTGTTTCCTCTGTGTGGGGGGGAGTCACTTGAGGTAAAAGGTCCAATACCCAGACCATGAGTGAAATCTAGGATACCTAGGAATAGAGTGATTCATGGGAAGCGGGTGGTATGGCGCCACTTAGCGGAACATTGATATCACGAGCAGTTCAGACCCTGGTGGGGTATCGTCGTTACATACTTCAGGTGTGTATATGATGATATTCTGCGAAAGGTTATTTATGCTGCGTTTCTCTCAGCCTTTACCTTGGCCTAGACTACACCCGTGAGTGGGGGGGATTGATCATTTTAACAGGTACAGTTGGTGACTCTCGGTACAGATGGTGACTGTGAATTATGGACATTTATTTCTGGGACGCCGGAGTTCTGTCCGTGGTTTATCAGCGGGTTCCGTTTATTTCGGATCCCCGGGTTGAATTCGAGAGTACCTGTTCAGAGGATCTGGCTGTCATCCGTTCAGTGGATGTTCCTGTGATGATAGTAATGCAATCTCCAGTTCCGTTTATTTCGGAACTCCACAAGTCGGATTTATGGTGACTCGGTTCTCCGGATTTGGGTTCAGACGCCAGTCGATCAGTTTGACTTTGGGTTTCAGATGATTATGGTCAGAGTTCAAGCCGAAACTTTGACCCTGTGCCTTGAGACGCACAGCCTGACCCGTCATGTTGCATCATTTGCATCATAGCATGTTTATTTTCCAAAAAAATAGCAATGCATGAAAAAAGTTAACTCGCATACTCATATCCTTTTCAGGATCATTCATGATAAAATAGCATTCGCGTCATATGCATATCATACACATATCATTCTTGCATTACAGACATGCTTGGGAGAGACTTCTCACTTCGGTTCTTGACTGAGACAGGATTGTTGATCACCGTCCGCACCGCAACCAGGCTCAATCAACAGAGGAGTATGGACCAGGTTCAAGCCGAGTTGGCTGAGATGAGGGCAAACATGGCCCAGTTCATAACAACGATGCAAGGAGTTGTTCAGGGGCAAGAGGAGCTGCGTGCCTTAGCCCAGAGACTGGAAGCCATGATTCCACCAGTCCACCGTGCTTCACCAGTGGGTGTACCCGTTCATGAGAATGCTACTGTCACTATTCCCGCCATTGACTATGATGTGGGTGATGAATTGAGGGGGATCAGAATCAGTGAACAACCTCTTGCTGCAGAGACTATTAATGTCAGAGCAACCCGCGCTCTGGTTCGCCATCCTGGCTCTTCAAGTTCTTCCAGTTCTAAGAAGATATACTCTGGGGCACCCAAAAGGGGAGAGATTGAAACAAATGCTGTGCACCGTCGGAGGAGCGCAAACAGAGGACAGTATCGTCAGGCAGCTGCTGTGACTATCCCAGCAACTCAAACTCAACAGCAACAGAGAAGACCAGCTCAGCAGCATCAGCGTCAGCAACATCGTCCTCAGCAGCAGGCTTCCCAGCCTCACGATGGTAATCAAGCTGGTACAAGTAACGAGAGGAAGAAGATCATTTTTGATCCAATCCCCACGTCCTACGCCGAACTGTATCCCTCTCTGTTAGAGCGGAACTTGATTACTCCCAGAGACCCGCCGCCCATACCTGTCAACCCTCGGTGGTGGTATAGGCCTGAACAGCATTGTGTGTATCATTCGGGTGCTCCTGGTCATGACGTGGATAGTTGTTTCCAGCTGAAGATGAAGGTTCAAGACCTTGTGAGGTCAGGTATTCTGATCTTGGAGGACTTAGGTCCCAATGCTAATCAAGCTCGAAGATAACAAGTCCCGGGCTGGCGCCGACTTTTTCTTCAGAAGGGTTGTTCGGAAAGCAGAAGCTGCTGATGCAAGAAATACTGACAGTTGTCATTCCTGGTGGTGTCTGTCACAATTGGGTCACTGTGGGCGTTCCTGCAGCTGTTCATAAGTCTTTGTAACAATCACTTTGTTTAAAAACCCTTCTCCCATGCCAAAAGGAGAAGTGATGACATTGTTGGCAACATTTTGTGCAATGATATTTTCATTCAAATAAATTCATGTTAAAACATTTGTTTTTCCAATTGTTTTCCCTTTTCGCTTTTTGCATGAAATTGGTGATCACAAAAAAACCTTTAAAAAAAAACAAGAATAAAAGCAATCTTTTCATCTGCATAACGTTTGTCTTGTTTGATTTTCAAAGAGCTTTTCATATCAAAATCTTTATGCAGGTTGTTTCTCAAACCCATTGAACATAATGATCGGACGTCATCTCCCAATTTTGAATTCCCTGTATTCGAAGCGGACGAAGATGATGTTGAAAGGGATTCCTGACGGTATTTCCCGACTTCTTGAGCAGAAAAGAAGATCACACTCAGCTGCATCTCGAGAATCAGCAGAACAGCCAATTGGGGCATTATCAAAATCAAAAAGAAAAAAAAAAGAAAGAGAAGGGTGCAAAATCAAAAAAAAAAGAAATCAATCAAAATCAAAAAAAAAAAAAAGAAATCAAAAGAAAAAAAAAACAAATGAAAATAGCACCCTCAAAGTCCCAAGTTGGCTGATGCTGAATTCGATCGAAAAGAAGAGATCAACTGCCATGTGTCATGGTCAGTCATATCAGCAGAGAGTGAAAAAGCATTCGACAAGAAGATCAAGCCTCGTGTGTTCCGAGGAACCTTGTGCTCAAGAAAGTCTTGTCTTTCGTACCCAATTCCAGGGGCAAGTGAACTCCAAGCTAAGAATGTCCATACGTTTTCAAGAAAGCCTCTTCAGGCAGTGTTCTGACACTTACAACAATGGATGGAAGTTCACTCGTCCTATGAATTCCTGATGCAGTCAAGAAATACTTCGCCTAAACAAAAAATAAAAATAATCAAAAGCTCGCTAAGTCGAACACCCCAAAGGGCGACTTAGGCAAAAAGGAGCGTCTCGGTGGATTGAAAACCCGAAAGGGCGATCCAGGCAAAAGTTAGAGACATTGAAAAAAAGAAAAGAATTTGCATCCCGCTAGATTGAACACCTCACACTGGGGCAATCTAGGCAAAAATTGGGGATTTGGCAAGTAACTGCATCTTGACAAGACTGTGCTGTACATTTGTCATCCGTCAGGAATTCTCGATTCGTCGTCAACTGAAGCTTTGAATACATCGAAAATTCAGAATGGTAGAGGAAAGGTCATTATGTTCAATGTAGCCCTCTCCAATATACATCACCGATTTCAAACTTGTACAGATCTATGGAGTCTCGCCCTTTGCAGACTACCATTCCATCACATCGATTTGAGCTTTTATCCAATTATTTGCACTCTTATTTGTTTTCAACTCAACAAATGTTTTGCATGTTCTAATTGATAAAGTATCATTGTTTTCAAAATAAACAAATTTTTCAAAAAAACTGTTCTTAAACAAAGTGAACATTCACAATGATGGAAGAATACTTAGGAGACCCACAGTGCTCTCCCGAGGGTGGTACGATTACCAACAGGTAAGACATTTGTTCGTATCTCGAGCATGACTGTATCTTTGTCCTGCAGAACCTCGTATGGTCTCTCCTCAGTGAAGTTGCCCGATGCAGTGTTGTTTGAAGTTGTTCATCTTCATGTTCCCGGCAGTACACATTCTTCCTCCAAGTCCCTGTTAGCTCTATTGTGGGGCATCCCCAGTAGAGTGCTGTTTGAGCCCTATCGTGGGGCATCCCCAGCAAGTTTGCTGTTTCGGACATTATTATGGGGCAGCTCCCCTAGCAGAGTGTTTACCGAAGACTTCAACTTTCGCCTCTCCGGCAGAGCATTCTTCTCCTCTCCACCAGCATGGGTGCCTTTCTTGGAAGATTCAGTATTTGGAGGATCGACATCCCCGTAATCCGGCATTCCCTCAGATAGATCCCCCAGTGGAGTTGTTCGCGTAAGGAGCTTTATCAATGCTTTTGTATTTCTCATCAGAGATCTGGTTGCTTCTCGGTATCTCAGATTTTCATCACGAGTTGTTGTGGCGCATACGCCCGTATGTTGAACGCTTTTCTCCGGTTGTGACCGACGATCCCTCCGGAAGCCTCTCGTGGCTTTTCCTCCCCTGCAGGATGATGACCTTGGTTTTCCCTCCGGAAGAGTGGTGCCGGATGGTTGATTCCTGGACCCGTGTGTTGAGCATGTCTGTTTGTCAGCATTCATCATACATTCATCATGCATAATACATACATGCATAATCATAACATTCAGGTACTCATGTTGCAGCTGTTGCCGTGTGTCTGTTGATGATTGCATTCGGCTATTTGGTATTACAGAATCTCTCCAGTAGATTTTCCTCAAGCAAATATGGGTGTGTCTGATCTCTCCATGTAGAGTCTACCCCTTAAGCAGAAAGTGTCTATCCTTTCCTGCCATTTCCCCACTGAGATACATCCTCGTGGATGACGGTTGCTTCCGTTCCCTCCCTACACGGGATGGGTTTTTCCCTATTGAGTTCTTTCCTCATTAGGATGAGTCTTGTTTCAGTCTGCCTTTTTGGATCGATCCTGAATTGGCTTCCTATTGGCTGTCTCTTATGCTTCCCTGGGGCATAAATGAATAGTTGCTCACTAGTCGGCACTCATTCATCTTATCCTCAACGGAATTTGTTGGCCTCTACCTACGAACCGGTAGTTGTAAGTCCTATCTTTGTGGTTTTCTTCCCACTAGCTGGTGGTTGTAAAATCCCACGTTCTCCCCTTGGTGGAGTTAACCCTTTGTGCTCATCCCGATGATGACTGGTTACTCTTCCGTGGCCTCTACCTACGAACCGGTAGTTGTAAGTCCTATCTTTGTGGTTTTCTACCCACTAGCTGGTAGTTGTAAAATCCCACTTTCATCCCCTTGTTGGAATTAACCCTTTGTGCTCATCCCGATGATGACTGGTTACTTTTCCGTGGTTTTCTGCCTACAAACCGGTAGATGTAATCCCCTCTCCGTGTTATTGATATTCTTTCCCCTCTGGATACTTGCCTTGATCAAGCAATATTGTCCCCATTGGGTCTTCACTTTCCTTTTGGATATTTGCTCCGAGTTAGCAACTTTATCCTCTTTGGATTGGCCATCTTTGCATACCTAGTCCTGGTACTGATGCCTGTTTTTTTTTTTCGGTCGATTTATTCATTTAACAACCTACAACCCGGTTATGGATAATCTTCCATACGAGTGTATTATCCACGTGTTGACGGCTATAGATGATATGCACTTTTTTTTCCGGTATTCAGACCGAAGAAGTTTCCGACGATCAGGTTGATGCACTTGTTTTTTCCGGTATTCAGACCGAAGAAGTTTCCGACGATCAGGTTGATGCACTTGTTTTTTCCGGTATTCAGACCGAAGAAGTTTCCGACGATCAGGTTGATGCACTTGTTTTTCCCGGTTTTCAGACCGAAGAAGTTTCCGACGATCAGGTTGAGGCACTTGTTTTTTCCGGTATTCAGACCGAAGAAGTTTCCGACGATCAGGTTGATGCACTTGTTTTTTCCGGTATTCAGACCGAAGAAGTTTCCGACGATCAGGTTGATGCACTTGTTTTTCCGGGTATTCAGACCGAACAAGTTTCCGACGATCAGGTTGATGCACTTGTTTTTCCGGGTATTCAGACCGAAGAAGTTTCCGACGATCAGGTTGATGCACTTGTTTTTCCGGGTATTCAGACCGAACAAGTTTCCGACGATCAGGTTGATGCACTTGTTTTTCCGGGTATTCAGACCGAAGAAGTTTCCGATGATCAGGTCGATGTACTCATGTTTTTTCCGGTGTTCAGACCGAAGAAGTTTCCGACGATCAGGTCGATGTACTTACGACGCTCAGGCATTGGTTATCCCTGTGTTGCCATTTATTTTGGTATCCAGGTCGACGTTTCTGTTTCGGTGTTCAGGCCGATTTCTTTTCCGTTCCAGGCGGACTGTTCTTTCAAGACTGTTTCCTTGCCGATCCTGACAGGCATTCCTGTATTATATCCAGTCGGTGCAAATTTCTACGGTTCTTTTGTATTCAATCCCTGTTTACCCTGAAAGTCTGACAGCCACTGCTATCATCCGTTCGGGTTCCCAGCTGATTGAATAGGGGCAGCTGTAGCACCTCAAATTTGCACCTATCATTGTACATATCATTTCATATTAGGTCATAGCATATCATGATACATTGCATAGCATTTGCATAGTCCACAGTTGCCTCAAGAGCAAGCAAGCCAGAATTAGGTCAAACTGATCAGGAGATCAGTCAACCAGTCAAGCAAGGATGTTTCTCAAGGAATCGAAGCCCTAGGGTTTGTCCATCAAGTTCACATGACTTGGAGGTCTATTTGAAGTGTTCAAGTCAAGGGTTGAAGGCTCAGATGTCATCAGTCAATGCATAGACAAGCAGAAAACCCTAGATAATCAACAGTCAAATCAAAACAGTGGATGGTGGTCATTCTTTTGGAATTTGGGCACCATGATCAATCATCAAGAGTTCATATGCCTTGGGACATCATTTGAAGTCAAGATTTCAAGGAACTAGGGTTTGGAATTCATCAGAAGTGCACAGTCAAGCCCAAAACCCTAGAAAGTCAAAGTTGGTCAACTGTGGTTGATTCTTTGGATTTGATGGATAGAAATGGTTTGAAGAAGCTTATTCATGTCCTAATAGGTCTTATGTGTCATGGCAATCAACATCATGAAAGAATTTTAAGCCAATCAGAAAATTTCCCAAAATAGAAACTGGACCTGTAATTTCAACTGCCAAAAATGGAAACTTCTTGATCTTCAACTTGCATCATGATACAAGCTCCAAATGAATTTTTGCCCAACATGAAAGTTGAAGATCTTGTCTTCCCATTTTCAAAAAGTCCAAGAACATCAAAATCCCATGTGTGGTTGTCAAGATATGATCAAATCATTTTCACCAATTTTTGAACTTCAACAAGCCATATCTCCCAAACCATAAGGCCAAATTTGGTGGGGTTTTTTCCTACAAACCACATTTTTCATCCTCTTTCCAAAAATATAAATTTCACGACCTAAAACCTTACCATTCAAAATGGCATTTTTGGACCTTTTTCATTTAAAATCAAGTTTGACTCAAGTTTGACTTTTTGAGTTTTTGACTTTTTCTTAATTTGGCCAATTGGGAAATGTTCCATATATTATTTGTGACTTGCTCAAAGCCATAAACCATAGTCATACCACCATCCTACCACTACTTTGGCCAAAATGTAAATATGGTATTTCTTAGCAAATGGAAGCATGAAAGCAAGGCATGATTAGCAATTCAAGTACAGACATAAAACAGCAAATTGGATGTCTTTTTTCTGCTGTTTTTCAGGCCCAGCTCGTACAGCATTGCACCCTCCAATTCCACATTCTTCCACTTAGCAAAATGCAAATCACTCCACCAAGACTAAACCAGTTTAGCATTTGATTAGTAAAGATAAAACAGACAATATAAGGACATTTTCTGACATTCTGTAAACCCTAGAAGTTTTGCAGCAGCCACACAACCAGAAAACACTCTCTCCTCTCACTCTCATATTGCATTTTTTGGCAAAAAGGAAAATTCTGCAAAACCCTCGAAAACCCTTAAGCCTTTCCACTTTGTTCCTTCATCTGAGCACCATTTGGAGCTCTTTTCAAGAAAAGAACATCAACCGTAATGGTAGCTTCATATCCTGTTCTTCAAAGCACACAATAATGGCAGTTGGAGCTACTGAGTGTTCCAAGCATTTTTGAACCTACCTTCTTCAAGTATTCAGCATTGCACAGCACAAGGGTCATCTTTTCAAGTATAGCAACCTCAAAATACCACTGTTTCATCCATTTCTTCATAACCAAATGGTTTGACTCATAACTTAAGTCTTATGCTTTGCTCAGTTGATCCCCTGTGTTGACTGTTTGCCATTTCTTTTGATTTAAACTTTTGACTTGTTTACTAATAAGTTTGACTTTTTCAGGTACTTTAGTTGCTTAAGTTCTCTGAACTTGCTTGCTTTGCTATTTTAGCATTTGCTTTTGAGGTATAAACCTTTCTTTCTTCATGTAGTCTGGAGACCCGGTCTGTTATTTGACCGGGCAAACTGTCTGAAGTCCTCCTTAAGAGGCAATGCCTGTGTTTGTTTAAAATTGTCCCAAGCAGGAAAAGTCCTCATTTGAGGCAATTGGTGGAAGGTAGGGATAAGCAATCTATCCCCCACTATTCAGTGTGTCCTCTCTCTGCTCCCATTACATGGTTGAAGCATCGAGATAAAAACCCAAGATCTATCGAGTCAATAATGGGGAAGGAGTTCCATCTTTCTGAACTCCCCCACTTTCTATTGTTTGATGCTCTCCCTGATTAGGGATAGAAGCAATGAGGCACACCCCTCATCTCCTTTCATCTGCTTCACCTTAGCCTCTCAATGGCAAGGTTAAGAGCAACACTTACCCCATCCCAGTTGGCCCTAGTGCCTAACCTTTGATGTTTGAGCCCCCTTGTTGGTGTGTTTATTCTTATGCTGTATGTGTTTGTGATTGCCTTGTTTGCTTCCTTAGGCTTTAGTTTGTGCTTGCCCTTGTGCAATAGCTTTGTGCTTGACTTGCTTCCTGTGCAAGTCAAGTCTGTGTGGCTTAACCCTTGTGTGAGCCATGTTTAGAACTGTTCGGCCGAACTACGGCAACTCTGATTCTCATGTTCAGGTGAGATACGTAGGCACGAGACGCGATGTCTTGCCGAGTTTGACTAACGACTAACAGCTAATCCGTGCTTGTTTTCGCCCTCGTTGCGATCCCTTCTCTCGCCCTCGTTGCGATCGAGACTTTCCCTTTCTCTCGCCCTCGTTGCGATCGAGTCTTTTTTCCCTGCCGGCCGAACTACGGCAACTCTGATTCTCATGTTCAGGTGAGATACGTAGGCACGAGACGCGATGTCTTGCCGAGTTTTGACTGACGACTAACATCTATTTCTTTTCTCTCACCCCTGTTGTGATTGAGATATCCCTCTTCTCTTGCCCTAGTTGCAATCGAGACTTTGCTTTTTCCTGTGTCTGTTTAGGATAGGTTGGCCCGCGTGCCATTTAGCTAGAAACCTTAACTTAGGGTTGACTTTGCATGACAACATCTAGGCTCGAGTCGTAGTCTCCCTAGTGTTGTGTCTCCCTCTGTTATCTGGTTAGGCTAGATCCTTGTCCCTGCGTAGGGGAACTACATCGCCCTGATCTTCATACCAGATGAAGTATGTAGGCAGGAGATTGAGCTGATCTCTCCGGGCGCCCTTTTTCTTTTTGTGTGTGTTGTTTGACAGTTGCTAGGCTCGAGTGCCTGACTCCTTAGCAATTCGTTGTCCGTTTGTTTGTGTGTGTTGTTTGACAGTTATAGGCTCGAGTCCCCGACTCCCTATTGACTTGTTGTCTTGTTGTGTGCTTGGAAGCTGATGTAAATCCATCGAGTGGCATTTGGGTTCCAGTGTGTGTGTGTTTTAGGTTCGGATGCTGACATAAGTCCAGTGATTGGCAGTCGGGCTCCACGTTTGCCTGTGTGTGTCTTGTTTGTTTGTGTGCGTGTCAGCCGAGCTACGAATGCTCTGATTCTTCTCTCGTCCGAGGAGATACGTATGCATAGGATGCGATATCCTAGCGAGCATGTGTCGTTTCCCCAGTCCGAACTACTTCGACTCTGATGTCTATGTCTGATAGACTAAGTAGGCCCAGGATGCGACATCCTGCCGAGTCAGTTTCAGTCAGTCTCTTTTGTCTCTTTCAGCCAGTGTGTGTGAGTTTGAGCAGTGTTTAGCAACCAATTTTCCTTCCTTTTGTGCGTGGATCCCGTAGAGTACTACGGATGCGTAGGGTGCCTAACACCTTCCCTTCGCATAACCGACTCCCGAACCCATCCTCTTTGGTCGCGAGACCATGTTCTTTCCTAGGTTTACTCTGAGCGTTTCCTTTCCCTCTTTTGGGATAAATAACGCACGGTGGCGGCTCTGTTGTTTCTTTCTTTTCCCGCCGGTTTTTCGCGCGATGCGACAGTTATCAAGGAAATACCAGACCTGGCATAAAGCCTACTGTCTGAATGTCAAACTGGATGTTATGACATTCATCATTGACAACATATACTAAACAATAAACAGAGTGGAGTTCTGCTACACTTCAGTATGTTTCTTAGTCTGTTCTTCAAGAGTAAAACAGAACTGACTAAAGGCTATATGTGTAAATGTCAAATTGGATGCTTTGGCATTTATTATTGTAAGCTGCTACTGTAGAAAGGACAGTTTGGTCCTGTACAGTTCAGCAAAGTTGTACAGTCTGTTTTCAGGAAAAACAGACTTAGCATATGATCCTTGATGTCAAGCTGAATGTTGTGACATTCATTCCTGACAGCATATGCTATATTGTAGGTTGTTCAGTTTTCTGTTTCAGCTTTTTCTCAGGCTATTCTTCAGGGATTCAACAGCTGAGAGAAAATCCAGGAAATCAACAACCAAGCTACATTTAATGAACCTAACAAATAGCCTATTTGTTAGTAACCTAGATGTGGAATTTAGGGGAACTCGCGTGACCTTAAATTCAGGAGAATACAAGTGCAAAGGCCCAATTACTGCAATATAAAAGGAAGTCGCTCCTTCATTCAGAACTGGGGATTTTGAGGCGTGAAGATTTAGTGTGTCCATCATACTTCACTGCTGTATTTTTGTGAGTCTTGTATTAGACATATCTTGTAAGCCAAGCCATTATCACGTAGATGATCGCATTGGCATAGGGTGTTCATTGAGTTGTAAGTGTTGTGTCGCTCAAAGCTTTTAAGCGTGAGTGTTGTGTGTCTTGATTAAAGCTGTTAAGCACAATCAAGAGTTGTTTGAAGTGTGACTTCAAATTGTCTTTAATATTGATTAAAGGTAGTAATCATTTAGGTGATTGAGGGGGAGTGAGTAGGAACTCTGATCTTAGAGCAAGATTGAAATTGCATTGGGTAGGGATTAAGTGAAAAGTTGTAAACGGGTGAGTCTAGCTTTGAATTAATACTACTGATAGTGGATTTCCTCCCTGGCTTGGTTGCCCCCAGATGTAGGTCATGTTGGACTGAACTGGGTAAACAATTACTTGTGTTATTTACTGCACTTACTTTTAAGTTCTGCATAATTCTTGTCTGTGCAGAATTGGATGTCATAACAACCCGTGTGACATCGAAAGTCTGATAACTAGAATTTCACTCCTCCTCAGCTTCCACATATGAAGAAGACGACAGATGACTCACCAACAACACTTTCTCTCCACCCACAATGACGAGTTTACCATTCTTCACGAACTTCAACTTCTGATGCAGAGTGGACGTCACAGCTCTTGCCTCGTGTATCCACAGCCTTCCTAATAAGCAGTTATAGGCCAGGTGGATATCTATTACCTGAAAAGTAATTTGGGAATCACCCGGGCCTATCTTCACTAGAAGGTCCACCTCACCAATAACAGTCTTACGAGAACCATCAAAAGCTTTGACGATCATGCCAATGTATCTCATCGGAGCTCCTTGATACGACAATCTGGACAAAGTTGACTTTAGGAGTAAATTCAATGAAGAACCGGTATCAACCAACACATTGGACAACACATCCTTCTTGCAGTTCATTGAAATATGTAGTGCCAGATTGTTATTTCTGCCTTCCTTGGGAAGTTCTTCATCACAAAAGCTCAAGTTGTTGCAGGAAGTGATGTTAGCCACAATATGGTCAAATTGATCCACAGTTTTATCGTGCTCTACGTAGGCTTGCTCCAACACTCTTTGCAATGCTTCTCTGTGTGCTTCGGAATTCATAAGCAGAGACAACATTAAACTTTTCGAAGGAGTTTGGAGCAGCTGCTCCACCATATTAAATTCACTCTTCTTAATCAAACGGAGTACCTCATCATCATTGTTAGGATTTAGCTTGCTGGATTCACCAGACTGACACACATGATTATTAATCGGACTTGCTACAGGCACTTCAACCTTCTTACCAACATCCTTTATATCCTTCGAGAAAACAGGAACAAACACACGACCGCTATGGGTCATCTTCGCTATATCGGCAATAATCACAACAAAATTAGTTGTAGGCAACGGGACCTCTTGACCATTCTCCACCATTGTTAAATTATACTAATAAGGAACAACTCTATCGGATGCGTATGAGACTGGGCCCACTAACCGTATCACTAACAGCGATACCGATCTATTGCGGTTGTTACTGCTGCTGCTATTGAACTGAATTACCACCTGCTCAGGGGTCTTAAAGACTAGCACTATTATGTTGACATCATTTATATCTCTGAATTGTTGAATCTGAATCACATTGTCGTCCATCAACCTTTGGATATCTCTCTTGACAACCGAACACCCACGGGGGTTCACACAACAAATTTCACAACTGTCGTAGTCGTGTTCATAATCACTAATCGTGCACAGGGTCTTATGCATCTCAACCAAGGATCGACGAATACGTATCACATCAAACACGCGGAAGCTTCCTGGACAGCCATCTACCATATTAATAGAGGGATTACCATGAGCAGACAATGGGTTTGCTTTAACATTCGGCACACGATCCTCAAAGGACACGATCCCACTCTTTACAAGCTTCTGGACCTCATATTTCAATGGGTAGCAATTCTCGATATCATGACCAGGAGCCCCTTGATGAAAGGCACAATAGAATTCTGGCTTGTACCACCATGGAAGTGGTTCTGGAATTTGTGGTGGATTTCTTGGTTTGAGAAGGTTCTTGAGAACCAAAGACGGGTATAATTCAGCATATGACATAGGAATAGCGTCTAAAGAGACCTTCTTCCTCTTAAAGTTCTATTGTTGTTGTTGATTATTATTTATGTTGTTGTTGTTGTTTGTTCTTTGTTGTGGTTGTCATTGATGTTGCTGTTGTGGAACTGGAATAGATTGATTGTTGGGAAATACTTGAATAATGGATGATAATTGATGATGATGCTGACATGGTTGCGGATTTATTCTAACATGAGGCCTTTTCTGCCTCCCTGCTGACACTGCATTAGTTTCACCTTCCCACTTCCTGGCGAATCCACTACCATACTTCTTGTTTGAAGATGCCGCTTCCTTAGA
This sequence comes from Lathyrus oleraceus, assembly GCF_024323335.1. Taxonomy (NCBI): domain Eukaryota; kingdom Viridiplantae; phylum Streptophyta; class Magnoliopsida; order Fabales; family Fabaceae; genus Lathyrus; species Lathyrus oleraceus. Next base: position 288,389,058 of record NC_066585.1, read on the forward strand.
CAAACGTCCCTCACAGACACCTTCTTCTAACCTCATCCCCATGTTTACCATTTTGGTAAAGTCACTGGGGGCACTTGATCACACTAAAATTTACGTATTTTTCGACTCCGATTTCGCATGCATTCTAGTTATTTTATTACCGTTTTGTTGTGTTATTACTGTGTTTTCCTTTGTTTTCAGGTTTTTACCTTAATAGGAGCCCCGATCGAGAAAAGGAGCGAAAAAGAGCCAAAAACCCTAAAAATCAGCATTTTGCTCTTATGGCCTACCCAATGGCGGGCGCCACAGTCCAAGCCATGACGTGTCCAATTCAAACTTCCATCAACTCCCACATTTTCCCACCACTTCCACTAAGGCGCCCCACTTTGTGCTTGTGGCGGGCGCCATGGCCTTGTGGCGGGCGCCACAAGAGGAAAACGGTTTCCTCTATTTTCAAGTTGAAGGGCATCCAAGTCAATTCCACCTTTTTTATTTGCTTATAAGTAGAAACGCGAATTCAGTTTTACAATCACCCAAACTTAGAGCAGACGAAGATCCGAACGTTGGAACAAGGCGAAATCAGAAGCAACTTTGTTTCACCTAGGCATATATTCAGTTTTATAAAGTGGTAATCGCTTCGCATTAGAGTGTTACCACAATTGTGTAATTGAGTCTGTGATAGAGTCTGTACTCGAGTTTGGAGCACTTTGGAAGGAAGTTAATCCTGCCGCCATTTTCTTTTCCGCATTGCAATTTACTCAGCCCTCCGATTGGAGTAGGTTTTTATTACTCGCCTTTACTTTATTTATTTCCCGCACTCGCTTTACTTTATTTATTTCCCGCACTCGCTTTACTTTTTCTATTTCTCGCACTCGCTTTTATTTTATTTATTTCCCGCACTCGCTTTTACTTTTATTTATTTCCTCGCACTCGCTTTAAATTATTTATTTTCCGCACTAGCACTACTTTCATTTATTTTCCGCACTCGCTTTACTTTTATTTACTTTCCGCACTCGCACTACTTTTATTTATTTTAATGCACTTTTATTTTACCATGTCTAGCTAAATTTATAAGGCTAGAATGTAAGGATCGTAATTAAACCAGTAATCCGTACAATTGTTCGTAGAAACACTTAAAGGGCTATTTTAACTTTTAAATTATGTTTTCCCGCACTTCATTTCCGTTGGGTAAGATCGAAAGCCGTCCAACGTCTTTTTAAACTTAATTGTTTTTAACTATTTCAAAAACAGCGAAAGCGCTTTGTTTAGTTCATTAGGAGTTTTTAACATCAAGAAGAAAAGAGATTTTAAAACTATTTTCGGACGTGTTTATAAGTTTAGAGTCTGGTTCGTAAGAACCTCTTTTGGTTAAGAAATCCAAGTTATAATACTTTTCAACTTAGTCAAGATACTATATTTCTTAAAAATAAGTTTACTACTCTAACGCAATGCGCGCCTTTTTATAAGTGACAATAAGAGGGTTTGATTAGGGGGTACAACTCGGTTCTGAATACGCGAAAGCGACAGTTCCCGTTAAATTAGTTCTTTTCAAAGTAGGAAACATTGCCCATAAGTAGTTCTATTAACAAGTACTTGGATTATCAATTGATTACGTGAATTACATTCGACCCTGTCTTTATTAATTATATTTTATTTCAGTACTTTATTTTTCAATTGCACACTACAAAAAATACCTATTTTAATTGCCTTTGATAAACACCATAACAACAGATAACGATAGATTGACACTTGGTCTTTGTGGTTCGATAATCTTTTATATTACTCTGACGCGTTCGTACACTTGCGAACACCGCATTAAGTTTTCCAACGCATCAAGTTTTTGGCGCCGTTCCCGGGGACCAATTTCGTCAAATTTCATTTTCCTGTTGTTATATCGTTTAGACTTAGGTTATTTCCCGCCGGTCGATGCGAAGGACTCGCAGCACCGGAAGTTTAAGCTTAGTAAACCCTCTGGTGGAACCTAAACGTTACGCTCGCGCACGTTTATTCTTTCATAGAATTAAGAGAGCTATGGCCGAAGATCAAAACCAAAGACCTCTTAAGGACTTCGCTCAACCATCTAATGAAGAACCTAGTTCTAGTATAGTAAGCCCAATCATACGAGCCAATAATTTTGAACTTAAACCATCCCTGTTACAACTAGTGCAACAGAGATAATTCGCGGGTCTCGCTGCTGAGAATCCTAACCAACATTTAAAAATATTTCTTCAATTAGCAGATACTTTTAAAACCAATGGAGCTTCTCCTGAGGCAATACATTTAAGATTATTCCCTTTTTCCCTCAGAGATAAAGCTCTATCATGGTTAGATTCCCTTCCACCCAATTCCATTACGACTTGGGATAACCTTAGAAGAGTTTTTCTTGCTAGATGTTTTACCCCGAGTAAGACCGCCGTTCTTCGAAACCATATAACTAGATTTACCCAAAACCATGGAGAATCGTAGTTCGAAGCTTGGGAGAGATATAAAGAGTTGTTACGCGCATGCCCACATCATAGCTTAGAAAATTGGTTAATCATTCAAACCTTCTATAATGGACTTCATTATAACACAAAGATGACCATCGACGCTGCCGCAGGCGGTGCCCTGATGAACAAACCTTATCCTGAAGCTAGTTCCCTCATCGAAGACATGGCTCAAAACCATCAATCATGGGGAGTCGAACGAGCGACAATTGAGAAGAAGGAAGCCCAACGAGGAGTGCATGAACTGAGCTCTATAGACATGATGCAAGCTAAAATGGACGCATTAGCCCTAAAAGTCGAGCATATGTGCACGAACCCGAATACTGTAGCCGCAGTTTCGTCGGATTATGAGATATGTGGAACCCAAGGACACAAATCCGCAGAATGCAGTCTATTAAACGAAACCCACTCCGAGCAAGTGAACTACACCCAAGGGAACCCATACTCGAATACCTATAACCCTGGATGGAGGAATCACCCTAACTTCTCCTATAAAAACAATAACCCTATTCAAAATAATGCACCTCTGAGACCTAGTTATCAAGCCCCTAGATCAAATCAACCTATGCAACCTGTACCACCAAAGCCGAGCCTTGAGAAAATTATGGAAAATTTTATCACGGCTCAAACCCAACAAAACAAGGAGTTCATGAACCAAAACATTCATGTTAACGAATTGATTACTCAGTTAGGAACCAAGGTTGATCAAATAGTTACTCATACCAAGATGCTTGAAACCCAGATCTCTCAGGTAGCTTTAAACCAAGCCCCTCAGACTACACCTGGAGGACAATTCCCTGGACAACCTCAAAAAAATCCGAGAGGACAAGCCAATGCCATTACCCTAAGAAGTGGGAACGCTTATGATGAGCCACCAAACCCAAGATTAAGTGAACCCGAAACTTCTAAGGAATGTACCAAACCCCCGGACAAAGTAAAGGAACTAGAGGAATCTAAAAACCAGGAAGGTCGAGATAAAGGAGAAGAACCTAAAGATAAAATTTACGTACCGCCCCTGCCATATAAACCACCTATACCATATCCGCAAAGACTCAAACAAACCCAGATCAATAAACAGTACCAAAAATTTATTAAAGTTATAGAAAAACTTCATGTAGAAATCCCTTTCACAGAAGCCATCACCCAAATACCTTCTTATGCAAAGTTTCTGAAAGACATCCTTACCAACAAACGTAGACTTGACGATCCGAAGCCTTTGGAATGTAATGCTATTTCCGAGGACAAATTAGCAAAGAAAGATAAAGATCCTGGAAATTTCTCCATTCCTTGTGTTTTGGGTAATCATGTCATTGAAAAAGCTTTTCTAGACTTAGGAGCTAGTGTGAGCTTAATGCCTCTAGCAGTTTGTGAAAGATTAAACTTAGGAGAATTACAACCCACTAAGATGTCACTTCAGTTAGCCGATAGATCTGTTAAATATCCGATAGGCGTTTTAGAAGATGTCCCTATTAGGATAGGTCAACTATTTATCCCTACTGATTTTGTCGTCATGGACATCAAAGAGGACAATGATATACCAATCCTTCTAGGTAGACCCTTCTTATCGACTGTAGGATCCATAATAGATGTCAAGAAAGGAAAGTTGACATTTGAGGTAGGCGACGAGAAAATAGAATTTATACTTTCGAAATTTCTTATGGCACCTGTGATGGGAGACTCGTGTTATGCCTTAGATATCATTGATGAATGTGTTAGAGAATTAGAACAAAAAGAAATTATTAAGTTACCATCGACCCCCATAAAGGAAGATGATGACTTTAAAGAACCTTACATCGATGATAACCTTTACGAATGTTTATCCCTTGCCCCAGATCCTATACCATGCCCTAAGAAACCAACCTTAGAACTTAAGGAGCTGCCTAAGAACCTGAGATATGAGTTCCTCGATGAAAAGATGAACCGTCCAGTTATAGTTAGTGCTACCTTGAGCCAAGAGGAGACGAACCAACTTTTAGACGTTTTACGAAGATATCCCTCAGCCTTAGGATATAATATCTCTGACCTGAAAGGTATAAGCCCATCCGTATGCATGCATCGGATTTCGCTCGAAGAAGATTCAAAACCCTCTAGGAAGCATCATAGAAGAATAAACCTTATAATGAGTGATGTTGTTAAGAAGGAAGTTCTTAAGTTACTTGAGGCAGGTATAATCTATCAGATCTCGGATAGTAAGTGGGTGAGCCCTGTGCATGTAGTACCTAAAAAGGGAGGCATCACGGTCGTGCAAAACGATAAAGGCGAACATGTAGCAAAACGTTTAGAAGGAGGATGGCTGATGTGTATAGATTATAGAAAATTAAATAAAGCAACTCGGAAGGATCATTTCCCTTTACCATTTATTGACCAGATGTTGGAGCGTCTAACCAGACACTCTTACTTCCGCTATCTAGATGGATACTCTGGATTCTTCCAAATACCTATTCACCCAGAAGATCAAGAAAGAACTACCTTTACATGCCCTTATGGAACTTTTGCCTACAGACGAATGTCGTTCGGCCTCTGTAACGCCCCAGCTACTTTCCAACGCTGCATGATATCAATCTTTGCAGATTACCTAGATGGTATCATGGAAGTGTCTATGGATGATTTCTCGGTTTGCGGATTCAATTTCCACAATTGCCTTGCTAACCTTGAGAAAATCCTGGAGAGATGCGTGGAGGTGAACCTCGTGCTAAATTGGGAAAAATGTCATTTCATGGTGACCGAAGGAATAGTTTTAGGACATATAGTTTCCGAAAAAGGTATAGAGGTAGATAAAGCTAAAATAGAAGTTATAGAAAACCTAAAACCACCAAAAACAATCAGAGAAGTCCGAAGCTTTCTTGGACACGCTGGATTCTACCGGCATTTTATTAAGGACTTCTCCAAAATAACTAAACCGTTAACCGGACTTTTAATGAAAGATGCTGAATTCATTTTCGACGAAAAATGTAATGACGCATTTTATCTTTTAAAGCAAGCATTAATCTCTGCACCCATTATGAAACCGCCCGATTGGCCGGAACCTTTTGAGATAATGTGCGATGTTAGTGATTATGCAGTTGGAGCCGTTCTAGGACAAAGAAAAGATAAAAAATTACATGCCATTTATTATGCCAGTAGAACCCTAGATGCTGCCCAACTTAATTACGCAACAACCGAAAAAGAATTACTCACTGTAGTTTTCGCTATAGACAAATTTAGATCTTATCTAGTAGGAGAAAAATTATTGTTTACACCGATCATGCTGCCATTCGTTACCTATTAAGTAAAAAAGATGCCAAGCCCAGGTTACTCCGATGAATTGTATTACTACAAGAATTTGATTTAGATATAAGAGACAAAAAAGGCACTGAAAATGTAGTGGTTGATCACCTTTCTAGGCTAGAACATCTAAAACCTGAACTAGTACCCATAAACGATGATTTCGCCTATGATAGACTGATCGCTAAAATAGAAACCATTGAAGACAATAACCTAGATCCTTATGAGCATTCCCAAAATTCCTTAGCAATAAGTAACATACCCTGGTATGCAGATTTCGTTAATTACCTAGCTGCTGATATAGTACCCCCTGATCTTGACTACCACCGCAAGAAGAAATTCTTCCACGATGTGAGAAACTTCTATTGGGACGAACCGCTCCTTTTCAAAAGGGGTAATGATGGCATTTTCGCCGTTGCGTTCCAGAAGAAGAGGTAAATAATATTATCGAGCATTGTCATTCTACACCTTATGGTGGACATGCGAGCACCTCTAAGACATACGCCAAGATTCTTCAAGCTAGCCTATTCTGGCCTACCATGTGGCGTGATGTCTATGCTTTCATTGTCAAATGTGATAGATGCCAATGCACTGGAAACATTTCAAGACGTGATGAAATGCCTCTAAGAAACATTCAGGAAGTAGAACTCTTCGACGTATGGGGTATAGATTTCATGGGACCTTTTCCACCATCCTTAGGAAATAGGTACATCTTAGTAGCCGTAGACTATGTGTCTAAGTGGATTGAAGCTATAGCTGCACCCACAAACGACACTAGGGTAGTAATCAAACTATTTAAAAACTATATATTCCCTAGATTTGGAACACCACGTTTAGTCATAAGCGATGGAGGATCACACTTTATATCGAGAATATTTGACAAACTCTTAAGAAAATATGGAGTTAGGCATAGAGTAGCAACACCATACCACCCACAAACTAGTGGCCAAGTAGAAGTATCTAATAGGGAGATAAAACAAATCCTAGAGAAAACTATTTCTATTTGTAGGAGAGACTGGTCTCAGAAGCTTCAAGAAGCATTATGGGCCTATAGAACCACTTTCAAAACCCCTATAGGAACTACTCCTTACCAACTAGTTTATGGAAAATCATGTCACTAAACATTCGACTTAGAGCATAAGGCCTATTGGGCCATTAAAACTTTGAATTTAGACTACTTAGCTGCTGGAGAAAAGCGTACCCTAGACATTCATAAATTAGAAGAACTTAGGCAATCTGCCTACGAGAATGCAAGAATATACAAAGAGAGGACAAAAGCCTATCACGACAAAAGAATAATAAAGAAAAACTTCAATATAGGTGATTATGTTCTCCTTTTCAACACTAGGTTACGACTCTTCCCTGGAAATCTACGTTCAAGATGGACTGGTCCTTTCGAAGTATCCAAGATTCTGAGATCCAGAGTCGTAGAAATCAAGAACAATACCTGTAGTCCATTCCTTGTAAATGCACAAAGACTGAAGCTCTACGAAGGAGGAGACATTCCAGCATACTACTCGAGCCACACCCTGATTGATCCACCGATTCATACTACTACAGGTGTATAAATTCTGATCGTCAAGCTAATGACATTAAAAAAGCGTTGCGTGGGAGGCAACCCATGGTTTTTCTTTTCATTTTACTTTTTTCGCATTTATTTACATTTATTTCTATTTTTATTTTTATTTTATCTTATTTTGCATTGAGACTAAAGTTTGAATGGTTTGTATTTTCAGGATCACTTTCCTAACTTTCACAGGATGCAGGGTTTTGATGACATGCATGTTGCCTATAGAGACAACGCTCAGAGGGAGCGCTACATTGCTTTATACCAGCGCCCTATGGCACCCACACGTTACCCTGATCAACATTGTATGGAGGCACTAGGTATCGAGCCTAGTATCCGATTCCTTAGCCACCAGCTCCACTAGGACGCATTTGCTGATGACTTGAGTAACACATATAGGAACCTGACTTTGGAGTTCCTGAGTTCATTCGACTACGACCCATATTCTGGACCAGATGGGTATGCTGCTTTCAGACTTTTTGGAGTTGAGTACTCCTTCAGCCAGAAAGAGTTCGGCGACTTATTAGGTTTCTAGACTACTCCTGATGCTATCCCGGAGACACCTTTGGGATATTTCCTGGGTAAGGAAGTGGAGAAGTTTTGGAGTGATATATCAGGTGGCGGAAGCCAGGATCCATCTACACAGTTATCTTATGTCATACATAACCCAACCTTCAGATATTTTCAGATGATATTAGCACATTCCTTCTTGGGAAGACCGGATGCAGAGACACTTCTAAGTGAAGAGGAGATCTTCCTATTATTTTGCGCATCCCAGTCTCGCCCAGTAGCATGTCGGAACTTTTTATTGAATAATCTCAGCGGTATCTCTAGATCCACCGAAAGAGTCATCCATGTTGGTGGAATCATCACACAGATTGCTGTCGCTTTAGGTCTGTCTCGCAAGCTGTTGCATCTTCGGACCTACTGTGGATATACTACCATGGACATCGATTTCTGTTTGACCAGAGGATTGATGAGGAGAGCCTCTTTCCATCCATGTCAGTTCCGACTACTAGTCGACAACGAGGCCATCCATTACTTCACATTGCCAGACCCTATGATGACCAGTGTACATGATCCAGCGAATTGGAGTTATGCTCTAGAGGGTCAGGGAGAGACCGTTGAGGAGCCGAGATCGCCCCCAGTTGCTGAATACACGCCTGCACCACCATCTTCTAGAATCACTATTCTCTCTAATAATCATTCATTGCAGACACCCGACATACGCACCCAGATCGTTGAGTGCCGTAGAGAGATTGCAGAGCTTAGACAGGAAGTGGCGGACTTAACTTTACAGATGGGAGTGTCTGATCTCACCCATGCTACTGAAGCCGATTGTCTATATCAGGAGATCGCCGAGCTCAGGCAGGAGATAGCCGTGCTCCGTGAATCCACTCAGGCAGACGACCACCCTAATACCTGATCTCACCATTTCAGTTTATTTCTCTTTATATATATTTATCGTATTTGCATTTCTCATTTTACATTATCGCATTTGAATATTATATACACTATTGTCGTAGATTAGTATTTCTATTTTTATCTATATATGTTTTATATTTATTTTATTTTGCATTTTAATTTTTTCAGTTATTTATTTATATTTACATTTAATTTCCGTTCTTGTTTTTGTTTCAGTTTCACTTTTTATTTTTCGTTTTTTTTACTTTTATAATTATGCAAGTCAAAGAAACTAGGAGAATCACAAGACAAATGTTATCCAGACCCCCCCCCCCCCCCCAAAGCCAAAAGACAAGCGAAGCCCAAACCAAAGGACCAAAATCTGGCCCATCCGGATTTTGCCTTGTGGCGCCCGCCATAGGACCTGTGGCGCCCGCCACAGCGTCTGTAAATGGTCGGGGCAGACCTCTCTTCTTCACCATTTTTTGCAACTCACAACCTCCAAAACCCATTTTTTCACCTCGGAAAAAAGTCCTTCAACCCCCAAAAAGCTCATACTTTCCTAACCATCATACCACACAAATCATGAATCCACTTTCCGTTTTTGATTTCATCCGCCGGATTTTGTAAAAATCCAACCTTTTCACCAACCACTTCATCTTCTTCATCCACATTTCAAGAGCATTCAAATGGAGTTCAACGGATTCGTTCTTCGAGGAGGGAAACCAGGGGAGAGACAAAGAAAAATCATTGAACGGTTGTAAAATCGGGAACTTCTCTCGACAAGTTATGTTGACGAAGATTGTCTATATACTTTAGGTATCTACCATAGCATTTTCCATTTATTAGACTTCTTAGGTTTGCATAATTTCTTTATCAACAAAGAACCCACCTATGAGCGGCTGACAATTGAATTTTTAAGTTCTTTAATTTATGTTGTCCGCCCTAACACTGCTAGCACAGTCGGTGATGTTCAATTTAAAATGTTTGTTGTTGAATACCAATTCAGTACCAATGAACTAGCCAGTCTGTTAGGGATCCCTCATGGGGAGGGCGCTATTTGTGAGGCCCCTTTGGATTCCGAATGGGCTGTTGAGGTATTTTCCTTCTGGGAGCGTCTATCAAACACTTCCATTAACTCTTTTGAAGGAGTTCTTGCCTCAACCATCCATAACCCGGCCATCAGAGTTTTTAGATATTTGTTGGCATGCATTGTTTTTGGCCGGGAGAATCCAAATAAGGTTAACGCTAGAGAGCTTTTATTTTTGCAAGGAAGCCTCACAAATAGGAAAATTAATTTGGTTCCGTTCATGCTCGCCCATATGATTTTAACTGTGAATAAGGCGGGACCGATTTCTTTTGGTGGATTAATTACGTCTATTGCTCGGGCACTTAACCTGAACAATGAGTTGGCTACCCTAGACCCCTTACCTCCTCGCACAATTAACTTAAAATTTCTGAGAGACATGAAATTGTGTCGTTCAAGGAGAGAAGGAGGTTATACACTTATGATTCATGGTGTAGCCATCCCATCCGTTATTCTACCTTGCACTAAACATACAGATATACGTAATGAGAGGAACTGGACCTACGATTTAGATGCTCCACCTGTTTTGGGTTCTCTTCCTCCTAACATTCCTGATGAGGCGGGACCAGACACTGATGATGAATATGATCGGAGAGAGAGATCTCCCGTACCACATGTGTCCCCCCATCATCCTTCACCACCACACACCGCACCATCTTCTTCTTCTGCAGGTACCACTCCTGGCTTCTATATTACAGAGGAGATGTGGCGTGACCACCTGGCTAGAGAGCAAAGGCGTGACGACCTACTCTCTACCCTCAAGCAACAAATAACGGGTAATATGAACTTCATGCAAGAATCGCAGCGGAGGACAGACAGGTCCTATGACACTGTCCTGCAGTCCCTGCAAGTGATCACCGTTACACAAGCCCGTCAACAACAATACAACCAGAGACACATGGCACTAATTGAAGCCACCCAAGGTTCCATTATTGGTAACCTTCGAGAGGTGAGGACCGCTCAGGATGCCCTGCAGGCGAGGATGGATCAGAGAGACCGTCGTCGTACCCGATCCCGTCGTCCACCTCAGGATGGCGAGGGCACTAGTGGTCAGCAATAGGTTGCCAGGTAACTCTTCCCATATCTTATTTCGAAACATTGGGGACAATGTTCGATTTAAGTGTGGGAGGAGCATTTATCATTTTCCTTTTATTTTCCGTTTTATTTGCTGTTTTTAGACTGTTTATTTCCTTTTAGTTGTTTAATTTCCCTTTCAGTTGTTTATTTTGCTTTTTAGTATAATGCATGAGTCTGACGAGTCACCAAATACAGTAGATCTTTAGTACAATCCTACCTCCCCATACCTTTAGCCTCAACAAAAAATTTTGCAAAAGAAAATAGTGTTATTTCGGAAGTTTTCAGGTTTTAAGGACTTGTTTTGAGTAAGGATGCGGTGACTTGGGAGAACTTTGCGAAACATCAGTATCTGTTTTAGCACCATAAGCTTCGTAAATATAGGAATCATTCCCGAAACCCCATATACCATGGCCTTAATCATCATTTCCGTATATGTCCTTAGTAGTATATCTCAGCAGTCAGCTCCGGCCTACGCATCCTCTACGTAGGGGACCGATGCAAATAACTGAATGATCCAGAAAAACAAAAAATAAAAGAAAGCAAAAAGGAAACTCCGGTATAGGTGACCCTCACAAAGTCATTTAAACCAAAGAATTGTAAAAAAATTGCTACAAAAAGAAAAAGAAAAGCAGTACTCACTGTTAGTTGGTTCAGAGGTATCTGGCACTGAACTCGGTAGGGAGGATTACGATCCGATCCCCCACAACTACAGTTGGGTCCAATAAAAGGATTTACACATATTTATGTGCCAGAAATCCCATGCTCTGATCATAAGCACTAACAGGCCACTCTACTATGAAGTATGTACGGATAACGGGCTTAATGTGATTGCGCCTGAATGAAAAGGACACAAAAAGAGATGAAGAGGCAGGCCTAGGTATTGTGGGATAATATGGGTTGGTTAATATAGGAATGAAGTCTATGTCCGTATTTGCGGATTAGTGTCATCATGATACCCTTAGTTCACTCAGTTAGTACCTATCACTGCATCCCGACTTGAACTTAGAATTTTCACCTGAAGCACTCGTTTGCACCAGTCTTTCTTTTATGAACTTTTCAATGTTTTGCTTGAGGACAAGCAAAGGTTTAAGTGTGGGAGAGTTTGATCACACTAAAATTTACGTATTTTTCGACTCCGATTTCGCATGCATTCTAGTTATTTTATTATCGTTTTGTTGTGTTATTACTGTGTTTTCCTTTGTTTTCAAGTTTTTACCTTAATAGGAGCCCCGATCGAGAAAAGGAGCGAAAAAGAGCCAAAAACCCTAAAAATCAGCATTTTGCTCTTATGGCCTACCCAATGGCGGGCGCCACAGTCCAAGCCATGACGTGTCCAATTCAAACTTCCATCAACTCCCACGTTTTCCCACCACTTCCACTAAGGCGCCCCACTTTGTGCTTGTAGCGAGCGCCATGGCCTTGTGGCGGGCGCCACAAGAGGAAAACGGTTTCCTCTATTTTCAAGTTGAAGGGCATCCAAGTCAATTCCACCTTTTTTATTTGCTTATAAATAGAAACGCGAATTCAGTTTTACAATCACCCAAACTTAGAGCAGGCGAAGATCCGAAAGTTGGAACAAGGCGAAATCAGAAGCAACTTTGTTTCACCTAGGCATATATTCAGTTTTATAAAGTGGTAATCGCTTCGCATTGGAGTGTTACCACAATTGTGTAATTGAGTTTGTGATAGAGTCTATACTCGAGTTTGGAGCACTTTGGAAGGAAGTTAATCCTGCCGCCATTTTCTTTTCCGCATTGCAATTTACTCAGCCTCCGATTGGAGCAGGTTTTTATTACTCGCCTTTACTTTATTTATTTCCTGCACTCGCTTTACTTTATTTATTTCCCGCACTCGCTTTACTTTTTTTATTTCCCACACTCGCTTTTATTTTATTTATTTCCCGCACTCGCTTTACTTTTATTTACTTTCCGCACTCGCACTACTTTTATTTATTTTAATGCACTTTTACTTTACCATGTCTAGCTAAATTTATAAGACTAGAATGTAAGGATCGTAATTAAACCAGTAATCCGTACAATTGTTCGTAGAAACACTTAAAGGGCTATTTTAACTTTCAAATTAAGTTTTCTCGCACTTCAATTCCGTTGGGTAAGATCGAAAGCCGTCCAACGTCTTTTTAAACTTAATTGTTTTTAACTATTTCAAAAACAGCGAAAGCGCTTTGTTTAGTTCATTAGGAGTTTTTAACATCAAAAAGAAAAGAGATTTTAAAACTATTTTCGGACGCGTTTATAAGTTTAGAGTCTGGTTCGTAAGAACCTCTTTTGGTTAAGAAATCCAAGTTATAATACTTTTCAACTTAGTCAAGATACTATATTTCTTAAAAATAGGTTTACTACTCTAAGGCAATGCGCGCCTTTTTATAAGTGACAATAAGAGGGTTTGATTAGGGGGTACAACTCGGTTCTGAATACGCGAAAGCGGCAGTTCCCGTTAAATTAGTTCTTTTCAAAGTAAGAAACATTGCCCATAAGTAGTTCTATTAACAAGTACTTGGATTATCAATTGATTACGTGAATTACATTCGACCCTGTCTTTATTAATTATATTTTATTTCAGTACTTTATTTTTCAATTGCACACTACAAAAAATACCTATTTTAATTGCCTTTGACAAACACCATAACAACAGATAATGATAGATTGACACTTGGTCTCTGTTGTTCGATAATATTTTATATTACTCTGACGCGTTCGTACACTTGCGAACACCGCATTAAGTTTTCCAACGCATCAGCACTAGAAATCATTCGTTCGTAATAAAACGGACTCAGGGTCTTAAGGAAAATCTTGGTCATCTCTTTCTCTTCCAACGGAGGGTTGATTTGAGCGGCAAGCTCTCTCCACCTCTGGGCGTACTCTTTAAACGTCTCTTTTTCCTTCTGAGACATCAAACTCAGTTGGTCCCTATCTGGTGCGAAAACACTTGCACTATCCAATCCCATGTACCATCTCAGAGCAGCACCAGTCAGACTGTCCTGGAAGTAGTGAATCAATAACTGATCATTATTAGTTTGCGTCGACATTTTCCTGGCATACATGACGAGATGGCTAAGTGGACAGGTATTTCCCTTATACTTTTTAAAGTCAGGAACTTTGAACTTCATCGGGATCTTAACATTTGGCACTAAGCAAAGTTTCGCAACACTCTTACCGAACAGATCTTTTCCCCTCAAGGTTTTAAACTCTTTTCGCAACTCAAGGAATTGGTCTTTCATCTCATCCATCTTCTCATAAACATCCGGACCCTCAGACGACTCGGAATGGTAGATGGTGTCCTCAACACGAGGCAGAGTGTGAACAACTAGAGGCGACACATATATGATCGGGCTAGATGCCAGCATGGAAGCAAAAGTAGGCGCGAACCCTTCGGGCACAAAGTTCGGCGACATTCCCCATGGGAATCCGGCAGGCATAGTAGGCGCAAACTGAGTGGCAGGCATAATTAAAGTAACAACCTCTAAAATGACAGTCCTTTGAGGAGGAGGAGTTGTAGGCGTTGGAGAAGATTAACTTTGAGCATCTAGGATAGACTTCATCATGGCAGTCAAGCGGGAAATCTCGTCCTTTAACTCTCGCTTCTCTTGTTCCATGATTCTCGGATGATTGGCGCGAGTATTGTATTGATGAGTCAGCTTGGCTGAAGCACATAAGAATAACCAATAAGACATCTGGCGGAAGAAAAACCTGTTATGCAAATGATGCATGAAATGCAATGCTTTGATTGTTTTTACTTTCAAGGAACATACTATTTTATTTGCAAATATATAATAATAACAATTGTAACAATTTGATTGACTATAAAAATCTCTTTTATTCATATAAATTTGGAAGGATTACACTGAGTACAATTTCAGAAACCAAAATACAAATACAAGAGAAAAGGAGACTAATCATCCTAAGGATCCCTTAACAACGGTGTCAGATGATCTGGCTGTAGGCGCGTACTTCCTTCGGATGCGTCGGATCTTGGACTCAAAAGAAGTCTTCATTTGAGCCTTCTCGAGGACAAGCTGATCAACTATCTTCTTCCAAGCACCGGAAGGCTGAGGTATACTAGAGGAAGACGGACCCTTTGGTTCTCTCTGTCTTTTCACTACTCGGCCTTCAAGAAGTTCAATAAGCGCATCTTTGTCCTTAGACTCAAACTATAACTCCTCACGCTTTCTGCTCAAAGCATGGAACCGCTCTTCCCACATATCCTTCTCTAGCTTCATCCTGGCGAGTGTGTCTTCCAACTCCTCTACATCCTGTTTGGGGAGAGTTAATGGCTCAATCACAACCATAGACGTAGGTCTCTCACAAGCATACGACATCTTCAACTCCAAAGCTCTCTTCTTCACCCAAATATTGTAAGCTTCCAAAGCTACACAGTTGCACGGACCAAGCTCGGATCTTCCTTTCCTATGCACGTAATGCCAAGCATGTACCATCTTATGCTTCAAAAGTTAGGGATCTTTACCCTCTTGGTAGAAAATACCTTCTAACTGAGTGTTATTAGGTTTATCTCTTAAGGGGAACTCAAGTTGACGACGAGCCAAAGCAGGGTTTTAGTTGATTCCTCCTTGTGTACCAACAAGGGGTACATTAGAGAATTCACCACAATTGTCAATATTATCCAAACTACTCAATGAAGAATCATACTAAACTATATCATCATTAGTGAGGGACATAAGTCTCTGAGACCACCGTAGACATTGTTTGTTCTCCATAAAAGTAGGTGTCTGAGGAAAGTGCGAAATAAACCACTTGTATAAAAGAGGAACACATCATACAATAGTCCCACCACCTTTAGAATTCCTCAAATTCAAAGAGAAGTACATATCACCTAACAGAGTAGGCACAGGATTCCCAATCAAGAAGATTCTAATGGTATTAACATCAACAAAATTGTCAATGTTAGGGAACAAAGCCAAACCATAGATGAGCAACACAAAGATAGCTTCGAAGCATCCACACTACCGGCTTGAGCAAAGGCGGTAGCTTTCCCAATAAGGAACTCAGAAGTCAACCCAAATATTCCTCCTTTCTTCACCCAATGAGCCTCAATCTCGTACTTCTTCATATGAAGAGCTTCAGCTATAATATGAGATCTGGGAATCTCCTCAAATCCACTAAACGGAACTTTGTTAGAAACAGGTATTCCCAAGATATGGGCATACTCCTCTAACATAGGCACAAGCTGATAATCAGGAAAACTGAATCAACGGTAGAGAGGGTCATAAAACTGAACCAACACACTCAAAAGTCCTTCGACCACATCAGCAGATAACACAGACAAAAGCTTCCCATGACGTTGCTTGAAGTCCAAGGGATCTAATACAAAAGATGATAGCTTCCTTAACTCTTTCAAATTTGGACATCTGAAACTGTAATTCTTAGTGTTCCTTTGTCTATAATCCATAGTCTGAAAATATTTGCAAATAAAACCTCAAGTCCTTGAAGCTATTTTTAGTGTATTTTATAATGCGCGTGAATGGATGAATGCAACAATCACAAGTAAGGGATCACACACAAGGCAAACAAAGGTCAAGGGATGAATCAAGCCATTGTCAAGATCAATCATCCATTTGGTGGATTGTGGTTTTCACCTTATCAACACCCAAGTTCCATTGATATTGACAAGACTTGATTGGATCAACCAAGAATCAAGGGTTTGTTGTAAGTCACGAGCATGGAGTCGGGTTAAGAACCATCCCAAAGGAGTGTACTAAGGATAAAAACCTGTAGATCATGTTCTATAAAGTTCCTAGAGTCTTAATTCCATCTATCGGATATTATAGGTTAGGATGACGGACTCATCAACACATAATATTCTCAAGAGAAACTCGTCTGAGTGTAGTATCGCGTAACAACTATTATCAAGTCTACACTTGAACAGTCTTCGCACTATGTCCTAAATAGGCCAAGTTGGGTTAAATGTTCTACGGTCCTCAGCTTCTCGGACCCAAAATCAGAGAAAGTAATGCCTAACCACAAATAACTTGTGTGACATCAATAGCTCCAAAAGGGTCTCCACTGAGTAGATGGGTCTCAAGCCAACTTGTTAAGGACTACTCCACACAAGTCAAACATGACTATACCATCCTCCTATCTTAATTGCACTCAAGTTAGGGTTAGAACTTATCTCACCACTCAGAGATTACCAAGCACAACAAGCAGATTATATCATACACACAAATATAAAAACATCAAACATACAGTTATATACACATAAAAAAGTAGGCTAAACCCACTGAGGACTAGTCCCTAGCAGAGTCGCCACTTAATTTATGTAGCGATAAATTCATGACCATTAAGCTATGGATAAACCTAACTTCGATAAAACCAGAGTCTCCACCACGCTTTTATTGTTTCTAAAGGAAAAGGGAAAATTACAACAAAACCCAAAGATGAGAAGTTTTCAAATCAAAACTAATAAAATGCCAGAGATTACAGGTAAGGGGGTTGGTTACACAGAGGGAAGGTGTTAGTACCCAAAGTGTCTTAGGTACTCCTAGGGAGCCCTTTTTTGTGTGTACATGTGTTTTGGTATAAAATGATGTTTGCAATAAATAGAGTATGGGGATGAGAAAATAATTCATTAGTTTTATTTTTGTGTTTGACAAGACCTTCGGACTTGTGCCTACGTACTGTAAGACCCCGATTTTGACCCTAAGATCCCTCATGCAATCTCATCATATGCATTGGCATTGGAATCACACCTTAGCATCCTCCTTACCACTCATTCATTGGGTTTTCATTGGGAGAGATCACCAAACACCATGTGATTGTATCATACTTTTTATTTTATCATTTTACTAACCAAAATACCAAAAATATGTCTTTGCATTGGTCCACTTCTTTTGTAGGTAGGGCCCATGATCACCTTTGATCTACAAAGGAATGATCCACAAAGGCTCTAGGAATACCACATGAGTCCCCATGATTTCTACATGTTATTTTGATCAAAAATGCTTTAAGAGTTGGAATTGGTTTGCCTTGGAAACCCTAGTTCATCTGGGTATCTTATGTAACTTCTTCACCAAGCTTCTTCACCAATTGATCAAATATTTCAATTTACATTTAAAATTTCATCATCTTATGGATATATGATCTCCCATGAGTCCAAAAAGTAAAGAGAATTGCAAGTTAGCAAGGTGGTTGATGGAGGTTGACTAGAGGAATTCATCTAATCAAAACTGGGGTCCCGTAAAACATATCTCCTACAATTTGTATCATATGAAACTTATTCCAAGATAAAAGTTACTATAAATGACACTCTAAACAACTTTCATGTTGAGGTCTAGATCTATTTTTGCTTGGAAAGTCATTTTTTATGTTGAAAGATTATAGGTCATTTTGTCTAAACCCTAATTTGGAGGTCAACTTCCTAAGGCTATAACTTGCTCA
The DNA here is from genome assembly GCF_024323335.1 of Lathyrus oleraceus. Taxonomy (NCBI): domain Eukaryota; kingdom Viridiplantae; phylum Streptophyta; class Magnoliopsida; order Fabales; family Fabaceae; genus Lathyrus; species Lathyrus oleraceus. Next base: position 288,407,334 of record NC_066585.1, read on the forward strand.
ATTTTTATGATATGAAAGATTTCCAAGTTCCAGAATCAAATTCAAGGTGTCTAATTCAAATTTTATGTTTGGAGGAAGAGCTAATTTAACTTTTATGAGCATGTGATATGAGGATACATTATAGGTCACTTTGGACCAATACCATTGAACAAGTGATTTTCCTCAACTTCAAAAATGCATAACTCATTCATCCCAAATCCAAATGAGGTCAAACTTATTACTATTTTTAAGTTTTTTGAAATAGATACAACTTTGATGAAGACACCTTTCTCATTTGAAGCTCACATAAAAAGTTAGCCAAGGTGGAATAATTGAACATATGGCTTGACACTTAGAAATTTTTTTGACATGTTGAAATTTCCAAACTTCCACCTCAAAATTCATCATGATACAAGTTTCAAATGGAAAAGTGTTCAACATAATAGTTGTTCCTCTTGATCTAACCTTTCCAAATAGTCCAATTTCATCCATTTTGGAAAACGTTTGAGGGGTTGGCGCATGGTCTGAACATGGCTGCATCATTTGGCAAGGATAAATCTTCAAACAGCTACACACTTTTGCCTTGCACTCCTATTCACATTCAGACTCAATTTCATATAACTGTGGACTTAATTGAGTAGCTTCATGGGCCTGTACACGCCCATGCAAGCATGCATCATGCAATTGCAAAAATTGGAAACATTTTGAAAGGTGCAAATAACACTTGCTTGAGATATAAATAAGAGGCCCTTGCATCAGATTTGAGGACCTTGGCACGCCAGCTTTGCCTCCCACACGTGAAACCCTCACATTTGAAATGAAACTCTAAGAATTTTGATTTGAAAATTAAGTTTAAATCTAACTATTTGGAGATTCAAAAACTCCAGGATCCAAAGCTTTGTACCAATCCTAAGCCACTTCTGCAAGCTTCCTAAGCAAGATCAAACACGAATTGAAGCAAGAGAGATCATGTTTCGTACAACATTGAAGGTATTTTCCAGATTTTTTCTTCTCTTCGATGCTCTTTCAATTCTCATCAATTCTATTGGATCCTTGGTTGTTTGAAGTCCTACCAATGTAGGCAAGAAGATTGAGTTGCTTTGAGGTCAAATCGAAGCAAATCGGTTCATGTACCTCAAATTTCAACTCCATGTATCTCTTAATATACTTGGATTTAGGTAATTGAGGTCAGATTCGTGATCAGTGCCATTTTTTCTTTAAGATCATGTCCTTCTTTTTCATTTTTGTGATGGTGATGAGAGAAACAGTCCGGCCAAGGTCACCTAAGAAGATGACTAGTGGTTTGCTCCGGCGGTGAGCTGGACACGTTCTGAGCCATATGATCAAGCCTTTGCGTTTTAATCTTGAGTGTTGCTTTTGAATACCATTGGTGTGGCGCGCTGACTCGTGTGTTTGGTGGAATGCGCGTTTTAGACCACTTGATCTGCCACCTCAATTAATGAGGGAGATCAAGTGGTCCACATTTTTTCTGATTAATTGATTTTCATTTTATTTGTTTTATTTTCATTAATTCATATTAAATTTAATATTGATCAAAAAAATATGAGAGTTTCACCAAAAAAATTTAAATAAATTCCTCTTTCATTTTCTGAATTAAAATTGTTTTTTGGATCATTACTAATATTTTTCAATATTTAATTGATTTTGTGAATATTTTTAATTGATTAAAAATACTTTTAAGTTTCCAAAAATTATGAATTTTTTTCTCCAAGGTCCTTTGACCTTATCTGACCTATGATAAATCTCATAGACATTTCTTTGGTGTTTTGATGGGTTTTTTGGAAATTGACCAACCATAATTTAATTTAATGCATATTTTATTATTTTTAATTAATTAAATGTCAAATAAATTGTGTAGACCCATTTTAATTGACTTTGTGAGTTTTGACTTGTGTTGTTTGGCCTTGGTCAAGGTTGATTTTACTTTTCTAGGTTAAGATCATTGGACTTAGGGGATTGATGGAATGTACATTCCATCTCCCAAAATGAATGAATGATCTTAATTTGGAAAAAAAGTCCTCCTTTGACCAATTTGTGTTGAATTCATTCCCCTCCCTCTTCATAAGTATGGATGAGATTAGATCCCCCATTTTGCATATTCTTTTTTTGTGTGGCATGTTTCATGAGCATAGTTTATCATAATATGTCTCTAACATGTATTAGCACCAAAAAATTTTATTGCCCGACCTCAAATAGTTGTGACTTCTACATAAGTCCAATTATGATTGCTTAACATAGCACTAAATTTTGACACAAAAGGCATAGCATTCTAGTTAGTGAGATTGTAAGTCTCCCCTCTTTCATGGTATTGTGTGGAAACTTGGCCTTTTTTCCTTCCTTTCGAAGATGTCTTGGTTCAAGGATCCATGCTTGTGATAAGTGGGTTGAGTGTTCTCCAAAGAATGAGTTGAACAAAAACAAAGTAAAAACAATACTAACTTCTAATCAACTAACAACTAAAATTTAATTTCAAGTCATTTACTTTTATGCACTTTAATTTTTAAGCTTTATCCATTTGCCATTATCCATATCATTCAAAATGTTTACTTTAATGTCATTTTTCCTTTGTCCACTTGGACCATATTTTGTGATACATTGTATTTGTATATATTTGTTTGCTTGTGTGGTCTTTTTGATCTTAATGTACATAATAAGAACATAAACCCTAAAAAACATCTTGTGTGGACTTTTGGTTTGATCTGAGACTATTGGACTTAGAATTTAGGCAACACGCCCTATGCAAAGGACTTGGCCAATGCCAACTTTCTTGAAACCAAGTGCTTGTGAAGTGAACTTTCATCTGATACAAAATTGAAGATCCATTTGAGTTCATCTGCAACATGATCATGGTGAAGCTATTATTTTGAACATGTGCCTAATGTCATCTTTGGAGTCATCTGATACATGGGAAATTTTGAAGAAGATCATGGAGTTGCTAAGCTTGGATTTGGATATCTTTATTTGGTGCCTTGCTCTTCAACTTGCTATTTGTGTATTGATTGTTTCTTGATTATAAAGTCCAAGGGAAATTTGGGTTTCTATATGACATTCTTGTCTATTGGATTGCAGCCCATTGGTCAGATCTTTTCAACTCTCAACTTTTAAATTTATGCTTAGGATTAGTCTCTTCATCTCCTCCCCATTTCTTTAATTTCAAAATTTCTCCCTCCTTTTTTTTAAATCTTCTTTGATTGTATCCTTTTTCTAAACTTTGACCATATTGCAAATTAGAAACTTTGGCCTTATGCCATTGCATTTTTTAGCTTTTTCTTAATCAAACTTGTAAATAAACTTAACTATACTTAACTTAAAATTTAAAAAGCCAAAAAGAACTAACACTCATTCAAACCATTTTTAGGCCCTTGTGCCTTTGTAAAACTTAAATTTTTGTTAAAGGCAGTGTACTCGCTTTGAAATTGATACCACGAACTACGAGGTTTTGATCCCTCATTTTTATGTTGGTACGTAGGCACAAGTCCGAAGGTCTTGTCAAACACAAAATTATAATTAATGAATTCTTTTATCATCCCCACACTCTCTTTTATTTGCAAACATCATTTGTACAAAAAACACATATGCACACAAAAAAAAGGGATTCCTAGGACCTAGGACACTTTGGGTGCTAACACCTTTCCTTTGTGTAACCAGCCCACTTACTTGTAATCTCTGGCATTTTATTAGTTTTGATTTGAAAACTTCTTATCTTTTTGGGTTTTGTTCGTACTTTTCCCTTTTCCTTTGGAAACAATAAAAGCGCGGTGGCGACTCTAGTTTTATTGACGTCTAGCTTATCCATAGCTTGATGGTCATGAATTTACCGTTATAAAAATTAAGTGGTGACTCTGCTGGGGAGTAGTCTCCGGTGGGTTTAGCCTACTTTTTTGTGTGTATATAATGGTATATTTGATGTATGTATATTTGTTTATGTGATATAATTTGCTTGTTGTGCTTGGTGATCTCTGAGTGGTGAGATAAGTTCTAACCCGAACTTGAGTGCAATTTGTAAGAACAAAATTAGTTCTACAATAGAATTCCAGGATTTTGATGATAACAAAGGATGAAACCAAAAATGGCACCCTAACGGAAATTCTCTAAGTGTGCAGGACTCTAAACAGCAACAAAGGGATCTGGTCGATTTATCAGATACAAACTATGATCAGATACAAAGTACTAGAAGATCAGAAGCATCTGAAGAAGAAGTGCGCTCTAGAAGTTCTGTTTCTGAGCAAAACAAGATAGCAGAAGACCAGAAGCTCTAAACTTCCACTGGACTCAGTTCTGATGATCTAAAAGGCCAGTAGTCTTAGAAGCTCTGACGTAACCTCAACGCTATCTCCGGTTGACACAGTAACTCCGAGATAACAAAGACTCTGATAAAGACTCTCCAAATCCAGAAAGAGTAACGGAAAGAACTTCAAATGGAAAGAAAGTATTTTTAGAAAGAAGTTATTCAGGGAGACAAATTGGTTATGGCAAGAAACACAGAAGTAATGACATTGAATGCTCATCAAAGGCCAATATTTTGTCATCACTCCAACGGTCCTTTCACCACTATATAAAGGACAACATACTTCAGTGAGAGATACACAACGACGCACAGAAAATTCTTTACATTCTCTCTCTTAGTTTTTCACGAGCTACTGCTCATACGTGAAAACACTCACAGGCTTATTCTGCTGTAATATTTGCTTACCTTTAGAAGCACTCTTGATTACAAATCTATTATTGCTAAATTGTTGTTGTTCCTCAAGTGACTCTGCGTAGTCTGTATACTTGGGAGGACTAAGAGATCACTCTCTTAGACGTTTGGTTGTATTAATGTTTCAAGATTAGTGGATTAAGTCCTTTTTGAAGGTGAAATCACCTTGGTCGGGTTGACTGGAGTAGCTTTGTGTTATAAGCGAACCAGTATAAAATTCTGTGTGTTCTTATTTTTGAAAAAGCCTTTATTTTCCAAAACAATTCAAACCCCCTTTTCTTGTTTTTCTCACCTTCATAATTAAGATAGGAGGATGATATAGTAATGTTAGACTTGTATGGAGTAGTCCTTAACAAGTTGGCTTGAGATCCATATACTCAGTGGAGACCCTTTTGGAGTTAGGAATGTCACACAAGTTATTTGTGGTTACGTATTACTATCTCTGATTTGGGGTTCTAGAGGCTGAGGACCGTAGAACATTTAACCCATATTGGCCTATTTAGGACGTAGTGCGGAGACTGTTCAAGTGTAAACTTGATAACAGTTGTTACACGATACTACACTCAGACGAGTTTCTCTTGAAAATATTATGGGTTGATGAGTCAATCATCCTAACCTGTAATATCCGATAGATAGAATTAAGACTCTATGAATTTTTTAGAACATGATCTACAGGTTTTTATCCTTAGTTCACTCCTTTGGGATGGTTTTTACCCAGACTCCATGCTCGTAACTCACAACAAACCCTTGATTCTTGGTTGATTCAATCAAGTCTTGTCAATATCAATGGAACTTGGGTGTTGATAAGGTGTAAACCAAAATGGATTATTGATCTTGACAGTGAATTGATTCATCCCTTGACCTTTGTTTGTTTGCTTTGAGTGTGATCCCTTATTTGTGATTGTTGCATTTATGCACATCATAATATTCATAACACGAAAATTTCAAGGAACTAAGGTATCATTTGAAAATATTTTCAGACCATGGATTGTGGATGAAGGAATACTAAGAAGTACAGTTTCAGATGTCCAGACTTGAAAGAGTTAAGGAAGCTATCCTCTTTTTTATTAGATCCATTGGACTTCAAGCAACATCATAGAAAGCTTTTGCGTATCTTATCTGCTAATATGGTTGAAGGACTCTTGAGTGTTTTGGTTCAGTTCTATGACCCTCTCTACCTTTGCTTCACTTTTCTGATTATCAGCTTGTGCCTACGTTGGAGGAGTATGCCCATCTCTTGGTGTAGGGGTAAATTCATGATAATCAAGTTATGGATAAGCTATAGATCAAATAACAAGAGTCGCCACCGCGCTTTTATTGTTTCCAAGGGAAAAGGGAAAAAGTACGAACAAAACCCAAAAGTAAGAAGTTTTCAAATCAAAACTAATAAAATATCAGAGATTACAGGTAAGGGGGTTGGTTACACAGAGGGAAGGTGTTAGCACCTAAAGTGTCCTAGGTACTCCTAGGGAGCCCTTTTTGTGTGCATATGTATTTGGTACAAAATGATGTTTACAAACAAATAGGATGGGGGGATGAGAAAAGAATTCATTAATTATATTTTTGTATTTTGCAAGACCTTCGGTCTTGTGCCTACGTACCAACATAAAAATGAGGGATCAAAACCTCGTAGTTCGTGATACAAATTTCAAAATGGATGCATTGATTTTAATAAAAAATAAGTTTGAAAGGCACAAAGGCCTAAAAATGGTTTGAATGAGTTTGTTCTTTTTGGCTTTTGTGAAAGTTTAAGTCAAGTATAGTTAAGTTTATTTACAAATTTGATATAAGAAAATAAGTTTTGAAAATGCAATGGCATAAGGCCAAAGTTTCTATCTTTTTGCAAAATGGTCAAAGTTAGAACAAAATAAGTTCAATCAAAGAAGATTTTTGAAAAGGGAGGGAGGGATTTTGAAATTAAAGAAATGGGGAGAAGATGAAGAGACTAATCCTATATACAAAATTAAAAGTTAAGAGTTGAAAAGATTTGACAAATGGGTAGCAATCCAATAGACAAGAATGTCAATAGAAACACAGAATTCCCTTGGATTTTTCAGAATCAAGGAACATAAAAATGCACAATTATATTATCTTGAAGAGAAAAGGCATCAAATAAAGATAGCCACATCCAAGCTTATCCATTCCATGATCTTCTTCAAACTATCCCATGTAACACATGAATTCCACAAGTCACGGGTTCAAAATGACAACTACACAATGATCATGTTGCAGATGAACTTAGAGGGATCTTGAATGATGTACAGATGAAGTTTCAATTTGCAAGCACTTGGTTTCTCAATAAGTTGGCATTGGCCAAGTCTTTTAACATAGGAATGTTGCCTAAGTTCTAAGTCCATTTGTCAGAGATGAAGCCAACAGTCCACACAAATGTTTTTTAGGATTTTTGTTGTTATTGTGTACATTAATGGTCCAATACCACACCCACAAGCAAAGTATATACAAACAAGGAATATCACACAATATGGTCCAAGTGGACATAGTGAAAATTGCATTAACATAAACGATTAGAATGATATGAACAATGGCAAATGTATAAAAGTTAGAATTAAATGACATTAAAGTAAATGGCTTGAAATTAAAAGTTAGTTGTTAATACGTTAAAAGTTAGTTGTTAATACGTTAAAAGTTAGTATTGTTTTGCTTTTGCTTTTCATTCTTAGACATTCTTTGGAGAACACTCAACCCACTTATCACAAGCATGGATCCTTGAACCAAGACATATTCCAAAGGAAGGAAAAAAGGCCAATTTTCCACACAATACCATGAAAGAGGGGAGACTTACAATCTCACTAACTAGAATTCTATGCCTTTTATGTCACAAATTTAGCGCTATGTTAAGCAATCGTAATTGGACTTATGTAGAAGTCACAACTATTTGAGATCGGGCAATAGAATTTTAGTGTTAATGCATGTTAGAGACATAGTATAAGGGACTATGCTCATGAAACATACCACACACAAAAATTATATGCAAAAGGTGTGGCCTAATCTCATCCACACTCATGTTAATTTTTCAATCAACTAACTTTAGGACTTTGAGATATCATAGGCCAAATGAGATGAATGCATAAAGAAAGGGAATGAGATGAAGTGGGAGGGGAATGGATCAAAACACAAATTGGCCAAAGGAGAAATTTTACCAAATTAATATCATCCATTCATTTTGGGAGATGGAATGTACATTCCATCAATCCCCTAAATCCAATGATATTAACTTGACAAAGTCAAATCAACCTTGACCAAGGCCCAACAACAAGAGTCAAATACAAAAAAGTCATCACAATTGGTCAACAAAATTATTTGGCATTTATTCAAATTAAAAATATTAAAATAATACATTTAAATTAAATATGGTTTGTCAAATTCCTAAAACCTCATCAAAACACCAAATAAATGGCCATGAGATTTATCATAGGTCAAACAAGGTCAAAGGACCTTGGAGAAAAAATTTCAGGATTTTTGAAGACTTAAAAGTATTTTTAAACAATTAAAAACAAATGAAAAATCAATTAAATCATGAAAAATAGTAATAATGATCCAAAAAATAATTTTAATTCAGAATATGAAAGAGGAAATTATTTAAAAAAATTTGGTGAAACTCTTATATTTTTTGGATCAATATTAAAATTAATATGAATTAATGAAAATCAAGAAACTAAAATGAAATTCAAATAATAAAAAAAAAACGTGGACCACTTGATCTCCCTCATTAATTGAGGTGGCAGATCAAGTGGCCACCAGCGCACGTTCCATGGTAGACTTGAGTCAACGCGGCACATGCATGGTAATTAAAAGTAACACACAAGATTAAAACAATTTAAAAGAGATCAATGGCTCTGAACCGTGTCCAACACATCACCGGCATCCAAAGGCCGGTCATCTTTTTCGGTGACCTTGGCCGGACTAGTTCACTCGTCACCATCAAAAAAATGGCGTAGAGCACGAATCTGACCTCAATTTTAACTAACTCCTCATATATAGAAAGAAATGAGGAGTTGAATTTTGAGGTATGTCAACTGAGTTGCTTCGATTTGACCTCTAAGCAACTCAATCTTCTTGCCTACATTGGTAGGACTTCAGACAACCAAAGAATCAAGAGAATTGAGCAAGATTGAGAGAGAATCGAAGTGGTGAAATTTTCTGGAAAATACCTTTAATACAGGTATGGATTCAACTGTTCTTGCCTTGGCTCGTGCTTGATCTCACTCAGAATGCTTGCAGAAGTAGAACGAAATGCACAAAAGGTCTTGGATCCAAAATAGAGTTTTGAATCTCAAAATAGTGAGATCCGAACTCAGTTTCAAGATGAAATTCTCAGGATTATCCTCTCAAATGGAAGGGTTAGAGGTCTAGGATCAAAGATGGCCCGAATGTGTGTTGGATTTTGAGCATATGGAGCTCTATTTATAGCTAGATCAAGTGATAATTGCACCTTCCATATCACTTTCCAAAATTGGCAATGGATGATGCATGGGTGCATGGGCGTGTACAGACCCATGAGATCATTGCTTTAGGTCCACAAATGAGTGTGGGAGAGTCTGAAATCAACAAGGATTGCAAGGCAAGTGTACATAGTTGTTTGAAGTGTGATTTTTGCCAAATGATGATGCAATGTTCAAGCCATGCGCAACCTATTCAATTCTTGTCCAAAATGGATGAACTTGGACTTTTTGGAAAGGTGAGATCAATAGGAACAACTTTAATGTTCAATACTTTTCCATTTGAATCTTGTATCATGATGGATTTTGAGGTGGAAGTTTGGAAATTTCAACATGTTGAAAAAGTTTCTAAGTGTCAAGCCATATATCTTAATATTCCACCTTGCTTGACTTTTTATGTGAGCTTCAAATGAGAAAAGTGTGTTCATAAAAGTTGTATCTATTTAAAAGACCTTCAAAATGGTCACCATTTTCATGTCATTTGGATTTGAAATGATAGAGTTATGCATTTTTGAAGTTTGGAAAAATCACTTGTTCAATGGTATAGGTCAAAAGTGACCTATAATGTAGCCTCATATCACATGCTCATAAAAAATGAATTAGATCTCACTCCAAACATAAACATTGAAGTCTACATCTTGAATTTTATTGTGCAACTTTTAAATCTTTTATCTCATAAAAATTGAGCAAGTTATGGCCTTGGGAAGCTGACTTTCAAATTAGGGTTTAGACAAAATGACCTATAATGTTCCAACATAGAAAATGATTTTACAATAAAAAAAATAGCTCTAGTTATAAACATGAAAGTTGTTTGGAATGTAATTCATAGTAACTTTTCTCTTGGAATAATTTTCATATGGTGAAAATTGTAGGAGATAGGGTCTAGGGAGACCCAGTTTTGATCAGATGAATTCATCTGGCCAACCACCATCAACCAACTTGATAATATTTTATGCTCTTGTCTTTCTAGGCTCATGGTAGATCATATATGCATAATATGATGAATTTTGAAGTGACCCTTGATAAATTTGATCAATTGGTGAGATAGGTTGTTGGAGAAGTTACTTAAGATACCCAGTCAAGCTAGGGTTTCCAAGGCAAATCACCCTTAAACTCTTAAAGAAAACTTGACCGATATAACATGTAGAGATCATTGGGACTCATATATGATGCTTGTGACCATCCTTGTATCAATTCATGGTTATGCTCTTTGTTCATGAGGGTCATAAACCCTAGATATGAACTTGATGAATCAATGGTGATCATGCCCTACCTACAAAAGAGTTAGGCAAATGCAAGGACATATTTTTTGTATTTTGGTTAGTAAAATGATAAAATAAAAGTATGATACAATCATATAGTGCTTGGTGATCTCTCCCAAAACAAACCCAATGAAAGAGGGGTAAGGAGGATACCAAGGTATGATCCCAATGCTAATCCTTATGATGAAATTGCATGAGGGATCTTAGGGTCAAAATTGGGGTCTTACACTTGGGAATACCTGTTTCTAACAAAGTTCCATTTAGTGGGTTGGAGGAGATCCCGAGATCTCGTGTTATAGCTGAAGCTCTTCACTTGAAGAAGTTTGAGATAAATGCTCATTGGATGAAGAAAAGAGGATTGTTTGGGTTGACTTTCGAGTTCCTCATCAAGGAAGCTACTTCCTTTGCTCAAGCTGGTAGTGTGGATGCTTTTGAAGCCATCTTTGTGTTGCTCATCTATGGTTTGGCTTTGTTCCCTAACATTGACGGTTTTGTTGATGTTAACGCCATTAGAATTTTCTTGATTGGTAATCTTGTGCCTACTCTGTTAGGTGATATGTACTTGTCTTTGCATCTAAGGAATTCTAAGGGTGGTGGAACTATTTTCTGTTGTGTTCCTCTTCTGTACAAGTGGTTTATTTCGCACTTGCCTCAGACGCCTACTTTTGTGGAGAACAAACAATGTCTACGATGGTCTCAGAGACTTGTGTCTCTCACTAATGATGATATAGTTTGGTATGATTATTCATTAAGTAGTTTGGAGATTATTTATAGTTGTGGTGACTTCTCTAATGTACCCCTTATAAGACCCTAATTTTGACCCTAAGATCCCTCATGGCATCATATCATTGCTCATTGCATTGCCTCAAGGATCATAGCATCTTGGCTCCTTTACCCTTGGGTTGGGACTTGTGTGAGTTGGTTTTAGACCACCAAGCATGCTTGAATTTTATATTATTGCTTTTCTTATTTTTTTACTAACCAAAAGCACAAAAATATGTCACTAACTTGTTTTGTTTTGAAGCTTAAGCAATCATGTGATCCTTTGCTCCTAGGAGGCTCCTATGCCCATTGAAATGGCCAGATGAAGATGAAAGCAAGCATGACAATGGTTCATAAATCTCTAAATCATCATATATGCCTCCCAAGTATCTCAATTTGTCAATTTGATCAAGATAAACCAAAGGGCTTGAGGATTGTTTCCCAAGGAAACCCTAATTCAACTATGCATTGATTGTGGCTTGCTCATGAAGAAAACTCAACCTATGATCAAATTAAATCAAGGAAATTATTTCATTCATCATTTTATGCATATATGAGCCTATGTGAGTATCCTCAATCATTTATTCATCAAGATTTGAAGTTTGGCTTTGAGAATTTGATCAGTCAAATCATCTAACTATTTTGAAATCCACTGAGACCTAACTTTTTATGTGTTTGTCAAATGAAGATGACCTGAAGAGTAACAATGTTCTTACGAACCATATGAACAACTTTCATGTTCATAAAAAATCCATTTGAAACTTGGAAGGTCATCATTCATTTCAAAACATTATAGGTCATTTTGACTGCAACCCTAATTTTGGGTCAATTTCCCAAGGACCTAACTCCTTCATTTTTTGTGATTTTGAGGTGAGACCAAGTGAATTGGAAAGTTTAAGATGTATACTTCAAATGTTATGTTGGACAAAATTTCATAATCCTAAAATAAACACATGTGATAATACAAAACATTATAGGTCACTTTGGACCAAAGCCATTGAATCTTGAAAAAGTCTAACTTCAAGTGCCCATAACTTTCTCATCAAAAATCCAAATGATGCAAACTTTAAACCCAAATTGATTGTATTGAAAAGATATACAAAGTTTATGTTGGAGGTTTTGTCATTTGAGGCTTGCATCATTGAAACAGAAGGGCTTGAAGTTGGTCCTTTTTGGCAAATTTTTCAAATACATGTTTTGTACCTTGAACTTCATGGCCAGTTTTCACAATTTTACAAACTCCAAATGGATTTTTTTCCAACATAGCTTTTGTTCCTTATGTCAAGACCTTTCCAACCATTACTCACATGCCTATGTTTGGATTTTCCAAATGGGACTTTCGAAGAGGGGAACTTTTGTGACCATTTATGCATTTCATGATGAAACTTCATACACAAGCCAATGCCATTCAATATGCATGTCCAAACTTGCTTCAATTAAGCTCAGCATGCAAAAACATTAGCTTTTGGGCCTCACATGCGCCTGTACAGGCCCATGCATGGAGGACCCAAAGCTTCATGCACACGAGTTCCATCCACTCTCCTTTACATTTCATCTATAAATAGGATGCTTGCTTCATTGAATGATCAACCTGAAGGCGCCTAAAACCCTGCTGGAATTGAATCCTAACCTTACACTAAAGGAATTTTGAATTTTCACTTCTCTTTTCAAGCTTGAATTTCAACTTCCTTGGTTGATCTTCAGCTTCCAATTCCTAAGCCTTGCATCATAATCACTTCAAGATCAAGCTGCAATCAAGAATTGGAGTGGATTGTGTTCATCAAAGTTGCACTTCAAAGGTTTACATCTGAATTGTTTTGCTTCGAATCTCACTATATATTGTGCATTGCTTGTGTTGGTTTGATTTTCTGAAGTCCTCGTGTGAGAGGCAAGCCAATGGTGGCTTTAATTTCATGAATTGTTACTCTGCAGATTGAACACCTATATTTTCAACCTCATATTTCTCCTTCCATAGGGATCTTGAGTGAAAACTAAGGTTACAGGGGTGATGTACATCACCCCAGCTTTAATTTGGTATAAGGATCGTTTGATTTGGTTGAGGTTGCAAAACCTGCAACTGGTGGCCGGATCTAGTGAGCTCACCGGAGAAGACGGTGGTTTCCACCACCGTCCCCACGTGGCTGGCCTCATGTCCATTGGATCCAACTCTCCAGATATAATCCTGGCCTTTGTTATGTTTGACTCTTTTTAATTCATGGTGTGATGTTGTTGACTCATGATCACCATGCGCGCGCGTCTCATGTCCCTTGGATTAGCCACGTCAATTAATGAATGTTGATCCAAGCGCTGTGGATTTTCCAGCTTTTATTAATTTCTGTTTTATTTTCATTAATTCATTTTATTTTCAAAAATTCATAACTCTATTATTTAGAATCACAAAAATATGGGACCAATTGCAAAAAATTTCTCTTAAATTCTAGTTTCATAATCTGATTTTTAATTATTTTTGTGATTCCATTTAATATTTTTCGTGAATTATTTTGTTTTTGATAGTTTTTAATTCATTTAAAATACTTTTTGATATTCAAAAATGCCAAAAATATTTTCTTAATACATATGGATGATAATAAGTCTATGAAAAATATTCTCATCAATTTCTTAATTGATTTGAGATTTATTTGAGATTTTAGTCCATTTGTGTTATTTTTCTTCATTTTTAATTGTTTAAAAATAGTTTATGTTTTCAAAAAAATGTTGAGAAAATTTGTCAAACCTAGTTTGACCATGTTAGACTTATGATGATCCAATTGGACTTATCAAAGTTGATTTGAGTTGGATTTGAAGTTTGACCATGATTTGTTCATTTTATTTTATGCATTATTTTAATTCCAAAAAATACCAAAACTATGTTTGACATTTCTTGACTTCTAATCTTCATTTCACTTCTATTTACCATTGATTGATGTTGATTCCATTCATATTTGATCATTGTGTTTTGGTTATGTTATTTGAATTTTCATTTTGTACATTCCATCTTCATCTCTCATTTTCTACTTAACCTTCTTTGGTCCAAATCAAATTCAACTTGATCAAAGATCAAGTGAATTGCTTTGTGTCCAAGATAGGTTGCTTCTTGGTCAAGCAAAAAACCTAAAATCCATACAAGGTCATTCTTCTTTTCTTTTGGCATGGCAAGTTGTAGGAGCTTGGCTTACTAGTCATGATCTCTAACTTGTGTTTATTTGCGTATAGTTTTATTGACCGGCCTCAGATAGGTGTGAATACTACATTAGTCCACTTACGATTGCTTAACATAGCGCTAAATTGCCATATGGCACACTAACACTAACTACTAACACTAACTTTTAATTCAAGCATTTAATTCTTGCAATTTACTTTAATATAATTTAATTTCTTGCTCATTTATTCATATTGTCTTTTTCCTTTGCTCACTTGAGCTTATGTTTATTTTTATCTCATTTTCCCTTTTGCTCACTTGAGCACATTATTGTGTAAATATATTGTGGCCTTGTGCTTGTTTTGTTTTGGTTTGTGTGAATCCAATGTAAAAAGGAGAAAGGACATAGAATTAGGATCTTACCTATGCTTAATGGAGTTCAAGAGCAACTAGGCCTCCTGCCTTTAGAATGCTAAATTTGTGGAAGAGCAACTAGGCCTCATGCCTTTAGAATGCTTAATCTTGAAGATGACTTGAAAGGACCCCTAATCTAAACTCTCTTTGTCCATTTCTCTTATTGCATTGTGAACTTTTTGATTGTTTGTTCTTGTGTGATAGGGATTCCAAACTTGAGAAAGTTAGAAGGACCATTGTCATGAACATCCAAGTTAAGAGAAAGACGAGCCAAATGGAGATCCTAGGAGCTTGATTGAATATTTGTTTGATTTCTTGAGTTAATTGCTAAGTCCAAAGGAAAGGAGCATCTTGAATCATCTTTATGATGTCAAGAAAGGAACTCCAAGGGTTTTATCTCTTCTCTCATCTTTGCATGTTTAGGACTAGTCCTTTCTTCTTCTCTCCACTCTAAACTAAGCCAAACTCATTTTGTGCAAACATTGACATCGTTTTCAAAACTAGAAACCTAGGCCATATGCCTTTGATTTTTCAAACTCTTTTCATTAATACTTAATTTGAATTGAATCTTAAGTCAACTTTGACTTCATTTTGTGAATACTTCTAATTTGTAAATACAACTCACTCAAGTTTGTTTTTATGGTTCCAATGGCCACATTTGTTAAAATGTTTTTTCATAAACATTAGCCATAAGTTTGAGTTATCATAGTGGTTGATGTAAACCTCACCTTATCCTTAGTGATTAGACTATAAGTCCTTCATACTTATTATAGGGTGGATCCCTCACTAGTATGTTGAAGCTCTCCTCACATGGTGGATTGTTGGTTTAGGTTGAGTTTTCTCCCTTTGATAACAAAAGACCTTAAGGCTTTTGTCCAAATCAATTCACCAACTTATTTTGAGATTTTTACCCCGAACTACGAGGTTTTGATCCTACCTTTGTGATGGTACGTAGGCAATGGGTTTATCCATTCAAACAACAAAATTGTAAATAATTTGTATATTCTTTTCTCATCTCCCCAATCATGTTTGCACAAATATTTTCACAAATACCAACCTACCATACAACATTTGCAAAAAGGGCTCCCTTAGAGTACTAAGGATGTTTTGGATGCTTAAAACCTTCCCATTGCATAACCAACCCCCTTACCCAGATCTCTGACATTTTTATTAGTTTTTGATTTGATAAAACTTCTCGGTTTTTGTTCGCTTTCTAACCTTTCCTTTGGATAAATAGAAGTGCGGTGGCGACTCAAATTGTATGATTTACTTTTTATTTAGTCAATAAATCTAAAGGTAACGAATACCCCACTACAGAAAAGTGGCGATTCTGCTGGGGATCACTTTCCTAGTGGGTTTAGCCTACTTTTTGCCTTTGTTGTATTGTATGTTTATATTATTTGTGACATAGTTTTTGTGCAAATTTGGGATGACTGTATTGTTTGTAATGTATGAATTGCTTGATATATATCAATCGCTTGTGTGATTGGTGGTCTCTTGTGAGATGAGTTCTATACCCGAACTCGAGTGCACTTATGATAGAAGAATGGCATAGTCTTGTTGACTTGTGTGGAGTTATTCCTTAGCAAGTTGACTTGCAAGCCCATTCACTTGGTGGAGGTTTTGTTGGGATCAATAATGTCACACGAGTAGTTGTGGTTAGGCATTACTCTTTCCAATATATACCTTAGAAGCCAAAGACCTTAGATTACCTAGCCCATCTTGGCCTATTTTAGGACGTAGTGCAAAGATCATTCAAGTGTAAGATTTGATACGATTGTTACACGATACTACACTCATAAGAGTCCCTCTTGAGAATACTTTTGGAATACGAGTAGTCGTTTATCCGATAATATCTGAAAGATGAGATGATGACTATGGGAACCTCTTTTAGAACATGATCGTCAGGTTTAACCATAGTACATTCATACTGGGTGGTTCTTAACCGAGACTCCATGCTCGTGACTCATAACAAACTCTTGATTCGCGGTTGATCCGTTCTCGTATATCCTTAATATCAATGGAACTTGGGTGTTGATAAGGTGTAAACCGTAATCCACCAAAATGGATGATTGATATTGAGGATGACTTGATCCATCTCGTGACCTTTGTATGGTGTGACTTGCTTGATCCTTGAGTGTGATTTTTTCATCCATGCATTCATGCATTCATTTGCATCCATATCATCAATGAGAACATTTTTAAGGAACTTAAGAGGTCTATTTGCAAATTTTCAGACATGGATAAACAAAGAAGGAATACGAAGAAGTACAGTTTCAGACAACCCAACTTGAAAGAGTTAAAGAGTATGACATCTTATGTATTAGATCCCTTGGAGTTCAAAGCTCTCCATGGGAAGCTTCTGTCTATTCTTGCTACTCAGGTGGATGAAGGTCTGATGAGTGTGTTGGTGCAGTTCTATGATCCCTTGTACCGTTGCTTCAGTTTCCCAGATTTATAGCTTTTGCCTACACTTAAGGAGTATGCTTATCTTGTGGGTATACCTATCTTAGATCATCTGCCGTTCAGTGGCTTGGAGAGAATTCCTTATTCCCAAGAGATTGATGATCTGTTGCACATAGATGTATCTAATATTGGTGCTCATATGACTACCAAAGATGGAATTCAAGGTCTCCCATCTGATTTCCTCATTGCTCAAACTACTCTGTTTGGGAAGGCCATGAGTGAGGACGCCTTTGAGGCCATATTTGTACTTCTCATCTATGGGCTAGTGTTATTCCCCAACATCGACAACTTTGTGGATGTGAATGCCATTAGGATTTTCTCTACTCTTAATCTCGTTCCTACTCTGTTGGGTGACACTTATTTCTCTTTGCATATGAGGAATGCAAAGGGTGGTGGTACCATTGTATGTTGTTTGCCTCTGTTGTACAAGTGGTTTATTTCGCACTTGTCACAGACGCTCGCCTTCAAGGAGAACAAGGGATGTCTACGCTGGTCTACGAGGCTTATGTATATCACTAATGATGATATATTTTGGTATAACCGTGTGTATGATGGTGTCCAGATTATTGATTCTTGTGGTGAATTCTCCAATGTGCCTCTTCTTGGTACATGTGCTGGAATTAACTACAACCCTATTTTGGCTCGCCGTCAGCTTGGGTTCCCCTTAAAGGATAAACCTAATAACATTTTGTTAGAAGGTGTGTTCTTTCAAGAGGGTAAAGATCCCCAAAACTTGAAAGGCAGGATGGTCCGCGCTTGGCGCAAGATTCATAGGAAGGGAAGGAAAGAGCTTGGTCCAAAGAATTGTATTGCTTTGGAACCCTACACCTCGTGGGTGAGGAAGAGAGCTTCTGAGTACCGCATGCCCTATGACTATCCGAGACCTACACATATGGTTATGGTTGGGCCTTCAACCCTCCCTAACCAAGGAGTAGAGGAGTTGAGAGATGAAGACCATTCGCGTGCTTGGATCCATGAACGAGAGGAGCTACTTCAACAACTCAGAGATAAGGATGTTGTGATAGAATTTCTGGAGCATCGGGTTATCGACGAGCCTGATGATATGGTTACTTCTCTTCTTCCTCAGTCATCCAGGTTTTGGAAGAGGAAGTATGATCGACTCGCCAAGGAGAAGGCAGATATGGAGGCAGCCTATGAGAGAGAGGTGAAGAGGCTTCGTGCAGTTTATCTTCCGGTCTCGAGAGCTTTGGACGATTGTTTCTAGGGTTCCATAGGATGTTCACTTTCCTTATCTCTTTTATTGTATTTGGTTACCAAGACTGTACTTCTTTGGTGTAAATTTTTTTCCAAATATTATTGATATGAATATTTCCATATATGTCTAAATGATTAATATTTCCAAATATTTGAAAATAGATCTCCATAAAGTTCCTTTGAATAAAAATAAATCATATGCACAAGCATTGCATGCATCATATGCATAAGCAGGTTTTGTTCAGGACTTCTTGATCAGTGGTCTAACTCTGTGTTCTTCATTTATTTTGAAGACAAGCTGACGCACCGGTATAACACCAGGGCCAATTCTTCAAAGCTGATGGATCATCTTGAACAAGAGAACATAGAACTTAAGGAGGAGGTAGCTAGGTTGATTGCCCTAATGGAGTCATTCCTGGTCGCCCAAAGTCAATCTTCTCCAACGCCTGCAACTCCTCCCGCAAGGACAATCATCTCAGAGGTAGCTTCAACTACTATGCATGCCGCCACTGCTCACTTTGCTCCTCCTACTATGCCAGCCGGGTTTCCCTGGGGGATGCCCATAAATTTTGTGCCAGAGGGTCTTGCTCCGACCTTTGCTTCTATGCCGGCATCTAGCCCGGTCCTTGCTGTGCCACCTCTCGTTGTGCACAAGTTACCGAGATTCGACGACACCATTTATCATTCTGAGCCATCCAAGGGCCCAAACGTTTATGAAAAAATGGATGCTATGAATGACCAATTCCTTGAGCTACACAAGGAACTGAAGACTCTAAGAGGGAAGGACCTCTTCGGTAAATCTGCTGCTGAGTTGTGCCTTGTGCCTAACGTCAAGATTCCCATCAAGTTCAAAGTTCCTGACTTTGAAAAGTATAAAGGAAACACTTGCCCTCTCAGCCATCTTGTGATGTGCGCACGCAAGATGTCAACTCAGACTGACAATAATCAACTCCTCATCCACTATTTCCAGGACATCTTGTTCGGTGTTGCACTAAGATGGTATATGGGTCTGGATAGTGCGAACATCCGCTCCTTCAACGACCTTGGCGAAGCTCTCGTCAAGCAGTACAAGTACAACGTTGATATGGCTCCTGATAGGGACCAACTGAGGGCTATGTCCCATAAGGAGAAGGAAACGTTCAAGGAGTACGGCTAGAGGTGGCGTGAATTGGCTGCATAGATTGTGCCCCCGCTCGAAGAAAAGGAAATGACCAAGATCTTTCTGAAGACCTTGAGTTCATTTTACTACGAGAGGATGATTGCTAGTGCTCCCTCAGACTTCACCGAAATGGTGAACATGGGGATGAGACTAGAGGAAGGAGTCAGGGAAGGACGCCTGACCAGAGATGAAGGCTCTTCTGCAAAGCGTTATGGGGGCTTTGAAAAGAAGAAGGAGGGAGAGGCACATGTTGTGTCTTCCCACGCTAAGAGAGGACCCTATATGAAGAGGAAGACTGTTCGCCCTGCCAGTAACCAGCACCAGGTGGCTCATATAGCACCTGTCTTCAGGGAAACTCAACATTATCAGCATCAACAACAGCAACATCAACAATATCAACAACAACAGCATCGTCCACAACAGCAGGCCTACCAGCCTCGAAACAACAACAATACCAACACTAGCTATGATAGGAAGAGGGTCACTTTTGATCCAATCCCAATGACCTATGCTGAGCTCTATCCGTCGCTGATAGATAGGAAGTTGATCACTCCACGCCATCCACCTGCTGTACCGGCCAATCCTCAGTAGTGGTACAAGCCAGAGCTTCATTGTGTTTATCATTCCGGTGCTCCCAGACATGACGTGGAGAATTGCTATCCCCTGAAGACCAAGGTTCAAGACCTTGTTAGAAGTGGGGTCTTGTTTTTCGAGGATGTAGGTCCAAATGTAAAGAAGAACCCATTGCCCGAGCATGGGAAATCTGCTGTTAATATGGTTTAGGGTTACCCTAGAAAGTACAAAGTCTTGTATGTCAGTCACATCAGGCAATCGTTGGTCGAGATGCATAGACTGTTATGTGGATACAGTCACTACGAGCATGACCATGACAGCTGTCGTGTGTGCATTGTCAACGAGAGAGGATGCCGCCAAGTCAGGAAGGACATCCAAGAGATGCTGGATCAGGGTGTGATCGAGATACTTCAGAATCGTGATGAGGACGAAGTGAATGTTATAGCCCCTGTTTTCAGAATACCAGAATATGTTGTTGTCAGATATGATGGCAGCAAGAAGAAGGTTTCTCCATCTCTTATAATCAAGCCAGCGGGCCCTGTCCCGTACTCTTTAGATAGAGCTGCTCCCTACAGATATAATGCAGTTGCGTTAGAAGATGGGAAGGAGGTGTCGTTGCCCTCCATCTCTGTGGTGAGTATATCTGATGTCAGTGGTGTGACCCGCAGTGGTCGTGTTTTCTCGGTGTTGTCGAAACCCCGAGATGACATGAGAAGAACTGATGTTGTTAATAATCATACCCGTCCTGTGGGGACTTCTTCTTCTTCTCCGAATCTGGCACTTGTTGTTGATAAACCTAATGTTGTTGTTAAAGCTCTTGTCCCTGTTGGCCAGCATGGCATTCTGAGAGAGGACTGCGATGAGATGTTGAGGCTCATCATGAGGAGCGAGTATAATATTGTTGATCAGCTACTTCAAACTCCGTCAAAGATATTTGTCCTATCTTTGCTGATGAATTCTGAGCCACACCGTGAATCTTTGCAGAGGGTGTTGGACGTGGCATACGTGGATCAAGATGTCACAATTGAATAGTTTGATAGCATTGTTGCAAACATAACTGCTTGTAACAATTTGAGCTTTTGCGATGCTGATCTTCCCGAGGAGGGAAAATACCACAATTTGGCTCTACACATTTCAATGAATTGCAAGGATGATGCCTTGTCTAATGTGCTGGTAGACACAGGATCATCGCTAAATGTGTTTCCAAAATCCACTCTGGCCAAACTTTCTTATCAGGGGCCTCCCATGAGGCAGAGTGGAGTGGTTGTCAAGGATTTTGATGGGCCAAGGAAAATTGTGATTGGCGAAGTTGAACTCCCAATCATGATTGGACCTAGTGATTTCCAGATCACTTTTCAGTTCATGGATATCCACCCATCATATAGCTGCTTGCTTGGCAGACCATGGATTCACAAGGCAGGCGCCGTGACATCCATCCTACACCAGAAGTTGAAATTTGTCAAGAATAAGAAGTTGGTGGTGATAGGGGAGAGAAGGCTCTCTTGGTAAGCCATTTGTCTTCCTTTTCCTATATAGATGCTGAGGATGAGGTTGGGACTCCGTTCCAAGCCTTGTCTATTGCTGAGCCTTTAAGGAAAGGACCTTTTTCATTTGCGTCCTACAATGATGCGAAGTTGGCCATTGAGCATGGCGCAACTACTGGTTTAGGACAAATGATTAATCTAGAAGACAATAAATCTCGGGCTAGCATAGGGTACTCTCCAGGCACTTTCAATGAGCATGGGTTATTCTAGAGTGGAGGTTTCATCCACACTGTTGAAGACCAAGAGGTTGTTGCTATAGTGGAAAATGATGTAGAGGAAGATTCTGGCAACTTTGTCATCACTGGAGGAGTCTGCAATAATTGGGTCGTTGTTGATGTTCCAACAGTTATCCATAAGTCCATGTATTGTGTTCACTTTTGTTTAAAAACCCTTCTCCCATGCCAAAAGGAGAAGTGATGACATTTTTGGCACATTAATACAATGATATTCATTCAATAATTACATGTTAAATGTTTGTTTTTCCAAATTATTTCCCCTTTTTGCTTTTTGCATGAAATTGGTGATCACCAATAAAACCCTAAAAAAAGAGAATAAAATCAATCTTTTCATCTGCATAATGATTTTCTTTGCTTGAATTCTGAAATCTCTTTTTTATCCAAAATCATTATGCAGGTTGATCAAACCCATTGAACATAATGATCCAACACCATCTCCCAACTTTGAGTTCCCTGTATTTGAGGCAGAAGAAGATGATGTTGAAGAGATTCCTGATGAGATTGCCCGTCTTCTTGAGCACGAAGAGAAGATCATTCAGCCGCATCTTGAGAATCTGGAAACAGTCAACTTGGGGTCTGAGGATTGTGTTCGTGAAGTGAAGATTGGGGTACTTCTGGAAGAGTCTGTAAAGAAGGGGTTGATTGAGTTGCTACGAGAATATGTCGACGTCTTTGCTTGGTCATATGAAGACATGTTTGGTCTAGATACAGATATTGTGCAACATTTCCTACCTTTGAAGCCTGAGTGTGTGCCTGTAAAGCAGAAGCTTAGAAGAACTCATCCTGATATGGCAGTGAAGATTAAAGAAGAAGTTCAGAAGCAAATTGATGATGGGTTTTTGGTGACTTCTACATATCCTCAATGGGTGGCCAATATTGTGCTCGTGCCTAAGAAAGATGGAAAAGTACGAATGTGTGTGGACTATAGAGACTTGAATAAAGCTAGCCCGAAAGATGATTTTCCTCTATCACACATTGATATGTTGATAGATAATACAGTTAAATTCAATGTCTTCTCATTTATGGACGGATTTTCCGGAGATAACCAGATTAAAATGGCACCTGAGGATATGGAGAAGACAACATTCATCACACCTTAGGGAAAATTCAGTTATCGAGTGATGCCCTTCGGTTTGAAGAACGCCGGAGCCACGTATCAACGAGCTATGACTACCTTGTTTCATGATATGATGCACAAGGAGATCGAGGTGTATGTTGATGATATAATTGCAAAGTCGAGAGCGGAAGTTGAACATGTAGAGCACTTGTTGAAGCTTTTCCAGCGTTTGAGGAAGTACAAACTCCACCTGAATCCGAACAAGCGTACATTTGGAGTCCGTTCCGGGAAGTTATTGGGCTTTATTGTCAGTGAAAGAGGTATTGAAGTTGACCCTGCCAATGTCAAAGCAATACAAGAGATGCCTGCTGTAACACCCTTCTAAAATACCCCAAATATTTAAATTAAAAATAGCAGTATATCATCAGAGTAATTATGCCATTTAAGGGTGTCACACAATATTCCACACCATTCAACAATATAACGGTCATGCTCTTTTATTAATTCAAAACATAACCATTTGCATAAAACACAGCGGATATAAATTTCATCAATCATGTAAAACATTACATGTAAAATGGTTCTCAACCAAAAATAAAACATTTAAAACAAGTTAAAACAACCCATCCCGATGTTACATCTATCAGAGCACGACCCCCTAAGGAGACTACACTAGACTCCAAGCATTAACTTCTACTCAACTCATTGCTCGTTACCTGAAAAATAGTTGTAAGGGTGAGTTCCTCAATCAATATAATAAGCATTATAAAACATTATGTAATGCTAAGTAATTTTAACACATTTCATCACCCTAATCCAAACATATATTCAGTAACAGCACATCAACTCAACATAATACTCAACACCAACACAACACACGTATAATATTGGAATACATCCATTCATATCATACGCCATACATATATTATGCAATGAGACTCCATGCATGCGGTACCGACTATTTGTGAACATATAGTTCAACCTCACCGTCCAAATCCAGGCACGGCTACCAAGCTCACTAGTCCCACTCATTTGAGACATAGTGACTCACTCACTAATTCCTCACCATGGGAATTAGCTACCACCCCAAGGGCTATGCTATGCACGCTAATCACCTAGCATGCAAACATCAACAACAATCAAAATGATTTACTCACTAATTCCTCACCATGGGAATTAGCTACCACCATAAAGGCCACAATATGCATGCTAATCACCTAGCAATGCAACAACAACAACCATTCAAGAATAGACATATGCTCACACTCTAAGCCATAAACAGTCTATTCACAAATGCATACATAACTGATACATTCACAGCATCATGCATACCATCACACATCATCAACACATTTCATCACAAAAACATATCATATCATGCCGCATAATCAAACACAGTATTAGCACACTCTACTAATACCTATACTACTCAAAACAACGGGAAATGATCCCTACTACGTCATACATCAGCTAATACATCACTCAGCCTAAACAACCAAAAACTACACAACAACAGTTCAGAAAACCACAAGTCTGCCCATACGCGTATTGCCTATGCCCATACGCGTATTGCCCATTCCATACCAAGTCCATACGCGTATTGCCCAAGCCCATACGCGTATGCTACGCGTACCACATTCTCATACGCGTACCAACAGAGACAATTTCACGTTCAAAACATCATCTTCCTCACCCATACGCGTAAGGCCTCATCCATACGCGTACCAGCCATATCATACGCGTATTGCCTAGTGCCATACGCGTATGACCAGAAACCAGAATTTCCAGATCTGCAATGGCTTTTCCTGCTACGAGATCTATCCAATTCAACCTTCCACAGTCCAAATTTTACACACAATTCATTCATCTCATCTAACACGAATCATACTCTTTCGATTTCACAAATTGCTAACCTTTCTACCTCTAATTCCTACGAATTTCTTCAATTTTAATCCCAATTTCGTTCATCCCCAAAAGTTCACAAATTCATCATACATCATTCAATCAGAGGCAATCAATGGTTTCTCACTACCCATCACATATTATCCCATAATACCCATTAATCGATGATAAACCCCCCTTACCTGAGTTAATCCGGCAATCTCTGAGCTCCAAGCTTTTCCTTCCTTCAACCTTCGTTCTCTGGCTCTTTGCCCTTTTTCCCTTTTCTGTCTCCTTTTCCTTTTCACGTGAAAATAACCTTTTTACCAAAAATGGGATTTTTCTAAATTCCAACTTATATATTTTCCAGTAATTACTATCCCAATAATAATAATAATAATCCAAAAATTTAAATTATTTAATTAAATTAATAAATATAATATTAACTTAGATTAAATAATTATCTTATTTTTATCGGGGTGTTACAACTCTCCCCCACTAAAGGAGTTTTCGTCCTCGAAAACATACCTCAAGTGAATAACTCTGGATAAGACTCCTTCATCTGACTCTCAAGTTCCCAAGTCACATTGCCACCTGCTGGTCCTCCCCAAGCTACCTTCACCAAGGCAATCTCTTTACCCCGCAACTGCTTCAACTCTCGATCCTCAATCCTCATAGGTGATGTTTCAACAGTCAGGTTATCTCTCACCTGGACATCATCTACTTGGACCACATGCGACGGATCAGGAATGTACCTCCTCAACTGAGACACATGAAAAACCTCATGCAAATTCGCAAGTGACGGCGGTAAAGCGATACGATAGGCTACCTCCCCTATCCTCTCCAAAATCTAATAAGGACCAATAAATCGAGGTGTCAACTTCTTCGACTTCAAAGCTCGACCAACCCCAGTTATCGGAGTAACGCGAAGAAACACATGATCTCCCTCTTGAAACTCAAGTGACTTCCTCCTCTTGTCGTGATAACTCTTCTGACGACTCTGAGCAATTCTCATCTTCTCCTGAATCATCTTAATCTTTTCCGTAGTTTGTTGAACAATCTCCGGTCCAACCACAGCACTCTCACCGGACTCATACCAACATAAAGGTGTCCGACATCTCCTACCATACAAAGCTTCAAACGGTGCCATACCAATGCTCGAATGAAAACTATTGTTGTAGGTAAACTCAATCAAAGGTAAATAACAATCCCAAGCACCTCCCTTTTCCAAAACACAAGCCCTCAAAAGATCCTCTAGTGACTGAATCGTCCTCTCAGTCTGACCATCAGTCTGCGGATGATATGCAGAACTCAATCTCAGCTTAGTTCCCAAAGCCCTCTGCAAACCTTCCCAGAACTTCGATGTAAATCTAGGATCTCTGTCCGAAACAATACTAGACGGAATACCATGCAAACTTACAATCTTCTCAATATACAACTCGGCTAATCTCTCTAACGGATAATCCATTCTGATCGGAATGAAATGAGCCGATTTCGTCAATCTGTCAACAATCACCCAAATAGCTTCAAAATTCTTACTTGTCCTCGGTAAACCAGAAACAAAATCCATACTGATACTATCCCACTTCCACTCTGGAATAGCCAACGGTTGCATTAGCCCAGACGGCTTCTGATGCTCAATCTTTGACTTCTGACAAGTCAAACAAGAATAAACAAAACTCGCAATTTCCTTTTTCATTCCAGGCCACCAAAATAACTTTCTCAAATCATGATACATCTTCGTAGCTCCAGGATGAATACTCAAGCCACTACGATGTCCTTCCTCCAGGATACTCTTCTTAAGTTCGGTAACATCCGGAATACACACCCGATTACCAAATTTCAAAACACCATTCTCATCAACTCTGAATTCACCACCTTGACCTTGATTCACTAAAGTCAACTTGAAATTCTAGTTATCAGACTTTGGATGTCACACTGGTTGTTATGACATCCAATTCTGCACAGACAGGGATTATGCAGAACTTAACAGTAAGTGCAGTAAATAACACAAGTAATTGTTCACCCAGTTCAGTCCAACATGACCTACATCTGGGGGCTACCAAGCCAGGGAGGAAATCCACTATTAGTAGTATCAATTCAAAGCTAAACTCACCCGTTTACAACTTATCACTTAATCCCTACCCAATGCAATTTCAATCTTAATCTAAGATCAGAGTTTTTACTCACTCCCCCTCAATCACCTCAGTGATATTAAAAACACTTTGAAGTCACACTTCAAAAACAACTCTTGGTTATGCTTCACAGCTTAAACCAAGATACACAGCACTCATGCTTAAAAGCTTCGAGTGACACAACACTTACAACTCAATGAACACCCTATGCCAAAGCAATCATCTACTTGATAATGACTTGGCTTACAAGATACGTCTAATTCTAGACTCACAAAAATACAGCAGTGAAGTAAGATGGACACACTAAATCTTCACGCCTCAAAATCCCTGAAACTGAATGGAGGAATGCCTTCCTTTTTATATTGCAGCACCTGGGCTTTTGCACCTGTATTTTCCTGAATTTTAGGTCACATAAGTTCCCACAAATTCAATATTTAGGTTGCTAACAAATAGGCTATTTGTTAGGTTCATTGAATGTAGCTTGGTTGTTGATTTCCTGAATTTTCTCTAAGCTGTTGACTTCCTAAAGAATAGCCTGAGAAAGCTGTAACAGAAAACTGAACAACCTACAATTTAGCATATGCTGTCAGGAATGAATGTCACGACATTCAGCTTGACATCAAGGTCCATATGCTGAGTCTGTTTTTCCAGAAAACAGACTGTACAAATCTGCTGACCTGTACATGATCAAAATGACCATACTACAGTACCAGCTTACATTAGTAAATGTCAAAGTGTCCAACTTAACATTTACACAGTTGGCCTTAAGTTAGTTCTTTTATTCTCTTGAAGAACAAACTAAGTAAAATGCTGAAGTATAGCAGAACACCACTCTGCCCAATCTTCAGTAGCTGCTGTCAATGATGAATGTCACAACATCCAGTTTGACATTCAATCAGTAGGCCTTATGCCAGGTCTGGTTCTTCCTTGATAACCAGACTGCAAGTGAATACTAAGTTCTAACAGAACTCCTGATGTTCTATTCCTTAGTATCTGTTGACAGGTATGAATGTCACAACGTCCAGTTTGACATTCAATAAATCCTGTGTTAGCTAGTCCTGCAGTAACTACAATGTAGTCACATATGCATGTCATGACATCAGTCAAGACATTTGTGTTTTACCATATAATGCAGCCAATTAAACACCTACAAACTCCCCCTTTGGCAAATTTTTGGCTAAAACACTTTGATCCCCATAACAGAGTTCATAGCAGCGGAAACACTCACCTAGCAGGAAATAATACTAGCTAAAAACACTCAGAGTGGCAGCACACTCACACACATGGAAGTTAAATAAAAACTTCACATAGCAGCACCCACATATTAGAAGTTGCACCTAAACTTCAATATCTGCTGCAGGGGGGGTCTTCAGATCTGTCATGAGAGTCTGTTGTAGAGACTTACTCTGTTTGTCAGGGGATTGATGGTTATTACTCCCCCTTTTTGTCACAAATGTTGCCAAAGCCAACAACATTATCAGAGCACAATGACAGGGCCCCAGACTTGGTTTTACTTCACAGTTTCAACCAAGTTAACATCCACTTGATCTTGCTTCACAGCTTCGATCAAGTGATCACCCACTTTTGCTTAACAGTAGGTACCACCATATCAGATGCCATGATTTTGTTTCTGACATCCAGAACCACTCCTGCATGAACAGCATCCTTGAACTCCTGCAGGTACAGTGGCCTTCTCACTGTAGGGTGTCTCCTTACCCTCTTGTATACACCCTTGTTGCAAGCAGCATAGCTATGATCTGTTGACCAATCATAGCCTAGTACAAATTGTTTAATAGGCAGAGATATTAAACAATTTATCCCAAACATCAGTGGTTGCTATAAGGTCTCAGAGAGACATATTCCCAGTTTGCTCCTTAAGTTTTCAAACTGAGTAGCATCCAGAGCCTTTGTAAATATGTCAGCCAGTTGAAGATCCGTGGCTACATGTTCCAAAGTGATCACCTTGTCTTCCACCAGATCTCTGATGAAGTGGTGCCTAATGTCAATATGTTTGGTCCTGCTGTGTTGGATGGGATTCTTGGAGATGTTGATGGCACTGAGATTATCACAGAACAATGTCATGACATTTTGAGTGACATTGTACTCAGTGAGCATTTGTTTCATCCAAACCAGTTGGGAGCAACTGCTTCCAGCAGCTATGTATTCAGCCTCTGCAGTGGACAGAGAGACACAGTTCTGCTTCTTGCTGAACCACGATATGAGGTTTTCTCCTAAGAAGAAACATCCACCTGATGTGCTTTTTCTGTCGTCAGCACTTCCAGCCCAATCAGCATCACAGTACCCAGATAGGACAGGCTCAGACCCATGTGAGTACAGCATCCCATAGTCACATGTCCCATTGATGTACTTGAGAATCCTTTTGACTTGATTCAAGTGACTCACCTTGGGCTCTGCTTGGTATCTGGCACATACTCCAACTGCATAAGAAATGTCAGGTCTACTTGCAGTTAGATACAGCAGACTACCTATCATGCTCCTGTACAGGCATTGATCAACACTAGGCCCTCCATCATCTTTGGTTAACTTCAGATGAGTAGGAGCTGGAGTCCTCTTGTGCCTGGCATGATCCATACCAAACTTCTTGACTATGTTCTTGGCATACTTGCTTTGGGAGAGAAACATAGAGTCCTCCATTTGGTTTACTTGCATTCCAAGGAAATAGGTCAGTTCTCCCACTAGACTCATTTCAAACTCAGACTGCATCTGGTGAACAAATTTTTTAACCATTTGTTCTGACATTCCACCAAAGACTATATCATCAACATAGATTTGCCTTCTTCATCCTTCACAAACAAGGTTTTATCTATGCCACCCTTTCTGTATCCATTTGAGGTCAGAAATTCGGTTAACCTTTCATACCAAGCTCTGGGTGCTTGCTTCAACCCATACAAGGCTTTCTTCAACTTGTATACATGCTCAGGTTGGTTAGGATCATAGAACCCTTTGGGTTGTTCCACATAGACTTCTTCATTCAGGTAGCCATTCAAGAATGCACTCTTCACATCCATTTGGAATAGCTTAAACTTTAGGATGCAAGCTACCCCCAACAGCAATCTGATGGACTCAAGTCTAGCCACAGGAGCAAATGTCTCATCAAAGTCTACTCCTTCAACTTGAGTGTATCCTTGAGCTACTAGTCTTGCTTTATTTCTAGTAATTACTCCTTTCTCATCAGATTTGTTTTTGTAGATCCACTTGGTACCAATGATGTTGGACCCTTCAGGTCTTGGAACCAGCTCCCATACTTCATGCCTTGTGAACTGCTCGAGTTCCTCTTGCATGGCACTGATCCAGTATTCATCTGTCAGGGCTTCTTTCACATTCTTTGGTTCAACCTTGGAAACAAAGCAGGAATTTGAGTTTATTCCTCTTGACCTGGTGGTTACACCACTGGTGGGATCCCCTATGATGAGATCCTTAGGGTGGTCTTTCTGAATTCTGATAGATGGCACTTTGGTGGTTGCCTCTACTTCACATTCAGGAGGAGGTTCTTGTACTTCTTCAGACTTGACTGGACTGTCAGTTTGACTGTCGAGGAATGTTTCAACATCCTCCATGACATCGGTTCCTTCCTCTTTATCATCCACAATGACATTTATGGACTCCATCAGGACATTGGTCCTGTAGTTGAGCACTCTATAGGCTCTGCTGTTTGTGGAGTATCCCAGAAATACGCCTTCATCACTTTTGGGATCTAGCTTCCTTCTCTGTTCACGATCTGTGAGGATGTAGCATTTACTTCCAAAAATATGAAAGTACTTCACAGTGGGTTTTCTACCCTTCCATATTTCATACAGAGTGGAGGAGGTTCCTTTTCTCAAGGTGACTCTGTTGTGAACATAGCACGCGGTATTCATTGCTTCAGCCCAAAAGTGCATAGGGAGCTTCTTTGCATGAATCATTGCTCTGGCAGATTCTTGAATAGTTCTATTTTTTCTTTCAACTATTCCATTCTGCTGAGGAGTTATAGGTGAGGAGAACTCATGGCTTATTCCTTCAGACGAGCAGAACTCATCAAACTTGGAATTCTTGAACTCAGTACCATGATCACTTCTAATCCGGACCACACTACTGTCCTTTTCCCTTTGAAGTCTTAGGCACAGATCTTTGAAGACATCAAATGCATCTGACTTCTCTCTGATGAAGCTTATCCACGTGTATCTGGAATGGTCATCAACCACCACGTAGGCATACTTCTTCCCACCAAGACTTTCAACCTGCATAGGTCCCATTAGGTCCATGTGCAGCAGTTCCAGAACTCTGGAGGTTGTGGAATGTCCCAGCTTTGGGTGTGACATCTTGGTTTGCTTGCCCACTTGGCATTCTCCACAGACTCTTCCTTCATCAATCAGAAGCTTTGGCATTCCTCTGACTGCTTCCTTGGATATAATCTTCTTCATTCCCCGTAAGTGGAGATGTCCGAGTCTTCTATGCCACAGCTTCACCTCCTGTTCTTCCTTGGCTGAGGAGCATGTTGTGGAAAAGTTAGAAAGATCAGGTTCCCACAGGTAGCAGTTGTC
The DNA here is from genome assembly GCF_024323335.1 of Lathyrus oleraceus. NCBI lineage: Eukaryota > Viridiplantae > Streptophyta > Magnoliopsida > Fabales > Fabaceae > Lathyrus > Lathyrus oleraceus. The sequence continues at coordinate 288,438,877 of NC_066585.1, forward strand.
TTTGGACCTGGTTCCTCTCATAACTTCCTGATTGTCACCATTTGTCACAATGCACAGCTCCTTAGTAAACTGAACATCAAAACCTTGATCACACAGCTGACTTATGCTTATAAGGTTTGCAGTTAGTCCTCTTACTAACAGCACATTGTTCAGTTTTGGCACTCCAGAACAGTCCAGTTTGCCCACACCTCTTATTTTTCCTTTGGCTCCATCACCAAAAGTCACATAGCTGGTGGTGTGAGGTTGAATGTCTACCAGTAGATTTTCCATACCAGTCATATGTCTTGAGCATCCACTGTCAAAGTACCAGTCTTCTCTGGAAGAGGCCCTTAGGGCAGTGTGTGCTATCCTAGCATACCATTGTTGCTTCTTAATGGGAACACATCGCTTACGTGTGTTATGCTTAGGTCTGACATGTGAGGCTCTGTTAGGGAAGCCATGAATCCAGTAGCAGAAGGCTTTTATATGCCCAAGCCTGCCACAGTGGTGACACCTCCAATTCTGGTATATTCTCTTCTGAAGATCATTCATCCTAGCTCCTCGATGTTGAGACATTGGCTTTGACATCTTCTTGAACTTCTGAACTCTAGCCTTTGGGCGTTTGTGTTCAGCTCTTTTTCCAAATCCTAGCCCAGATTTGGTTCCAGACTGCTGTCCCACCTTTAGTATTTCTTCCAAGGTGTCAGTTCCCTTATTCATCATTCTGATGGATTTGGTCATCTGGTTCAGCTTGGAGGTCAGCAGGGCTATCTCCTCATTTAGCCCCTCTATGGCAGACATTTGTTTCTGTCTCTCATCTTCCAGTTCCTTGATGAGTTTCTTCTGTTTTTCTCCTTGTACACGCACATCTGCACAGGTGGTACACAGCTTCTTGTATGCTGCAGAAAGTTCATCAAATGTCAGCTCATCTGCACTTGTGTCATCTTCAGAGACACACACACTGGTTAGTGCAGTGACATGTTTGGCAGATTCTCCTTCAGATTCACTTTCAGAATCTCCTTCAGACCATGTGATAGCTAGCCCCTTACTTTGCAATTTGAGGTAAGTAGGGCATTCAGCTCTGACGTGTCCATACCCTTCACAGCCATGGCACTGGATTCCCTTCCCATGGTTGAACTTCTCATCATAAGTTGATCTTTTCTTAATGTCAGACGGGATGTTCTTGACATTAGGTCTACCTCTTTGATCAATCTTCTTCATGACCTTGTTGAATTGCCTCCCAAGCATGGCTAAGGCTTCTGATATACTTTCATCACCTTCTGTATATCCTTCTTCTGACTCCTCTTCAGCATTTGTTATAAAGACTATGCTTTTCTTCTTCTCAGCATACTCACCTAAGCCCATTTCAAAGGTTTGGAGAGAACCAATGAGCTCATCTACCTTCATATTGCTGATGTCCTGAGCCTCCTCTATGGCAGTGACCTTCATAGCAAACCTCTTAGGCAAGGACCTGAGAATCTTTCTTACAAGTTTCTCTTCAGTCATTTTCTCACCTAGTCCACCAGAGGTGTTTGCAATTTCAAGAATATTCATGTGAAATTCATGAATAGTCTCTTCCTCTTTCATCCTCAGATTTTCAAACTTGGTTGTCAACATCTGAAGTTTGGACATCTTCACCTTGGAAGTACCTTCATGAGTTACCTTGAGGGTATCCCAAACTTCCTTAGCTAGTTCACAATGGTGCACTAGTCTGAAGATGTTCTTGCTGATTCCATTGAACAATGCATTCAAGGCCTTGGAATTTCCAAGAGCTAGTGCCTCTTGCTCCTTGTCCCACTCTTCTTCAGGAATCTGCACACTGACTCCATCTTCACCTGTCCTCATTGGATGTTCCCATCCTTTGTTGACAGCTCTCCAGACTTTGCTGTCTAGAGACCTTAAGAAGGCTATCATACGAGGCTTCCAGTCATCATAATTAGAGCCATCCAACATGGGTGGTCTATTTGAGTGTCCTAAATCCTTGTCCATGGTACTAGAAAGTAACTTCCCTAGATCTCACCCAGAACTTCACAGGCAGGGTGCCTGCTCTGATGCCAATTGAAATTCTAGTTATCAGACTTTGGATGTCACACTGGTTGTTATGACATCCAATTCTGCACAGACAGGGATTATGCAGAACTTAACAGTAAGTGCAGTAAATAACACAAGTAATTGTTCACCCAGTTCAGTCCAACATGACCTACATCTGGGGGCTACCAAGCCAGGGAGGAAATCCACTATTAGTAGTATCAATTCAAAGCTAAACTCACCCGTTTACAACTTATCACTTAATCCCTACCCAATGCAATTTCAATCTTAATCTAAGATCAGAGTTCCTACTCACTCCCCCTCAATCACCTCAGTGATATTAAAAACACTTTGAAGTCACACTTCAAAAACAACTCTTGGTTATGCTTCACAGCTTAAACCAAGATACACAGCACTCATGCTTAAAAGCTTCGAGTGACACAACACTTACAACTCAATGAACACCCTATGCCAAAGCAATCATCTACTTGATAATGACTTGGCTTACAAGATACGTCTAATTCTAGACTCACAAAAATACAGCAGTGAAGTAAGATGGACACACTAAATCTTCACGCCTCAAAATCCCTGAAACTGAATGGAGGAATGCCTTCCTTTTTATATTGCAGCACCTGGGCTTTTGCACCTGTATTTTCCTGAATTTTAGGTCACATAAGTTCCCACAAATTCAATATTTAGGTTGCTAACAAATAGGCTATTTGTTAGGTTCATTGAATGTAGCTTGGTTGTTGATTTCCTGAATTTTCTCTAAGCTGTTGACTTCCTAAAGAATAGCCTGAGAAAGCTGTAACAGAAAACTGAACAACCTACAATTTAGCATATGCTGTCAGGAATGAATGTCACGACATTCAGCTTGACATCAAGGTCCATATGCTGAGTCTGTTTTTCCAGAAAACAGACTGTACAAATCTGCTGACCTGTACATGATCAAAATGACCATACTACAGTACCAGCTTACATTAGTAAATGTCAAAGTGTCCAACTTAACATTTACACAGTTGGCCTTAAGTTAGTTCTTTTATTCTCTTGAAGAACAAACTAAGTAAAATGCTGAAGTATAGCAGAACACCACTCTGCCCAATCTTCAGTAGCTGCTGTCAATGATGAATGTCACAACATCCAGTTTGACATTCAATCAGTAGGCCTTATGCCAGGTCTGGTTCTTCCTTGATAACTAGACTGCAAGTGAATACTAAGTTCTAACAGAACTCCTGATGTTCTATTCCTTAGTATCTGTTAACAGGTATGAATGTCACAACGTCCAGTTTGACATTCAATAAATCCTGTGTTAGCTAGTCCTGCAGTAACTACAATGTAGTCACATATGCATGTCATGACATCAGTCAAGACATTTGTGTTTTACCATATAATGCAGTCAATTAAACACCTACACAACTTATCAACCAAAAGCATATCGGATTTCTGACCTTCTCTAATCTCATCCAGAATACCACTCGTTAACTTCAACATTCCCAATTTAACACTATTGTGAGTACTCTCACACACCAAACTCAAGTCTCTAAACTGCTCAATTAAATCCAATTCTTTAATCATTAACATAGACATATGCAATGATTTCCGACTCAATGCATCCGCCACTACGTTTGCTTTACCCGGATGGTAATTCAAACCAAAATCATAATCCTTCAGAAATTCCAACCATCTCCTCTGTCTCATATTCAGCTCTTTCTGATTAAACAAATACTTTAAACTTTTATGGTCACTGAAAACCTCAAATCTTGATCCGTACAAATAATGCCTCCATAACTTCAGGACAAAAACCACAGCTGCCAACTCTAAATCGTGTGTCGGATAGTTCCTCTCATGAACCCTCAATTGTCTCGAAGCATAAGCTATAACCTGCTTGTTCTGCATCAACACACCACCTAAACCCAACAATGAAGCATCACAGTAAACCTCAAATGGTTCTGACGGCCTTGGTAATATCAGAATAGGAGCAGTAGTTAACCTTCTCTTTAACTCTTGGAAACCTTCTTCACATTTTGAGTCCCAAACAAACGCTTGCCCCTTTCTAGTCAACATCGTCAACGGTAACGCCAACTTAGAAAATCTCTCAATGAACTTCCTATAATAACCAGCCAAGCCAAGAAAACTTCGAATCTCAGCAACAGACTTCGGAGCTTCCCACTTAGACACCGCTTCTATCTTAGAAGGATCAACAGCAACACCACCTCTTGAAATCACATGACCAAGAAAACTAACCTCTTCTAACCAAAATTCACACTTAGACAGTTTAGCAAATAACTTCTTTTCTCGGAGAACTTCCAAAACCACTCTCAAATGCTCAGCATGCTCTTCTTCAGATTTTGAATACACCAAAATGTCGTCAATAAATACCACAACAAACTGATCTAGGTACGGATGGAAAATCCTATTCATATACTCCATAAATACTCCAGGCGCATTAGTCACACCAAAAGGCATTACAAAATACTCATAGTGTCCATACCTTGTTCTGAAAGCAGTCTTCTGAATATCCTCAGTTTTCACACCTATCTGATGATACCCCGATCTCAAATCTATTTTGCTGAACACACTCGCACCAACCAACTGATCCATCAAATCATCAATCCTCGGCAAAGGATACCGATTCTTGATCGTCACTTTATTCAGTTGCCTGTAGTCCACACACAACCTCATAGTACCTTCTTTCTTCTTAACCAATAACACTGGTGCACCCCACGGTGACACACTCGGACGAATAAATTTCTTATCCAACAGATCTTCCAACTGACTCTTCAATTCAGCTAACTCAACAGCAGACATACGGTACGGAGCCATCGATATCGGTCTAGTACCAGGTACTAAATCAATCGAGAACTCAACTTCACGCTCTGGTGGCAATTCATTCACCTCTTCCGGAAACACATCAGGAAAATCACACACCACGGCTAGATCACCAATCACCAGTTTATCTTTAGCCTCCATAGTCGCTAACAGCATAAACAACTCTTCCCCATCTACTACTGCCTCATTCACCTGCCTTGCAGATAGAAACAAATTCTTTCCTTCCTCAATCTCAGGAAAAATCACAGTTCTATCAAAACAGTTGATGGAAACCCGGTTGAACACCAACCAGTTCATACCCAAGATAACGTCAATCTGCACTAGTGGAAGACACACAAGGTCCATCCTAAAGTCTCTACCAAAAATACTCAAAGGACAATTCAAACAAACCGAAGTAGTAGTCACTGAACCCTTCGCAGGAGTATCAATCACCATACTACCATGCATCTCAGATATCTCTAACTTAAGTTTCACAGCACAATCCAAAGATATAAAGGAATGAGTAGCACCGGTGTCAATAATAGCTACAAGAGGAAAGCCATTAATATAACACGTACCTCGGATCAAACGATCATCTGCAGAAGTCTCAGAACCCGATAAAGCAAAGACCTTGCCTCCCGACTAGTTCTCTCTCTTCGGCTTAGGACACTGTGGACTGATATGACCCACCTCTCCACAGTTGAAACAAGTCACAGTCTTCAACCGGCACTCTGCAGCCAAGTGACCACCTTTTCCACACTTGAAACACTTCTTCTCAATACTGGTACACTCATGGATACGATGTCCAGCCTGACCACACCTGTAACACTTAGCAGGAGCACTGGAGTCTCCCCCACTAGGCCTCTTCATTCCACTCTGCCTCTGGAAACCTTTGCCAGCTGCATACGGTTTTCCACGATCATTCTGATTCTTGCCTTTCCTATCAACCCTCTGCTGATAGCTCTCCGCTCTGGCCTTGGTATCCTGTTCGAAAATCCTGCAACAGTCAACCAAGTCAGAGAACACTCTGATCCGCTGATACCCAATAGCCTGCTTGATCTCGGGACGTAACCCGTTCTCAAACTTCACACATTTCGAAAATTCCCCAGTAGCCTCATCATAGGGAGTGTAATATTTCGACAGCTCTGTGAACTTAGCATCATACTCAGTAACAGACCTGTTACCCTGCTTCAATTCTAAGAACTCTATCTCTTTCTTTCCTCTGACATCTTCTGGAAAGTACTTCCTCAGGAATCTCTCTCTGAACACAGCCCAAGTGATCTCAGCATCCCCAGCAGCTTCCAACTCAGAGCGGGTAGCAACCCACCAATCATCTGCTTCCTCTGACAGCATATGCGTACCGAACCTGACCTTCTGGTTATCGGCACACTCAGTCACTCGGAAGATCCTCTCGATTTCCTTCAACCACTTCTGAGCACCATCTGGATCGTATGCTCCCTTGAACATTGGAGGATTGTTCTTCTGGAACTCACTCAGTTGACGAGCAGCTCCTATTCCCACAACATTCGGATTCCCTCCAAGTACTCCAGCTAGCATACCCAGAGCCTCAGCAATCGCAGCATCGTCTCTACCTCTTCCAGCCATCTCTATTCTGAGAACCCAACAAGATAAAACAATAAGTACTGATAGGGTTACACAACACCTATCACGTACAGGGAAACAGAATAATTACGACTCGACTCGACCGACTATGCTCTGATACCACTAATGTAACACCCTTCTAAAATACCCCAAATATTTAAATTAAAATAGCAGTATATCATCAGAGTAATTATGCCATTTAAGGGTGTCACACAATATTCCACACCATTCAACAATATAACGGTCATGCTCTTTTATTAATTCAAAACATAACCATTTGCATAAAACACAGCGGATATAAATTTCATCAATCATGTAAAACATTACATGTAAAATGGTTCTCAACCAAAAATAAAACATTTAAAACAAGTTAAAACAACCCATCCCGATGTTACATCTATCAGAGCACGACCCCCTAAGGAGACTACACTAGACTCCAAGCATTAACTTCTACTCAACTCATTGCTCGTTACCTGAAAAATAGTTGTAAGGGTGAGTTCCTCAATCAATATAATAAGCATTATAAAACATTATGTAATGCTAAGTAATTTTAACACATTTCATCACCCTAATCCAACATATATTCAGTAACAGCACATCAACTCAACATAATACTCAACACCAACACAACACACGTATAATATTGGAATACATCGATTCATATCATACGCCATACATATATTATGCAATGAGACTCCATGCATGCGGTACCGACTATTTGTGAACATATAGTTCAACCTCACCGTCCAAATCCAGGCACGGCTACCAAGCTCACTAGTCCCACTCATTTGAGACATAGTGACTCACTCACTAATTCCTCACCATGGGAATTAGCTACCACCCCAAGGGCTATGCTATGCACGCTAATCACCTAGCATGCAAACATCAACAACAATCAAAATGATTTACTCACTAATTCCTCACCATGGGAATTAGCTACCACCATAAAGGCCACAATATGCATGCTAATCACCTAGCAATGCAACAACAACAACCATTCAAGAATAGACATATGCTCACACTCTAAGCCATAAATAGTCTATTCACAAATGCATACATAACTGATACATTCACAGCATCATGCATACCATCACACATCATCAACACATTTCATCACAAAAACATATCATATCATGCCGCATAATCAAACACAGTATCAGCACACTCTACTAATACCTATACTACTCAAAACAACGGGAAATGATCCCTACTACGTCATACATCAGCTAAGTTACATCACTCAGCCTAAACAACCAAAAACTACACAACAACAGTTCAGAAAACCACAAGTCTGCCCATACGCGTATTGCCTATGCCCATACGCGTATTGCCCATTCCATACCAAGTCCATACGCGTATTGCCCAAGCCCATACGCGTATGCTACGCGTACCACATTCTCATACGCGTACCAACAGAGACAATTTCACGTTCAAAACATCATCTTCCTCACCCATACGCGTAAGGCCTCATCCATACGCGTACCAGCCATATCATACGCGTATTGCCTAGTGCCATACGCGTATGACCAGAAACCAGAATTTCCAGATCTGCAATGGCTTTTCCTGCTACGAGATCTATCCAATTCAACCTTCCACAGTCCAAATTTTACACACAATTCATTCATCTCATCTAACACGAATCATACTCTTTCGATTTCACAAATTGCTAACCTTTCTACCTCTAATTCCTACGAATTTCTTCAATTTTAATCCCAATTTCGTTCATCCCCAAAAGTTCACAAATTCATCATACATCATTCAATCAGAGGCAATCAATGGTTTCTCACTACCCATCACATATTATCCCATAATACCCATTAATCGATGATAAACCCCCCTTACCTGAGTTAATCCGGCAATCTCTGAGCTCCAAGCTTTTCCTTCCTTCAACCTTCGTTCTCTGGCTCTTTGCCCTTTTTCCCTTTTCTGTCTCCTTTTCCTTTTCACGTGAAAATAACCTTTTTACCAAAAATGGGATTTTTCTAAATTCCAACTTATATATTTTCCAGTAATTACTATCCCAATAATAATAATAATAATCCAAAATTTAAATTATTTAATTAAATTAATAATATAATATTAACTTAGATTAAATAATTATCTTATTTTTATCGGGGTGTTACAACTCTCCCCCACTAAAGGAGTTTTCGTCCTCGAAAACATACCTCAAGTGAATAACTCTGGATAAGACTCCTTCATCTGACTCTCAAGTTCCCAAGTCACATTGCCACCTGCTGGTCCTCCCCAAGCTACCTTCACCAAGGCAATCTCTTTACCCCGCAACTGCTTCAACTCTCGATCCTCAATCCTCATAGGTGATGTTTCAACAGTCAGGTTATCTCTCACCTGGACATCATCTACTTGGACCACATGCGACGGATCAGGAATGTACCTCCTCAACTGAGACACATGAAAAACCTCATGCAAATTCGCAAGTGACGGCGGTAAAGCGATACGATAGGCTACCTCCCCTATCCTCTCCAAAATCTAATAAGGACCAATAAATCGAGGTGTCAACTTCTTCGACTTCAAAGCTCGACCAACCCCAGTTATCGGAGTAACGCGAAGAAACACATGATCTCCCTCTTGAAACTCAAGTGACTTCCTCCTCTTGTCGTGATAACTCTTCTGACGACTCTGAGCAATTCTCATCTTCTCCTGAATCATCTTAATCTTTTCCGTAGTTTGTTGAACAATCTCCGGTCCAACCACAGCACTCTCACCGGACTCATACCAACATAAAGGTGTCCGACATCTCCTACCATACAAAGCTTCAAACGGTGCCATACCAATGCTCGAATGAAAACTATTGTTGTAGGTAAACTCAATCAAAGGTAAATAACAATCCCAAGCACCTCCCTTTTCCAAAACACAAGCCCTCAAAAGATCCTCTAGTGACTGAATCGTCCTCTCAGTCTGACCATCAGTCTGCGGATGATATGCAGAACTCAATCTCAGCTTAGTTCCCAAAGCCCTCTGCAAACCTTCCCAGAACTTCGATGTAAATCTAGGATCTCTGTCCGAAACAATACTAGACGGAATACCATGCAAACTTACAATCTTCTCAATATACAACTCGGCTAATCTCTCTAACGGATAATCCATTCTGATCGGAATGAAATGAGCCGATTTCGTCAATCTGTCAACAATCACCCAAATAGCTTCAAAATTCTTACTTGTCCTCGGTAAACCAGAAACAAAATCCATACTGATACTATCCCACTTCCACTCTGGAATAGCCAACGGTTGCATTAGCCCAGACGGCTTCTAATGCTCAATCTTTGACTTCTGACAAGTCAAACAAGAATAAACAAAACTCGCAATTTCCTTTTTCATTCCAGGCCACCAAAATAACTTTCTCAAATCATGATACATCTTCGTAGCTCCAGGATGAATACTCAAGCCACTACGATGTCCTTCCTCCAGGATACTCTTCTTAAGTTCGGTAACATCCGGAATACACACCCGATTACCAAATTTCAAAACACCATTCTCATCAACTCTGAATTCACCACCTTGACCTTGATTCACTAAAGTCAACTTGAAATTCTAGTTATCAGACTTTGGATGTCACACTGGTTGTTATGACATCCAATTCTGCACAGACAGGGATTATGCAGAACTTAACAGTAAGTGCAGTAAATAACACAAGTAATTGTTCACCCAGTTCAGTCCAACATGACCTACATCTGGGGGCTACCAAGCCAGGGAGGAAATCCACTATTAGTAGTATCAATTCAAAGCTAAACTCACCCGTTTACAACTTATCACTTAATCCCTACCCAATGCAATTTCAATCTTAATCTAAGATCAGAGTTTTTACTCACTCCCCCTCAATCACCTCAGTGATATTAAAAACACTTTGAAGTCACACTTCAAAAACAACTCTTGGTTATGCTTCACAGCTTAAACCAAGATACACAGCACTCATGCTTAAAAGCTTCGAGTGACACAACACTTACAACTCAATGAACACCCTATGCCAAAGCAATCATCTACTTGATAATGACTTGGCTTACAAGATACGTCTAATTCTAGACTCACAAAAATACAGCAGTGAAGTAAGATGGACACACTAAATCTTCACGCCTCAAAATCCCTGAAACTGAATGGAGGAATGCCTTCCTTTTTATATTGCAGCACCTGGGCTTTTGCACCTGTATTTTCCTGAATTTTAGGTCACATAAGTTCCCACAAATTCAATATTTAGGTTGCTAACAAATAGGCTATTTGTTAGGTTCATTGAATGTAGCTTGGTTGTTGATTTCCTGAATTTTCTCTAAGCTGTTGACTTCCTAAAGAATAGCCTGAGAAAGCTGTAACAGAAAACTGAACAACCTACAATTTAGCATATGCTGTCAGGAATGAATGTCACGACATTCAGCTTGACATCAAGGTCCATATGCTGAGTCTGTTTTTCCAGAAAACAGACTGTACAAATCTGCTGACCTGTACATGATCAAAATGACCATACTACAGTACCAGCTTACATTAGTAAATGTCAAAGTGTCCAACTTAACATTTACACAGTTGGCCTTAAGTTAGTTCTTTTATTCTCTTGAAGAACAAACTAAGTAAAATGCTGAAGTATAGCAGAACACCACTCTGCCCAATCTTCAGTAGCTGCTGTCAATGATGAATGTCACAACATCCAGTTTGACATTCAATCAGTAGGCCTTATGCCAGGTCTGGTTCTTCCTTGATAACCAGACTGCAAGTGAATACTAAGTTCTAACAGAACTCCTGATGTTCTATTCCTTAGTATCTGTTGACAGGTATGAATGTCACAACGTCCAGTTTGACATTCAATAAATCCTGTGTTAGCTAGTCCTGCAGTAACTACAATGTAGTCACATATGCATGTCATGACATCAGTCAAGACATTTGTGTTTTACCATATAATGCAGCCAATTAAACACCTACAAACTCCCCCTTTGGCAAATTTTTGGCTAAAACACTTTGATCCCCATAACAGAGTTCATAGCAGCGGAAACACTCACCTAGCAGGAAATAATACTAGCTAAAAACACTCAGAGTGGCAGCACACTCACACACATGGAAGTTAAATAAAAACTTCACATAGCAGCACCCACATATTAGAAGTTGCACCTAAACTTCAATATCTGCTGCAGGGGGGGTCTTCAGATCTGTCATGAGAGTCTGTTGTAGAGACTTACTCTGTTTGTCAGGGGATTGATGGTTATTACTCCCCCTTTTTGTCACAAATGTTGCCAAAGCCAACAACATTATCAGAGCACAATGACAGGGCCCCAGACTTGGTTTTACTTCACAGTTTCAACCAAGTTAACATCCACTTGATCTTGCTTCACAGCTTCGATCAAGTGATCACCCACTTTTGCTTAACAGTAGGTACCACCATATCAGATGCCATGATTTTGTTTCTGACATCCAGAACCACTCCTGCATGAACAGCATCCTTGAACTCCTGCAGGTACAGTGGCCTTCTCACTGTAGGGTGTCTCCTTACCCTCTTGTATACACCCTTGTTGCAAGCAGCATAGCTATGATCTGTTGACCAATCATAGCCTAGTACAAATTGTTTAATAGGCAGAGATATTAAACAATTTATCCCAAACATCAGTGGTTGCTATAAGGTCTCAGAGAGACATATTCCCAGTTTGCTCCTTAAGTTTTCAAACTGAGTAGCATCCAGAGCCTTTGTAAATATGTCAGCCAGTTGAAGATCCGTGGCTACATGTTCCAAAGTGATCACCTTGTCTTCCACCAGATCTCTGATGAAGTGGTGCCTAATGTCAATATGTTTGGTCCTGCTGTGTTGGATGGGATTCTTGGAGATGTTGATGGCACTGAGATTATCACAGAACAATGTCATGACATTTTGAGTGACATTGTACTCAGTGAGCATTTGTTTCATCCAAACCAGTTGGGAGCAACTGCTTCCAGCAGCTATGTATTCAGCCTCTGCAGTGGACAGAGAGACACAGTTCTGCTTCTTGCTGAACCACGATATGAGGTTTTCTCCTAAGAAGAAACATCCACCTGATGTGCTTTTTCTGTCGTCAGCACTTCCAGCCCAATCAGCATCACAGTACCCAGATAGGACAGGCTCAGACCCATGTGAGTACAGCATCCCATAGTCACATGTCCCATTGATGTACTTGAGAATCCTTTTGACTTGATTCAAGTGACTCACCTTGGGCTCTGCTTGGTATCTGGCACATACTCCAACTGCATAAGAAATGTCAGGTCTACTTGCAGTTAGATACAGCAGACTACCTATCATGCTCCTGTACAGGCATTGATCAACACTAGGCCCTCCATCATCTTTGGTTAACTTCAGATGAGTAGGAGCTGGAGTCCTCTTGTGCCTGGCATGATCCATACCAAACTTCTTGACTATGTTCTTGGCATACTTGCTTTGGGAGAGAAACATAGAGTCCTCCATTTGGTTTACTTGCATTCCAAGGAAATAGGTCAGTTCTCCCACTAGACTCATTTCAAACTCAGACTGCATCTGGTGAACAAATTTTTTAACCATTTGTTCTGACATTCCACCAAAGACTATATCATCAACATAGATTTGAGCTATCATGATTTTGCCTTCTTCATCCTTCACAAACAAGGTTTTATCTATGCCACCCTTTCTGTATCCATTTGAGGTCAGAAATTCGGTTAACCTTTCATACCAAGCTCTGGGTGCTTGCTTCAACCCATACAAGGCTTTCTTCAACTTGTATACATGCTCAGGTTGGTTAGGATCACAGAACCCTTTGGGTTGTTCCACATAGACTTCTTCATTCAGGTAGCCATTCAAGAATGCACTCTTCACATCCATTTGGAATAGCTTAAACTTTAGGATGCAAGCTACCCCCAACAGCAATCTGATGGACTCAAGTCTAGCCACAGGAGCAAATGTCTCATCAAAGTCTACTCCTTCAACTTGAGTGTATCCTTGAGCTACTAGTCTTGCTTTATTTCTAGTAATTACTCCTTTCTCATCAGATTTGTTTTTGTAGATCCACTTGGTACCAATGATGTTGGACCCTTCAGGTCTTGGAACCAGCTCCCATACTTCATGCCTTGTGAACTGCTCGAGTTCCTCTTGCATGGCACTGATCCAGTATTCATCTGTCAGGGCTTCTTTCACATTCTTTGGTTCAACCTTGGAAACAAAGCAGGAATTTGAGTTTATTCCTCTTGACCTGGTGGTTACACCACTGGTGGGATCCCCTATGATGAGATCCTTAGGGTGGTCTTTCTGAATTCTGATAGATGGCACTTTGGTGGTTGCCTCTACTTCACATTCAGGAGGAGGTTCCTGTACTTCTTCAGACTTGACTGGACTGTCAGTTTGACTGTCGAGGAATGTTTCAACATCCTCCATGACATCGGTTCCTTCCTCTTTATCATCCACAATGACATTTATGGACTCCATCAGGACATTGGTCCTGTAGTTGAGCACTCTATAGGCTCTGCTGTTTGTGGAGTATCCCAGAAATACGCCTTCATCACTTTTGGGATCTAGCTTCCTTCTCTGTTCACGATCTGTGAGGATGTAGCATTTACTTCCAAAAATATGAAAGTACTTCACAGTGGGTTTTCTACCCTTCCATATTTCATACAGAGTGGAGGAGGTTCCTTTTCTCAAGGTGACTCTGTTGTGAACATAGCACGCGGTATTCATTGCTTCAGCCCAAAAGTGCATAGGGAGCTTCTTTGCATGAATCATTGCTCTGGCAGATTCTTGAATAGTTCTATTTTTTCTTTCAACTATTCCATTCTGCTGAGGAGTTATAGGTGAGGAGAACTCATGGCTTATTCCTTCAGACGAGCAGAACTCATCAAACTTGGAATTCTTGAACTCAGTACCATGATCACTTCTAATCCGGACCACACTACTGTCCTTTTCCCTTTGAAGTCTTAGGCACAGATCTTTGAAGACATCAAATGCATCTGACTTCTCTCTGATGAAGCTTATCCACGTGTATCTGGAATGGTCATCAACCACCACGTAGGCATACTTCTTCCCACCAAGACTTTCAACCTGCATAGGTCCCATTAGGTCCATGTGCAGCAGTTCCAGAACTCTGGAGGTTGTGGAATGTCCCAGCTTTGGGTGTGACATCTTGGTTTGCTTGCCCACTTGGCATTCTCCACAGACTCTTCCTTCATCAATCAGAAGCTTTGGCATTCCTCTGACTGCTTCCTTGGATATAATCTTCTTCATTCCCCGTAAGTGGAGATGTCCGAGTCTTCTATGCCACAGCTTCACCTCCTGTTCTTCCTTGGCTGAGGAGCATGTTGTGGAAAAGTTAGAAAGATCAGGTTCCCACAGGTAGCAGTTGTCTTTGGACCTGGTTCCTCTCATAACTTCCTGATTGTCACCATTTGTCACAATGCACAGCTCCTTAGTAAACTGAACATCAAAACCTTGATCACACAGCTGACTTATGCTTATAAGGTTTGCAGTTAGTCCTCTTACTAACAGCACATTGTTCAGTTTTGGCACTCCAGAACAGTCCAGTTTGCCCACACCTCTTATTTTTCCTTTGGCTCCATCACCAAAAGTCACATAGCTGGTGGTGTGAGGTTGAATGTCTACCAGTAGATTTTCCATACCAGTCATATGTCTTGAGCATCCACTGTCAAAGTACCAGTCTTCTCTGGAAGAGGCCCTTAGGGCAGTGTGTGCTATCCTAGCATACCATTGTTGCTTCTTAATGGGAACACATCGCTTACGTGTGTTATGCTTAGGTCTGACATGTGAGGCTCTGTTAGGGAAGCCATGAATCCAGTAGCAGAAGGCTTTTATATGCCCAAGCCTGCCACAGTGGTGACACCTCCAATTCTGGTATATTCTCTTCTGAAGATCATTCATCCTAGCTCCTCGATGTTGAGACATTGGCTTTGACATCTTCTTGAACTTCTGAACTCTAGCCTTTGGGCGTTTGTGTTCAGCTCTTTTTCCAAATCCTAGCCCAGATTTGGTTCCAGACTGCTGTCCCACCTTTAGTATTTCTTCCAAGGTGTCAGTTCCCTTATTCATCATTCTGATGGATTTGGTCATCTGGTTCAGCTTGGAGGTCAGCAGGGCTATCTCCTCATTTAGCCCCTCTATGGCAGACATTTGTTTCTGTCTCTCATCTTCCAGTTCCTTGATGAGTTTCTTCTGTTTTTCTCCTTGTGCACGCACATCTGCACAGGTGGTACACAGCTTCTTGTATGCTGCAGAAAGTTCATCAAATGTCAGCTCATCTGCACTTGTGTCATCTTCAGAGACACACACACTGGTTAGTGCAGTGACATGTTTGGCAGATTCTCCTTCAGATTCACTTTCAGAATCTCCTTCAGACCATGTGATAGCTAGCCCCTTACTTTGCAATTTGAGGTAAGTAGGGCATTCAGCTCTGACGTGTCCATACCCTTCACAGCCATGGCACTGGATTCCCTTCCCATGGTTGAACTTCTCATCATAAGTTGATCTTTTCTTAATGTCAGACGGGATGTTCTTGACATTAGGTCTACCTCTTTGATCAATCTTCTTCATGACCTTGTTGAATTGCCTCCCAAGCATGGCTAAGGCTTCTGATATACTTTCATCACCTTCTGTATATCCTTCTTCTGACTCCTCTTCAGCATTTGTTATAAAGACTATGCTTTTCTTCTTCTCAGCATACTCACCTAAGCCCATTTCAAAGGTTTGGAGAGAACCAATGAGCTCATCTACCTTCATATTGCTGATGTCCTGAGCCTCCTCTATGGCAGTGACCTTCATAGCAAACCTCTTAGGCAAGGACCTGAGAATCTTTCTTACAAGTTTCTCTTCAGTCATTTTCTCACCTAGTCCACCAGAGGTGTTTGCAATTTCAAGAATATTCATGTGAAATTCATGAATAGTCTCTTCCTCTTTCATCCTCAGATTTTCAAACTTGGTTGTCAACATCTGAAGTTTGGACATCTTCACCTTGGAAGTACCTTCATGAGTTACCTTGAGGGTATCCCAAACTTCCTTAGCTAGTTCACAATGGTGCACTAGTCTGAAGATGTTCTTGCTGATTCCATTGAACAATGCATTCAAGGCCTTGGAATTTCCAAGAGCTAGTGCCTCTTGCTCCTTGTCCCACTCTTCTTCAGGAATCTGCACACTGACTCCATCTTCACCTGTCCTCATTGGATGTTCCCATCCTTTGTTGACAGCTCTCCAGACTTTGCTGTCTAGAGACCTTAAGAAGGCTATCATACGAGGCTTCCAGTCATCATAATTAGAGCCATCCAACATGGGTGGTCTATTTGAGTGTCCTAAATCCTTGTCCATGGTACTAGAAAGTAACTTCCCTAGATCTCACCCAGAACTTCACAGGCAGGGTGCCTGCTCTGATGCCAATTGAAATTCTAGTTATCAGACTTTGGATGTCACACTGGTTGTTATGACATCCAATTCTGCACAGACAGGGATTATGCAGAACTTAACAGTAAGTGCAGTAAATAACACAAGTAATTGTTCACCCAGTTCAGTCCAACATGACCTACATCTGGGGGCTACCAAGCCAGGGAGGAAATCCACTATTAGTAGTATCAATTCAAAGCTAAACTCACCCGTTTACAACTTATCACTTAATCCCTACCCAATGCAATTTCAATCTTAATCTAAGATCAGAGTTCCTACTCACTCCCCCTCAATCACCTCAGTGATATTAAAAACACTTTGAAGTCACACTTCAAAAACAACTCTTGGTTATGCTTCACAGCTTAAACCAAGATACACAGCACTCATGCTTAAAAGCTTCGAGTGACACAACACTTACAACTCAATGAACACCCTATGCCAAAGCAATCATCTACTTGATAATGACTTGGCTTACAAGATACGTCTAATTCTAGACTCACAAAAATACAGCAGTGAAGTAAGATGGACACACTAAATCTTCACGCCTCAAAATCCCTGAAACTGAATGGAGGAATGCCTTCCTTTTTATATTGCAGCACCTGGGCTTTTGCACCTGTATTTTCCTGAATTTTAGGTCACATAAGTTCCCACAAATTCAATATTTAGGTTGCTAACAAATAGGCTATTTGTTAGGTTCATTGAATGTAGCTTGGTTGTTGATTTCCTGAATTTTCTCTAAGCTGTTGACTTCCTAAAGAATAGCCTGAGAAAGCTGTAACAGAAAACTGAACAACCTACAATTTAGCATATGCTGTCAGGAATGAATGTCACGACATTCAGCTTGACATCAAGGTCCATATGCTGAGTCTGTTTTTCCAGAAAACAGACTGTACAAATCTGCTGACCTGTACATGATCAAAATGACCATACTACAGTACCAGCTTACATTAGTAAATGTCAAAGTGTCCAACTTAACATTTACACAGTTGGCCTTAAGTTAGTTCTTTTATTCTCTTGAAGAACAAACTAAGTAAAATGCTGAAGTATAGCAGAACACCACTCTGCCCAATCTTCAGTAGCTGCTGTCAATGATGAATGTCACAACATCCAGTTTGACATTCAATCAGTAGGCCTTATGCCAGGTCTGGTTCTTCCTTGATAACCAGACTGCAAGTGAATACTAAGTTCTAACAGAACTCCTGATGTTCTATTCCTTAGTATCTGTTAACAGGTATGAATGTCACAACGTCCAGTTTGACATTCAATAAATCCTGTGTTAGCTAGTCCTGCAGTAACTACAATGTAGTCACATATGCATGTCATGACATCAGTCAAGACATTTGTGTTTTACCATATAATGCAGTCAATTAAACACCTACACAACTTATCAACCAAAAGCATATCGGATTTCTGACCTTCTCTAATCTCATCCAGAATACCACTCGTTAACTTCAACATTCCCAATTTAACACTATTGTGAGTACTCTCACACACCAAACTCAAGTCTCTAAACTGCTCAATTAAATCCAATTCTTTAATCATTAACATAGACATATGCAATGATTTCCGACTCAATGCATCCGCCACTACGTTTGCTTTACCCGGATGGTAATTCAAACCAAAATCATAATCCTTCAGAAATTCCAACCATCTCCTCTGTCTCATATTCAGCTCTTTCTGATTAAACAAATACTTTAAACTTTTATGGTCACTGAAAACCTCAAATCTTGATCCGTACAAATAATGCCTCCATAACTTCAGGACAAAAACCACAGCTGCCAACTCTAAATCGTGTGTCGGATAGTTCCTCTCATGAACCCTCAATTGTCTCGAAGCATAAGCTATAACCTGCTTGTTCTGCATCAACACACCACCTAAACCCAACAATGAAGCATCACAGTAAACCTCAAATGGTTCTGACGGCCTTGGTAATATCAGAATAGGAGCAGTAGTTAACCTTCTCTTTAACTCTTGGAAACCTTCTTCACATTTTGAGTCCCAAACAAACGCTTGCCCCTTTCTAGTCAACATCGTCAACGGTAACGCCAACTTAGAAAATCTCTCAATGAACTTCCTATAATAACCAGCCAAGCCAAGAAAACTTCGAATCTCAGCAACAGACTTCGGAGCTTCCCACTTAGACACCGCTTCTATCTTAGAAGGATCAACAGCAACACCACCTCTTGAAATCACATGACCAAGAAAACTAACCTCTTCTAACCAAAATTCACACTTAGACAGTTTAGCAAATAACTTCTTTTCTCGGAGAACTTCCAAAACCACTCTCAAATGCTCAGCATGCTCTTCTTCAGATTTTGAATACACCAAAATGTCGTCAATAAATACCACAACAAACTGATCTAGGTACGGATGGAAAATCCTATTCATATACTCCATAAATACTCCAGGCGCATTAGTCACACCAAAAGGCATTACAAAATACTCATAGTGTCCATACCTTGTTCTGAAAGCAGTCTTCTGAATATCCTCAGTTTTCACACCTATCTGATGATACCCCGATCTCAAATCTATTTTGCTGAACACACTCGCACCAACCAACTGATCCATCAAATCATCAATCCTCGGCAAAGGATACCGATTCTTGATCGTCACTTTATTCAGTTGCCTGTAGTCCACACACAACCTCATAGTACCTTCTTTCTTCTTAACCAATAACACTGGTGCACCCCACGGTGACACACTCGGACGAATAAATTTCTTATCCAACAGATCTTCCAACTGACTCTTCAATTCAGCTAACTCAACAGCAGACATACGGTACGGAGCCATCGATATCGGTCTAGTACCAGGTACTAAATCAATCGAGAACTCAACTTCACGCTCTGGTGGCAATTCATTCACCTCTTCCGGAAACACATCAGGAAAATCACACACCACGGCTAGATCACCAATCACCAGTTTATCTTTAGCCTCCATAGTCGCTAACAGCATAAACAACTCTTCCCCATCTACTACTGCCTCATTCACCTGCCTTGCAGATAGAAACAAATTCTTTCCTTCCTCAATCTCAGGAAAAATCACAGTTCTATCAAAACAGTTGATGGAAACCCGGTTGAACACCAACCAGTTCATACCCAAGATAACGTCAATCTGCACTAGTGGAAGACACACAAGGTCCATCCTAAAGTCTCTACCAAAAATACTCAAAGGACAATTCAAACAAACCGAAGTAGTAGTCACTGAACCCTTCGCAGGAGTATCAATCACCATACTACCATGCATCTCAGATATCTCTAACTTAAGTTTCACAGCACAATCCAAAGATATAAAGGAATGAGTAGCACCGGTGTCAATAATAGCTACAAGAGGAAAGCCATTAATATAACACGTACCTCGGATCAAACGATCATCTGCAGAAGTCTCAGAACCCGATAAAGCAAAGACCTTGCCTCCCGACTGGTTCTCTCTCTTCGGCTTAGGACACTGTGGACTGATATGACCCACCTCTCCACAGTTGAAACAAGTCACAGTCTTCAACCGGCACTCTGCAGCCAAGTGACCACCTTTTCCACACTTGAAACACTTCTTCTCAATACTGGTACACTCATGGATACGATGTCCAGCCTGACCACACCTGTAACACTTAGCAGGAGCACTGGAGTCTCCCCCACTAGGCCTCTTCATTCCACTCTGCCTCTGGAAACCTTTTCCAGCTGCATACGGTTTTCCACGATCATTCTGATTCTTGCCTTTCCTATCAACCCTCTGCTGATAGCTCTCCGCTCTGGCCTTGGTATCCTGTTCGAAAATCCTGCAACAGTCAACCAAGTCAGAGAACACTCTGATCCGCTGATACCCAATAGCCTGCTTGATCTCGGGACGTAACCCGTTCTCAAACTTCACACATTTCGAAAATTCCCCAGTAGCCTCATCATAGGGAGTGTAATATTTCGACAGCTCTGTGAACTTAGCAGCATACTCAGTAACAGACCTGTTACCCTGCTTCAATTCTAAGAACTCTATCTCTTTCTTTCCTCTGACATCTTCTGGAAAGTACTTCCTCAGGAATCTCTCTCTGAACACAGCCCAAGTGATCTCAGCATCCCCAGCAGCTTCCAACTCAGAGCGGGTAGCAACCCACCAATCATCTGCTTCCTCTGACAGCATATGCGTACCGAACCTGACCTTCTGGTTATCGGCACACTCAGTCACTCGGAAGATCCTCTCGATTTCCTTCAACCACTTCTGAGCACCATCTGGATCGTATGCTCCCTTGAACATTGGAGGATTGTTCTTCTGGAACTCACTCAGTTGACGAGCAGCTCCCATTCCCACAACATTCGGATTCCCTCCAAGTACTCCAGCTAGCATACCCAGAGCCTCAGCAATCGCAGCATCGTCTCTACCTCTTCCAGCCATCTCTATTCTGAGAACCCAACAAGATAAAACAATAAGTACTGATAGGGTTACACAACACCTATCACGTACAGGGGAAACAGAATAATTACGACTCGACTCGACCGACTATGCTCTGATACCACTAATGTAACACCCTTCTAAAATACCCCAAATATTTAAATTAAAAATAGCAGTATATCATCAGAGTAATTATGCCATTTAAGGGTGTCACACAATATTCCACACCATTCAACAATATAACGGTCATGCTCTTTTATTAATTCAAAACATAACCATTTGCATAAAACACAGCGGATATAAATTTCATCAATCATGTAAAACATTACATGTAAAATGGTTCTCAACCAAAAATAAAACATTTAAAACAAGTTAAAACAACCCATCCCGATGTTACATCTATCAGAGCATGACCCCCTAAGGAGACTACACTAGACTCCAAGCATTAACTTCTACTCAACTCATTGCTCGTTACCTGAAAAATAGTTGTAAGGGTGAGTTCCTCAATCAATATAATAAGCATTATAAAACATTATGTAATGCTAAGTAATTTTAACACATTTCATCACCCTAATCCAAACATATATTCAGTAACAGCACATCAACTCAACATAATACTCAACACCAACACAACACACGTATAATATTGGAATACATCCATTCATATCATACGCCATACATATATTATGCAATGAGACTCCATGCATGCGGTACCGACTATTTGTGAACATATAGTTCAACCTCACCGTCCAAATCCAGGCACGGCTACCAAGCTCACTAGTCCCACTCATTTGAGACATAGTGACTCACTCACTAATTCCTCACCATGGGAATTAGCTACCACCCCAAGGGCTATGCTATGCACGCTAATCACCTAGCATGCAAACATCAACAACAATCAAAATGATTTACTCACTAATTCCTCACCATGGGAATTAGCTACCACCATAAAGGCCACAATATGCATGCTAATCACCTAGCAATGCAACAACAACAACCATTCAAGAATAGACATATGCTCACACTCTAAGCCATAAATAGTCTATTCACAAATGCATACATAACTGATACATTCACAGCATCATGCATACCATCACACATCATCAACACATTTCATCACAAAAACATATCATATCATGTCGCATAATCAAACACAGTATTAGCACACTCTACTAATACCTATACTACTCAAAACAACGGGAAATGATCCCTACTACGTCATACATCAGCTAAGTTACATCACTCAGCCTAAACAACCAAAAACTACACAACAACAGTTCAGAAAACCACAAGTCTGCCCATACGCGTATTGCCTATGCCCATACGCGTATTGCCCATTCCATACCAAGTCCATACGCGTATTGCCCAAGCCCATACGCGTATGCTACGCGTACCACATTCTCATACGCGTACCAACAGAGACAATTTCACGTTCAAAACATCATCTTCCTCACCCATACGCGTAAGGCCTCATCCATACGCGTACCAGCCATATCATACGCGTATTGCCTAGTGCCATACGCGTATGACCAGAAACCAGAATTTCCAGATCTGCAATGGCTTTTCCTGCTACGAGATCTATCCAATTCAACCTTCCACAGTCCAAATTTTACACACAATTCATTCATCTCATCTAACACGAATCATACTCTTTCGATTTCACAAATTGCTAACCTTTCTACCTCTAATTCCTACGAATTTCTTCAATTTTAATCCCAATTTCGTTCATCCCCAAAAGTTCACAAATTCATCATACATCATTCAATCAGAGGCAATCAATGGTTTCTCACTACCCATCACATATTATCCCATAATACCCATTAATCGATGATAAACCCCCCTTACCTGAGTTAATCCGGCAATCTCTGAGCTCCAAGCTTTTCCTTCCTTCAACCTTCGTTCTCTGGCTCTTTGCCCTTTTTCCCTTTTCTGTCTCCTTTTCCTTTTCACGTGAAAATAACCTTTTTACCAAAAATGGGATTTTTCTAAATTCCAACTTATATATTTTCCAGTAATTACTATCCCAATAATAATAATAATAATCCAAAAATTTAAATTATTTAATTAAATTAATAAATATAATATTAACTTAGATTAAATAATTATCTTATTTTTATCGGGGTGTTACAACTCTCCCCCACTAAAGGAGTTTTCGTCCTCGAAAACATACCTCAAGTGAATAACTCTGGATAAGACTCCTTCATTTGACTCTCAAGTTCCCAAGTCACATTGCCACCTGCTGGTCCTCCCCAAGCTACCTTCACCAAGGCAATCTCTTTACCCCGCAACTGCTTCAACTCTCGATCCTCAATCCTCATAGGTGATGTTTCAACAGTCAGGTTATCTCTCACCTGGACATCATCTACTTGGACCACAT
Source organism: Lathyrus oleraceus (assembly GCF_024323335.1). Taxonomy (NCBI): domain Eukaryota; kingdom Viridiplantae; phylum Streptophyta; class Magnoliopsida; order Fabales; family Fabaceae; genus Lathyrus; species Lathyrus oleraceus. Next base: position 288,462,417 of record NC_066585.1, read on the forward strand.
GCGACGGATCAGGAATGTACCTCCTCAACTGAGACACATGAAAAACCTCATGCAAATTCGCAAGTGACGGCGGTAAAGCGATACGATAGGCTACCTCCCCTATCCTCTCCAAAATCTAATAAGGACCAATAAATCGAGGTGTCAACTTCTTCGACTTCAAAGCTCGACCAACCCCAGTTATCGGAGTAACGCGAAGAAACACATGATCTCCCTCTTGAAACTCAAGTGACTTCCTCCTCTTGTCGTGATAACTCTTCTGACGACTCTGAGCAATTCTCATCTTCTCCTGAATCATCTTAATCTTTTCCGTAGTTTGTTGAACAATCTCCGGTCCAACCACAGCACTCTCACCGGACTCATACCAACATAAAGGTGTCCGACATCTCCTACCATACAAAGCTTCAAACGGTGCCATACCAATGCTCGAATGAAAACTATTGTTGTAGGTAAACTCAATCAAAGGTAAATAACAATCCCAAGCACCTCCCTTTTCCAAAACACAAGCCCTCAAAAGATCCTCTAGTGACTGAATCGTCCTCTCAGTCTGACCATCAGTCTGCGGATGATATGCAGAACTCAATCTCAGCTTAGTTCCCAAAGCCCTCTGCAAACCTTCCCAGAACTTCGATGTAAATCTAGGATCTCTGTCCGAAACAATACTAGACGGAATACCATGCAAACTTACAATCTTCTCAATATACAACTCGGCTAATCTCTCTAACGGATAATCCATTCTGATCGGAATGAAATGAGCCGATTTCGTCAATCTGTCAACAATCACCCAAATAGCTTCAAAATTCTTACTTGTCCTCGGTAAACCAGAAACAAAATCCATACTGATACTATCCCACTTCCACTCTGGAATAGCCAACGGTTGCATTAGCCCAGACGGCTTCTGATGCTCAATCTTTGACTTCTGACAAGTCAAACAAGAATAAACAAAACTCGCAATTTCCTTTTTCATTCCAGGCCACCAAAATAACTTTCTCAAATCATGATACATCTTCGTAGCTCCAGGATGAATACTCAAGCCACTACGATGTCCTTCCTCCAGGATACTCTTCTTAAGTTCGGTAACATCCGGAATACACACCCGATTACCAAATTTCAAAACACCATTCTCATCAACTCTGAATTCACCACCTTGACCTTGATTCACTAAAGTCAACTTATCAACCAAAAGCATATCGGATTTCTGACCTTCTCTAATCTCATCCAGAATACCACTCGTTAACTTCAACATTCCCAATTTAACACTATTGTGAGTACTCTCACACACCAAACTCAAGTCTCTAAACTGCTCAATTAAATCCAATTCTTTAATCATTAACATAGACATATGCAATGATTTCCGACTCAATGCATCCGCCACTACGTTTGCTTTACCCGGATGGTAATTCAAACCAAAATCATAATCCTTCAGAAATTCCAACCATCTCCTCTGTCTCATATTCAGCTCTTTCTGATTAAACAAATACTTTAAACTTTTATGGTCACTGAAAACCTCAAATCTTGATCCGTACAAATAATGCCTCCATAACTTCAGGACAAAAACCACAGCTGCCAACTCTAAATCGTGTGTCGGATAGTTCCTCTCATGAACCCTCAATTGTCTCGAAGCATAAGCTATAACCTGCTTGTTCTGCATCAACACACCACCTAAACCCAACAATGAAGCATCACAGTAAACCTCAAATGGTTCTGACGGCCTTGGTAATATCAGAATAGGAGCAGTAGTTAACCTTCTCTTTAACTCTTGGAAACCTTCTTCACATTTTGAGTCCCAAACAAACGCTTGCCCCTTTCTAGTCAACATCGCCAACGGTAACGCCAACTTAGAAAATCTCTCAATGAACTTCCTATAATAACCAGCCAAGCCAAGAAAACTTCGAATCTCAGCAACAGACTTCGGAGCTTCCCACTTAGACACCGCTTCTATCTTAGAAGGATCAACAGCAACACCACCTCTTGAAATCACATGACCAAGAAAACTAACCTCTTCTAACCAAAATTCACACTTAGACAGTTTAGCAAATAACTTCTTTTCTCGGAGAACTTCCAAAACCACTCTCAAATGCTCAGCATGCTCTTCTTCAGATTTCGAATACACCAAAATATCGTCAATAAATACCACAACAAACTGATCTAGGTACGGATGGAAAATCCTATTCATATACTCCATAAATACTCCAGGCGCATTAGTCACACCAAAAGGCATTACAAAATACTCATAGTGTCCATACCTTGTTCTGAAAGCAGTCTTCTGAATATCCTCAGTTTTCACACCTATCTGATGATACCCCGATCTCAAATCTATTTTGCTGAACACACTCGCACCAACCAACTGATCCATCAAATCATCAATCCTCGGCAAAGGATACCGATTCTTGATCGTCACTTTATTCAGTTGCCTGTAGTCCACACACAACCTCATAGTACCTTCTTTCTTCTTAACCAATAACACTGGTGCACCCCACGGTGACACACTCGGACGAATAAATTTCTTATCCAACAGATCTTCCAACTGACTCTTCAATTCAGCTAACTCAACAGCAGACATACGGTACGGAGCCATCGATATCGGTCTAGTACCAGGTACTAAATCAATCGAGAACTCAACTTCACGCTCTGGTGGCAATTCATTCACCTCTTCCGGAAACACATCAGGAAAATCACACACCACGGCTAGATCACCAATCACCAGTTTATCTTTAGCCTCCATAGTCGCTAACAGCATAAACAACTCTTCCCCATCTACTACTGCCTCATTCACCTGCCTTGCAGATAGAAACAAATTCTTTCCTTCCTCAATCTCAGGAAAAATCACAGTTCTATCAAAACAGTTGATGGAAACCCGGTTGAACACCAACCAGTTCATACCCAAGATAACGTCAATCTGCACTAGTGGAAGACACACAAGGTCCATCCTAAAGTCTCTACCAAAAATACTCAAAGGACAATTCAAACAAACCGAAGTAGTAGTCACTGAACCCTTCGCAGGAGTATCAATCACCATACTACCATGCATCTCAGATATCTCTAACTTAAGTTTCACAGCACAATCCAAAGATATAAAGGAATGAGTAGCACCGGTGTCAATAATAGCTACAAGAGGAAAGCCATTAATATAACACGTACCTCGGATCAAACGATCATCTGCAGAAGTCTCAGAACCCGATAAAGCAAAGACCTTGCCTCCCGACTGGTTCTCTCTCTTCGGCTTAGGACACTGTGGACTGATATGACCCACCTCTCCACAGTTGAAACAAGTCACAGTCTTCAACCGGCACTCTGCAGCCAAGTGACCACCTTTTCCACACTTGAAACACTTCTTCTCAATACTGGTACACTCATGGATACGATGTCCAGCCTGACCACACCTGTAACACTTAGCAGGAGCACTGGAGTCTCCCCCACTAGGCCTCTTCATTCCACTCTGCCTCTGGAAACCTTTGCCAGCTGCATACGGTTTTCCACGATCATTCTGATTCTTGCCTTTCCTATCAACCCTCTGCTGATAGCTCTCCGCTCTGGCCTTGGTATCCTGTTCGAAAATCCTGCAACAGTCAACCAAGTCAGAGAACACTCTGATCCGCTGATACCCAATAGCCTGCTTGATCTCGGGACGTAACCCGTTCTCAAACTTCACACATTTCGAAAATTCCCCAGTAGCCTCATCATAAGGAGTGTAATATTTCGACAGCTCTGTGAACTTAGCAGCATACTCAGTAACAGACCTGTTACCCTGCTTCAATTCTAAGAACTCTATCTCTTTCTTTCCTCTGACATCTTCTGGAAAGTACTTCCTCAGGAATCTCTCTCTGAACACAGCCCAAGTGATCTCAGCATCCCCAGCAGCTTCCAACTCAGAGCGGGTAGCAACCCACCAATCATCTGCTTCCTCTGACAGCATATGCGTACCGAACCTGACCTTCTGGTTATCGGCACACTCAGTCACTCGGAAGATCCTCTCGATTTCCTTCAACCACTTCTGAGCACCATCTGGATCGTATGCTCCCTTGAACATTGGAGGATTGTTCTTCTGGAACTCACTCAGTTGACGAGCAGCTCCCATTCCCACAACATTCGGATTCCCTCCAAGTACTCCAGCTAGCATACCCAGAGCCTCAGCAATCGCAGCATCGTCTCTACCTCTTCCAGCCATCTCTATTCTGAGAACCCAACAAGATAAAACAATAAGTACTGATAGGGTTACACAACACCTATCACGTACAGGGGAAACAGAATAATTACGACTCGACTCGACCGACTATGCTCTGATACCACTAATGTAACACCCTTCTAAAATACCCCAAATATTTAAATTAAAAATAGCAGTATATCATCAGAGTAATTATGCCATTTAAGGGTGTCACACAATATTCCACACCATTCAACAATATAACGGTCATGCTCTTTTATTAATTCAAAACATAACCATTTGCATAAAACACAGCGGATATAAATTTCATCAATCATGTAAAACATTACATGTAAAATGGTTCTCAACCAAAAATAAAACATTTAAAACAAGTTAAAACAACCCATCCCGATGTTACATCTATCAGAGCACGACCCCCTAAGGAGACTACACTAGACTCCAAGCATTAACTTCTACTCAACTCATTGCTCGTTACCTGAAAAATAGTTGTAAGGGTGAGTTCCTCAATCAATATAATAAGCATTATAAAACATTATGTAATGCTAAGTAATTTTAACACATTTCATCACCCTAATCCAAACATATATTCAGTAACAGCACATCAACTCAACATAATACTCAACACCAACACAACACACGTATAATATTGGAATACATCCATTCATATCATACGCCATACATATATTATGCAATGAGACTCCATGCATGCGGTACCGACTATTTGTGAACATATAGTTCAACCTCACCGTCCAAATCCAGGCACGGCTACCAAGCTCACTAGTCCCACTCATTTGAGACATAGTGACTCACTCACTAATTCCTCACCATGGGAATTAGCTACCACCCCAAGGGCTATGCTATGCACGCTAATCACCTAGCATGCAAACATCAACAACAATCAAAATGATTTACTCACTAATTCCTCACCATGGGAATTAGCTACCACCATAAAGGCCACAATATGCATGCTAATCACCTAGCAATGCAACAACAACAACCATTCAAGAATAGACATATGCTCACACTCTAAGCCATAAATAGTCTATTCACAAATGCATACATAACTGATACATTCACAGCATCATGCATACCATCACACATCATCAACACATTTCATCACAAAAACATATCATATCATGCCGCATAATCAAACACAGTATTAGCACACTCTACTAATACCTATACTACTCAAAACAACGGGAAATGATCCCTACTACGTCATACATCAGCTAAGTTACATCACTCAGCCTAAACAACCAAAAACTACACAACAACAGTTCAGAAAACCACAAGTCTGCCCATACGCGTATTGCCTATGCCCATACGCGTATTGCCCATTCCATACCAAGTCCATACGCGTATTGCCCAAGCCCATACGCGTATGCTACGCGTACCACATTCTCATACGCGTACCAACAGAGACAATTTCACGTTCAAAACATCATCTTCCTCACCCATACGCGTAAGTCCTCATCCATACGCGTACCAGCCATATCATACGCGTATTGCCTAGTGCCATACGCGTATGACCAGAAACCAGAATTTCCAGATCTGCAATGGCTTTTCCTGCTACGAGATCTATCCAATTCAACCTTCCACAGTCCAAATTTTACACACAATTCATTCATCTCATCTAACACGAATCATACTCTTTCGATTTCACAAATTGCTAACCTTTCTACCTCTAATTCCTACGAATTTCTTCAATTTTAATCCCAATTTCGTTCATCCCCAAAAGTTCACAAATTCATCATACATCATTCAATCAGAGGCAATCAATGGTTTCTCACTACCCATCACATATTATCCCATAATACCCATTAATCGATGATAAACCCCCCTTACCTGAGTTAATCCGGCAATCTCTGAGCTCCAAGCTTTTCCTTCCTTCAACCTTCGTTCTCTGGCTCTTTGCCCTTTTTCCCTTTTCTGTCTCCTTTTCCTTTTCACGTGAAAATAACCTTTTTACCAAAAATGGGATTTTTCTAAATTCCAACTTATATATTTTCCAGTAATTACTATCCCAATAATAATAATAATAATCCAAAAATTTAAATTATTTAATTAAATTAATAAATATAATATTAACTTAGATTAAATAATTATCTTATTTTTATCGGGGTGTTACACCTGCTCCCAAAACTGAGAAGCAAGTCCGAGGTTTTCTTGGCCGCTTGAATTATATTTCCAGATTTATATCCCACATGACTGCCACATGTGCGCCTATATTCAAGCTCCTCCAGAAATATCAACGTCATGATTGGACCGAGGATTGCCAGAAAGCCTTTGACAGTATCAAAGAGTATCTGTCCGAGCCTCCGATTCTGTCTCCGCCTGTGGAAGGGAGACCCTTGATTATGTACTTGACCGTTCTTGAAGACTCTATGGGTTGTGTGTAACACCCCGATGAAATAAGGCTAATTATTTAATTTAAATTAATATAATATTTATTAATTTAATTAATTAATTGGAAATATTATTGGATTATTATTATTATTGGAAAATATATATATGTTGGAAATAAGGAAAAGAGCCCATTTGGAGTAAAAAGGTTTTTACGTGAAAACAGAGAAACGATCGTGAAAGAGGAAAAAGGGCAAAGAGACAGAGCAAGGGCTGAAGGTTGAAGAGAGAAAAGCTTAGAGCTCAAAGATTTGCCGGATTAATCAGGTAAGGGGGGTTTATCGTCGATTAATGGGTATTATGGGATAATATGTAATGGGTAGTGATAAGCCGTTGATTTGACCCTAATTGGGATTATTGATGCTGAAGAATTATGTTGGATAAATTGTATTTAGACTGTAATTGAATCTGTGTTTGGGTTAGTTGTGAAATTCCGGACGTATAGCTTTTTACGGAATCGGAATCGGAGGTCCGGAAGTCCTCCAACGGCGGAAAATGCGGAGAATTCTGCATTCTGCCTTGTGTTAGCGCAGGAACTGCTGTTTTGTCTGCGTTAACCGGTTAACCCAGGGCGTTAACCGGTTAACACTGTTATAATTTGTGAAAATGTACTGTTTTGCCTGCGTTAACCGGTTAACCCAGGGCGTTAACCGGTTAACACTGTTGCGTTTTGCCAGAAAATGTGTTTTGCCTGCGTTAACCGGTTAACCCAGGGCGTTAACCGGTTAACACTGTTGCAGAGTGGAAAATTGGCTTTTAATGTTGTGTACATAATTGAGAGTTGGCCTATGTTGGCGTATGATGTAATAGGGATTATTTCCCGCTGTTTTGAGCAGTATAGGTATTAGTAGAGTGTGCTAATACTGTGTTTAATTGATTTACATGATAATGATGTGTTGATACATGTGTTGATGATGTATGATGATATGCATAATGCTGTGAATGTATATATTATGCATGTATTTGTGAATGGACTGTTGTATGGCTTAGAGTGTGAGCATCTGTCCATTGTGAATTGTTGTTGATGTTGCATTGCTAGATGATTAGCGTGCATAGCATAGCCTTTGGGGCTGTAGCTAATTCCCATGGTGAGGAATTAGTGAGTGAATCATTGTGAATTTGTTGTTGATGTTTGCATGCTAGATGATTAGTGTGCATAGTCTAGCCTTCGGGGCTGTAGCTAATTCCCATGGTGAGGAATTAGTGAGTGAGTCACTAGGTCTCAAATGAGTGGGACTAGTGAGCTTAGTAGCCGTATCTGGAGGGATCGGTGAGCTTGAACTATATGTTCAAGAATAGTCGGTACCGCATGTGTGGAGTCTCATTGCATAATGTATGTATGGCGTATAATATGAATGGATGTATTCCAATATTATACGTGTGTTTGTGTTGTTATGGAGTATGATTTGAGATTATACTTGTGCTTTATATTGGTGTTGAGTATGATGTTGAGCTGATGTGCTGTTACTGATTGTATGTTGCGATTAGGGTGATTAATGTGTTAAATTACTTAACATGACATTATATTCTATAATGCTTATTATATTGATTGAGGAACTCACCCTTACAACTATTTTTCAGGTAACGAGAAATGAGTTGAGTAGAAGCGAATGCTTGGAGTCTAGTGTAGTCTCCTTAGTGGGTCGTGCTCTGATAGATGTAACATCGGGAGGGAACCTTTTAATCATGTTGTTTTATGTTGTTGAAATAATTTACATGTGAATGTTACATGTTTTACATGATTGAGGAGATCTCTATCCGCTGCGTTTTATGCAAATGTTTATGTTTTGAATTAATAAAAGAGCATGACCGTTATATTGTTGAATGGTGTGAATAATTGTGTGACACCCTTGAAGGGCATAATTACTCTGAATTGTTATATGTTTATTATTTTTAATTAAATATTTGGGGTATTTTAGAAGGGTGTTACATTAGTGGTATCAGAGCATAGTCGGTCGAGTCGAGTCGTAATTATTCTGTTTCCCCTGTACGGGATAGGTGTTGTGTAACCCTATCAGTACTTATTGTTTTAACTTGTTGGGTTTTCAGAATAGAGATGGCTGGAAGAGGTAGAGATGATGCTGCGATTGCTGAGGCTCTGGGTATGCTAGCTGGAGTACTTGGAGGGAATCCGAATGTTGTGGGAATGGGAGCTGCTCGTCAACTGAGTGAGTTCCAGAAGAACAATCCTCCAATGTTCAAGGGAGCATACGATCCAGATGGTGCTCAGAAGTGGTTGAAGGAGATCGAGAGGATCTTCCGAGTGACTGAGTGTGCCGATAACCAGAAGGTCAGGTTCGGTACACATATGCTGTCAGAGGAAGCAGATGATTGGTGGGTTGCTACCCGCACTGAGTTGGAATCTGCTGGAAATGCTGAGATCACTTGGGCTGTGTTCAGAGAGAGATTCCTGAGGAAGTACTTTCCAGAGGATGTCAGAGGAAAGAAAGAGATAGAGTTCTTGGAATTGAAGCAGGGCAATCGGTCGGTTACTGAGTATGCTGCTAAGTTCACAGAACTGTCGAAGTATTACACTCCCTATAATGATGCTGCTGGAGAATTTTCGAAATGTGTGAAGTTTGAGAACGGGTTGCGTCCTGAGATCAAACAGGCTATTGGATATCAGCGGATCAGAGTGTTTTCTGACTTGGTTGACTGTTGCAGGATTTTTGAACAGGATTCCAAAGCCAGAGCAGAGAGCTATCAGCAACGGGTTGATAGGAAAGGCAAGAATCAGAATGATCGTGGGAAACCGTATGCAGCTGGCAAAGGTTTTCAGAGACAGAGTGGGATGAAGAGGCCTAGTGGGGGAGACTCTAGTGCCCCTGCTAAGTGTTATAGATGTGGTCGGGCTGGACATCGGGTCCATGAGTGTACCAGTGCTGAGATGAAGTGTTTCAAGTGTGGGAAAGGTGGTCATTTGGCTGCAGAGTGTCGGTTGAAGACTGTAACTTGTTTCAACTGTGGAGAGTTGGGTCATATCAGTCCACAGTGTCCTAAGCCGAAGAAAGAGAATCAGTCAGGAGGCAAGGTCTTTGCTTTATCGGGTTCTGAGACTTCTGCAGATGATCGTTTGATCCGAGGTACGTGTTATATTAATGGCTTTCCTCTTGTAGCTATTATTGACACCGGTGCTACTCATTCCTTTATATCTTTGGATTGTGCTGTGAAACTTAAGTTAGAGATATCTGAGATGCTTGGTAGTATGGTGATTGATACTCCTGCGAAGGGTTCAGTGACTACTACTTCAGTTTGCTTGAGTTGTCCTTTGAGTATTTTTGGTAGAGACTTTGGGATAGACCTTGTGTGTCTTCCACTAGTGCAGATTGACGTTATTCTGGGTATGAACTGGTTGGTGTTTAATCGAGTTTCTATCAACTGTTTTGATAAGACTGTGATCTTTCCTGAGATTGAGGAGGGAAAGAGTTTGTTTCTATCAGCAAGACAGGTGAATGAGGAAGTAGCTGATGGGGCAGAGTTGTTTATGCTGTTAGCAACTTTGGAGACTAAAGATAAACTGGTGATTTGTGATCTGGCTGTGGTGTGTGATTTCCCTGATGTGTTTCCGGGAGAAGTGAATGAATTGCCGCCAGAGCGTGAAGTCGAGTTCTCGATTGATTTGGTACCTGGTACTAGACCGATATCGATGGCTCCGTACCGTATGTCTGCTGTTGAGTTAACTGAATTGAAGAGTTAGTTGGAAGATCTGTTGGATAAGAAATTTATTCGTCCGAGTGTGTCACCGTGGGGTGCACCAGTGTTATTGGTTAAGAAGAAAGAAGGTACTATGAGGTTGTGTGTGGACTACAGGCAACTGAATAAAGTGACGATCAAGAATCGGTATCCTTTGCCGAGGATTGATGATTTGATGGATCAGTTGGTTGGTGCGAGTGTGTTCAGCAAGATAGATTTGAGATCTGGGTATCATCAGATACGTGTGAAAACTGAGGATATTCAGAAGACTGCTTTCAGAACAAGGTATGGACATTATGAGTATTCTGTAATGCCTTTTGGGGTGACTAATGCGCCTGGAGTATTTATGGAGTATATGAATAGGATTTTCCATCCGTACCTAGATAAGTTTGTTGTGGTGTTTATTGATGACATTTTGGTGTATTCGAAATCTGAAGAAGAGCATGCTGAGCATTTAAAAGTGGTTTTAGAAGTTCTACGAGAAAAGAAGTTATTTGCTAAACTCTCTAAATGTGAATTTTGGTTAGAAGAGGTGAGTTTTCTTGGTCATGTGATTTCAAGAGGCGGTGTTGCTGTTGATCCTTCTAAGATAGAAGCGGTGTCTAAGTGGGAAGCTCCGAAGTCTGTTGCTGAGATTCGAAGTTTTCTTGGTTTGGCTGGTTATTATAGGAAGTTCATTGAGGGATTTTCTAAGTTGGCGTTACCGTTGACGATGTTGACTAGAAAGGGGCAAGCGTTTGTTTGGGACTCGAAATGTGAAGAAGGTTTCCAAGAATTAAAGAGAAGGTTGACTACTGCTCCTATTCTGATATTACCGAGTTCGTCGGAATCATTTGAGGTTTACTGTGATGCTTCATTGTTGGGTTTGGGTGGTGTGTTGATGCAGAATAAGCAGGTTATAGCTTATGCTTCGAGACAGCTGAGGGTTCATGAGAGGAACTATCCGACACACGATTTAGAGTTGGCAGCTGTGGTATTTGTTCTGAAGTTGTGGAGGCATTATTTGTATGGGTCAAGATTTGAGGTTTTCAGTGACTATAAAAGTTTAAAGTATTTGTTTGATCAGAAAGAGCTGAATATGAGACAGAGGAGATGGTTAGAATTTCTGAAGGATTATGACTTTGGTTTGAATTACCATCCGGGTAAAGCAAATGTAGTGGCTGATGCATTGAGTCGGAAATCATTACATATGTCTATGTTAATGGTTAGAGAATTGGATTTAATTGAGCAGTTTAGAGACTTGAGTTTGGTGTGTGAGAGTACTCACAATAGTGTTAAATTGGGAATGTTGAACTTAACCAGTGGTATTCTGGACGAGATCAGAGAGGGTCAGAAATCCGATGTGTTTTTGGTTGATAAGTTGACTTTAGTGAATCAAGGCCAAGGTGGTGAATTCAGAGTTGATGAGAATGGTGTTTTGAAATTTGGTAATCGGGTGTGTATTCCGGATGTTACCGAACTTAAGAAGAGTATCCTTGAGGAAGGACATCGTAGTGGCTTGAGTATTCATCCTGGAGCTACAAAGATGTATCATGATTTGAAGAAGTTATTTTGGTGGCCGGGAATGAAAAGAGAAATTGCAAGTTTTGTTTATTCCTGTTTGACTTGTCAGAAGTCAAAGATTGAGCATCAGAAGCCGTCTGGGCTAATGCAACCGTTGGCTATTCCAGAGTGGAAGTGGGATAGTATCAGTATGGATTTTGTTTCTGGTTTGCCGAGGACAAGTAAGAATTTTGAAGCTATTTGGGTGATTGTTGATAGATTGACGAAATCGGCTCATTTCATTCCGATCAGAATGGATTATCTATTAGAGAGACTAGCCGAGTTGTATATTGAGAAGATTGTAAGTTTGCATGGTATTCCGTCTAGTATTGTTTCGGACTGAGATCCTAGATTTACATCGAAGTTCTGGGAAGGTTTGCAGAGGGCTTTGGGAACTAAGCTGAGATTGAGTTCTGCATATCATCCGCAGACTGATGGTCAGACTGAGAGGACGATTCAGTCATTAGAGGATCTTTTGAGAGCTTGTGTTTTGGAAAAGGGAGGCGCTTGGGATTGTTATTTGCCTTTGATTGAGTTTACCTACAACAATAGTTTTCATTCGAGCATTGGTATGGCACCGTTTGAAGCTTTGTATGGTAGGAGATGTCGGACGCCTTTATGTTGGTATGAGTCCGGTGAGAGTGCTGTGGTTGGACCGGAGATTGTTCAACAGACTACAGAAAAGATTAAGATGATTCAGGAGAAGATGAGAATTGCTCAGAGTCGTCAGAAGAGTTATCATGATAAGAGGAGGAAGTCACTTGAGTTCCAAGAGGGAGATCATGTGTTTCTTCGCGTTACTCCGATAACTGGCGTTGGTCGAGCTTTGAAGTCAAAGAAGTTGACACCTCGATTTATTGGTCCTTATCAGATTTTGGAGAGGATAGGGGAGGTAGCCTATCGTATCGCTTTACCGCCATCACTTGCAAATTTGCATGAGGTTTTTCATGTGTCTCAGTTGAGGAGATACATTCATGATCCGTCGCATGTAGTCCAAGTAGATGATGTACAGGTGAGAGATAACCTGACTGTTGAAACATCGCCTATGAGGATCGAGGATCGAGAATTGAAGCAGTTGCGGGGTAAAGAGATTGCCTTGGTGAAGGTAGCTTGCGGAGGACCAGCAGGTGGCAATGTGACTTGGGAACTGGAGAGTAAGATGAAGGAGTCTTATCCGGAGTTATTCGCTTGAGGTATGTTTTCGAGGACGAAAACTCTTTTAGTGGGGGAGAGTTGTAACACCCCGATGAAATAAGGCTAATTATTTAATTTAAATTAATATAATATTTATTAATTTAATTAATTAATTGGAAATATTATTGGATTATTATTATTATTGGAAAATATATATATGTTGGAAATAAGGAAAAGAGCCCATTTGGAGTAAAAAGGTTTTTACGTGAAAACAGAGAAACGATCGTGAAAGAGGAAAAAGGGCAAAGAGACAGAGCAAGGGCTGAAGGTTGAAGAGAGAAAAGCTTAGAGCTCAAAGATTTTCCGGATTAATCAGGTAAGGGGGGTTTATCGTCGATTAATGGGTATTATGGGATAATATGTAATGGGTAGTGATAAGCCGTTGATTTGACCCTAATTGGGATTATTGATGCTGAAGAATTATGTTGGATAAATTGTATTTAGACTGTAATTGAATCTGTGTTTGGGTTAGTTGTGAAATTCCGGACGTATAGCTTTTTACGGAATCGGAATCGGAGGTCCGGAAGTCCTCCAACGGCGGAAAATGCGGAGAATTCTGCATTCTGCCTTGTGTTAGCGCAGGAACTGCTGTTTTGTCTGCGTTAACCGGTTAACCCAGGGCGTTAACCGGTTAACACTGTTATAATTTGTGAAAATGTACTGTTTTGCCTGCGTTAACCGGTTAACCCAGGGCGTTAACCGGTTAACACTATTGCGTTTTGCCAGAAAATGTGTTTTGCCTGCGTTAACCGGTTAACCCAGGGCGTTAACCGGTTAACACTGTTGCAGAGTGGAAAATTGGCTTTTAATGTTGTGTACATAATTGAGAGTTGGCCTATGTTGGCGTATGATGTAATAGGGATTATTTCCCGCTGTTTTGAGCAGTATAGGTATTAGTAGAGTGTGCTAATACTGTGTTTAATTGATTTACATGATAATGATGTGTTGATACATGTGTTGATGATGTATGATGATATGCATAATGCTGTGAATGTATATATTATGCATGTATTTGTGAATGGACTGTTGTATGGCTTAGAGTGTGAGCATCTGTCCATTGTGAATTGTTGTTGATGTTGCATTGCTAGATGATTAGCATGCATAGCATAGCCTTTGGGGCTGTAGCTAATTCCCATGGTGAGGAATTAGTGAGTGAATCATTGTGGATTTGTTGTTGATGTTTGCATGCTAGATGATTAGTGTGCATAGTCTAGCCTTCGGGGCTGTAGCTAATTCCCATGGTGAGGAATTAGTGAGTGAGTCACTAGGTCTCAAATGAGTGGGACTAGTGAGCTTAGTAGCCGTATCTGGAGGGATCGGTGAGCTTGAACTATATGTTCAAGAATAGTCGGTACCACATGTGTGGAGTCTCATTGCATAATGTATGTATGGCGTATAATATGAATGGATGTATTCCAATATTATACGTGTGTTTGTGTTGTTATGGAGTATGATTTGAGATTATACTTGTGCTTTATATTGGTGTTGAGTATGATGTTGAGCTGATGTGCTGTTACTGATTGTATGTTGCGATTAGGGTGATTAATGTGTTAAATTACTTAACATGACATTATATTCTATAATGCTTATTATATTGATTGAGGAACTCACCCTTACAACTATTTTTCAGGTAACGAGAAATGAGTTGAGTAGAAGCGAATGCTTGGAGTCTAGTGTAGTCTCCTTAGTGGGTCGTGCTCTGATAGATGTAACATCGGGAGGGAACCTTTTAATCATGTTGTTTTATGTTGTTGAAATAATTTACATGTGAATGTTACATGTTTTACATGATTGAGGAGATCTCTATCCGCTGCGTTTTATGCAAATGTTTATGTTTTGAATTAATAAAAGAGCATGACCGTTATATTGTTGAATGGTGTGAATAATTGTGTGACACCCTTGAAGGGCATAATTACTCTGAATTGTTATATGTTTATTATTTTTAATTAAATATTTGGGGTATTTTAGAAGGGTGTTACATTGTGTATTGGGTAAGCAAGATGAATCAACGAAGAAAGAGTATGTTATATACTATCTGAGTAAAAAAAAAATCACTGATTGTGAGTCTCGGTACTCAATGCTTGAGAAAACATGTTGTGCTTTGGCTTGGGCTGCTAAGTGTTTATGCCAGTATATGTTGAATCATATGACTTGGTTGATATCCAAAATGGATCCACTCAAGTATATCTTTGAGAAGCCTGCTTTAACTGGGAGGATCGCCGGTTGGCAGATGCTGTTGTCTGAGTATGATATTGAGTATCGAGCTCAGAAACCTAATAAAGGTAGTATCTTGGCTGACCACTTGGCACATCAACCAATTGAGGATTATCAGTCTGTTCAGTATGACTTCCCAGATGAGGAGATTCGATATTTGAAAATGAAAGATTGCGATGAGCCTACGCTCGATGAAGGGCCAGAGCCTGGTTCCCGATGGGGCATGGTGTTTGATGGCGCTGTTAATCAATATGGAAATGGTATTGGGGCAGTGATTATTACTCCTCAGGGCATACATTTTCCTTTTACAGCAAGGCTAACTTTCAAATGCACGAATAATATGGCGGAGTATGAGGCCTGTATTATAGGATTGGAAGAATGTATTGATCTTAGGATCAAGCATCTTGATGTTTATGGTGATTCGGCCCTTGTTGTTAATCAGATTAAGGGTGAATGGGAGACGAATCAGCCTGGCCTCATCCCATATAGAGATTATGCGAGGAGGATTTCAACTTTCTTTACCAAGGTTGACTTCCATCGTATTCCTCGAGATGAGAATCGGATGGCAGATGCTCTTGCTACACTTGCTTCAATGATTGTGGTGAAGTTCTGGAATGCAGTCCCCAATATTACTGTGATGCGCTTGGATAGACCAGCTCATGTATTTGCAGTTGAAGAAGTAAAAGATGATAAGCCATGGTATTATGATATTAAGTGCTTTCTCCAAAGTCAGATTTTCCCGCCTGGGGCATCTGTTAAAGATAAGAAGACTTTGAGGAAATTATTTGGCAGTTTCTACCTCAATGGTGATGTGCTTTATAAGAGGAATTTTGACATGGTTTTGCTCGGATGTATGGATAGACACGAAGCAGACCTGTTGATGACTGAAGTCCATGAGGGTTCATTTGGTACTCATTCCAATGGACATGTCATGGCAAAGAAGATGTTGAGAGAAGGCTATTATTGGCTGACAATGGAATCTGACTGCTGCAAATATGTGAAGAAATGCCATAAGTGTCAGATTTATGCGGATAAGATTCATATTCCCCCGACACTTCTGAATTTTATTTCCTCACCATGGTCTTTCTCTATGTGGGGAATTGACATGATTGGCATGATAGAGCCAAAGGCGTCGAACGGTCACCGTTTTATTCTCGTAGCAATTGATTACTTCACCAAGTGGGTTGAAGCGGCATCATATGCGAATGTGACTAGGAAGGTGGTTGTGAAGTTTATCAAGAATCAACTCATATGTCGTTATGGTGTGCCAGACAAGATCATTACTGATAATGGATCTAACTTGAACAACAAGATGATGAAAGAGTTGTGTAGCGAGTTCAAGATTGCACATCATAATTCTTCTCCCTACAGACCCAAGATGAATGGGGTTGTTGAAGCAGCTAACAAGAACATCAAGAAGGTTATCCAAAAGATGGTTGTTACGTACAAGGATTGGCATGAGATGCTTCCATTTGCTTTGCATGGTTATCGTACATCTGTTCGCACTTCAATAGGGGCAACCCCTTTCTCCCTTATTTATGGCATGGAGGTTGTGCTCCCCGTGGAGGTTGAGATCCCATCAATGAGAGTCTTGATGGAAGCCAAGTTGACTGAGGCTGAATGGATTCAGAGTCGTTATGACCAGCTGAATTTGATAGAAGAGAAGAGATTGACTGCCATGTGCCATGGTCAGTTATATCAGCAAAGGATGAAGAAAGCCTTTGATAAGAAGGTCAAGCCTCGTTTGTTCCAAGAAGGTGACCTTGTGCTCAAGAAAGTTTTGTCTTTCGCGCCCAATTCCATGGGCAAGTGGACTCCAAACTCTGAAGGTCCATACGTTGTTAAAAGAGCCTTTTCAGACGGTGCTTTGATACTTACAACTATGGATGGGGAGGATTTCACTCGTCCTGTGAATTCAGATGCAGTCAAGAAATACTTCGCCTAAAATAAAAACAGAATAGCTCGCTAAGTTGAAAACCCGAAAGGGCGACTTAGGCAAAAAATGAGCGTCTCGGTGGATTGAAAACCCGAAAGGGTGATCCAGGCAAAAGTTAGAGACACAAATTATATATATATATATATATATATATATATATATATATATATATATATATATATATATATATATATATATATATATATATATATATATATATATATATATATATATATATCCCGCTAGATTTAGTACCTCACCCTGGGGCAATCTAGGCAAAAATTAGGGATTTGGCAAGTAACTGCATCCTGACAAGACTTTGTTCTACAGTTGTCGTCTGTCAAAGATTCTCGCTCAGTCATTGTCAATTGAAGCTTCAAATACATTGGATTCAGAGTTGGTGGAGAAATGGTCATTATGTTCAATGTAGCCCTTTTTCCAATATATATCACCAATTTCAAATTTGTAAAGATCCATGGAGTCTCGCCATTTGCGGACTACCATCCTATCAAATAAATTTGAGTCTTTATCCAATTCTTTGCACTCTTATTTGTTTCTGTTTAACAAATGTTTTCATGTTTTAATTGATAAATATCATTGTTTTAAACAAATAAAGTTTTTGTAAAACTATTTTTAAACAAAGTGAACATTCACAATGACTGAAAGGATAAATGGAACGTCTTCAGTGCTCTCCCAAGGATAGTACGATCTCCAAAAGGGTAAGACATTTGCTCATATTCCTAGCATATTTGTATTTCTCTTCGTCATCTTTCAGGTTGTCTCCTCAGCGAGCACAAAGAAGGGTGATATATCATCAAGTTCCCAGGGAATCTGGAGTTTTGACCTTGATCTTTTGGAGATGTATATACCTTCATCCTCGGATCCCCAGAGAGTCTGAGTCTAGCATCTGTGTTTTATCAAGTATATGGTTGTCATCCCTTGTGTGGACTGACCTAAAATCCCTTATAGAGTGATAAAAATTGATATTTTATCTCTTCGAGGAAGTTGGTCTTCCCTCATTATGAATGGAAATCTCTCGCAGAGTGAGCAGGAATTCCCAGCATGAGTGGAAATTCTCAGCAGGTTGAATTGCAGTTTTTCCCCAGCAAGTTTGCTTACCACTCATCCTCAGTAGGGTTGCTCACGTTAGACTTCCCCCAGTTGGGTGGCCTACAGGTTATCCCCAGTTCGGTCACCAGCAGTCTTTCCCCAGTAGAGTTGCCTGATCAGAGCCTGATATTTGTTCTTCCCTCCTTATTGGATAGTTTCCTCCTAGTAGAGTTGGCGTTGAAGATGTTTATTCCCTTCCCCAGCAGAGCAGTGGTTCTCTCTCATCCTAGCAGAGATGTTTCTCCAGCAGATATGAGGAAATATGTTGATTATTGGAGATTCTGTTTGGTGGTTGTTCCCCACAGAGTTTCATATCTTTCCTTGATAAGTTCCCCAGTAGAGCTTCTTCTACGATGTATGTTATCCGTGTTGAGCTCCCTAGTAGAGTTTCCTCTGCATCAGATCTTTTGTCTATTCAACAGCAAATCCCTGGAAGTGACTCTGTAACTCCCTCGGTGGAGTAATTTGCTTCTTTTTCTCCGCAACAGAGATGTTCCTTCAGCGGTTAGAAGTGAATGCTTGATTAATGGGCTTTTGTCTGGTGGTTGTTCCCACAGAATTTCATATTATTGCCTGATAAGATCCCCTGTAGAGTTTCTTCTCTGAAAGATCTTATCAATATCTCTGTGTACTATTGGAAGACCCCCATTATTTGGTAGCTGTGACCTTTGCCTATCCCCAACAGCGGTCTCTGATCCTCAGCATTAGTCTTTGTCCCCAGCAACGACTCTGTTTGGTCCCCAGTTGTGATTGGTGTTTCCTGGTATTTGTTGCTCCCCACCAGATTGGATTTTCTCCTATGGGCCTGGCCTTCTCTTTTTTTTTTAGATGTTATACCGGATGTCTTTCCATTGTTCCTTGGACCTGTTTGTGTTAGATATGTCTGTCTGTCAGCATTAATCATACATAAACCACGCATATACATGCATAATCATAGCATTCAGATATTCATGTTCCATTCTTTGCCATATATCTTTGCTTGTTGTTTCCTGCTAGTGGTGAAATGTTCTTCCCCAAGCAGATGTTTGTGTCTGATCTCTCCATCTAGAGTCAGCCCCATAGGCAGAAAGTGTTTATCTTTCCTTCTATATTCCCCACTGAGTTATGTCCTCGTGGATGATTATTGTTTCAGTTTCCTCCTAAAATATGCATTGGGATGGAATTACTCCCCTGAGTTATATCCTCATTGGGTTGAGTCTTATTTCATTGTGTCTCTCTAGTTTGTTCCTAGATTGACTCCTATTGTTATTTCCCCTGCAGTTCCATGTGGTTCAGGTGATCAATTACTCAGTAAACAGTAATGGTCCATCTTCTCCCCAGCGGAGTTCATGGCCTTCTACTCAGTAGCCGGTAGTTGTAAGTCATATTTCTGTGGTTTTCTACCCAGTAACTGGTAGATGTAATCCCCTCTTTGTTGGTTATCTTTATCCAATATTCGGTATTGATATTCCTTCATCTTTTGAGTATACCACCTAGTAATCGGTGATATATCTCTCGGATAATTGCTTTTGTCGATGTATCCCCAGCGAGTCATCTTTCATTTACCCTTGTTTGGTAATGATTGTTTCTCCCTTTTGATTGGTCATCATTTTATACCCAGTATCCGGTATCCGGGTGTCCTTTCTTTTCGGTCGATTTATCCTTTATTAACCCAGTAATCGGTTGTGGATAATCTTCCATGCGAGTATGTTATCTACGTTCTGACGGTAATAGATAATATATCTCATGCACTCTTCAGTCGAAGTCTTTTTCTTCCCTAGTTGAGTAAGATTCGTATTTCCTTATGGAACCGATGCCCATCCTGTAAGTCGAGTTTGCTTTTTCAGCCCTCCCTTCGGATGATGAGTGTCTTGGATATATTCCAAATTCACGCCTGGTTGGTCACCTATTATATGCCCAGTAACCGAAATCCCTAGTGTTCCTTCCTTCTGCTCCCTATTATGACTTTTTTGTCCCCTGTGGAGTCAGATTTTCCTGAGTTGAGACATACCTTTTGGGTCCTCCTCAAATGTTTCGGATGATTGATATCTCTCACCCTTATACCGGTCTTAGATATTCTTTCTCCCTGAGCGTGTTGTTTTCTCACCCTTATACTGGTGTATTTGATCACATGTCTCTTTGAGTTTATTACCCAGTATCTGATAATATCTCATTGTTTCTTCCTCAGCTGGGTCCCTTTGTAGGCATCCCCCACCTGAGTCCGGATTTTTATCCGAAGTATCCGTTGTGGATAGTTTTGTTGTATTGGCATATTCCCCAATACATGCATTTTTACGCCAGCTCGAGTCTTTCCATTGATTTATTTTCATGGAATCCCTTCGTGTCTCCCAGCAAGTTCTCAAGTTGTGACCTGCTCACGCATATTTTACCCTATCTTTCCCCAAAGTCTCTGTCTCCCTAGTGAGTGTATTACTCCTATAGACTTTCGTTCTTTCTCTGATTTCTTTTTCCTTTGTGGACATATATCCCCACAGAGTATTAACTTTTGCATACATACATTTGCATCATGAGGTCTCTTAGGGACCAAAATTTGTCTCTTTGTTATTATTTAAGCCCATTCTACCTCGTCGAGACGAAGATTTTAACCTTCATATCTCCGGCTAGAATGACCTTAAATAGGGGCAACTGTAAGACCCTAATTTTGACCCTAAGATCCCTCATGGCATCATATCATTGCTCATTGCATTGCCTTAAGGATCATAGCATCTTAGCTCCTTTACCCTTGGGTTAGGACTTGTGTGAGTTACTTTGAAACCACCAAGCATGCTTGAATTGTATATTATTGCTTTTCTTATTTTTTTTACTAACCAAAAGCACAAAAATATGTCACTAACTTGTTTTGTTTTGAAGCTTAAGCAATCATGTGATCGTTTGCTCTTATGAGGCTCCTATGCCCATTGAAATGGCCAGATGAAGATGAAAGCAAGCATGACAATGGTTCACAAAGCTCTCAATCATCATATATGCCTCCCAAGTATCTCAATTTGTCAATTTGATCAAGATAAACCAAAGGGCTTGAGGATTGTTTCCCAAGGAAACCCTAATTCAACTGTGCATTGATTGTGCCTTGCTCATGAAGCAACCTCAACCTATGATCAAATTCAATCAAGGTAAGTTCTTTCATTCATCATTTTATGCATATATGAGCCTATTTGAGTATCCTCAATCATTTATTCATCAAGATTTGAAGTTTGGCTTTGAGAAGTTGATCAGTCAAATCATCTAACTATTTTAAAATCCACTGAGACCTAACTTTTTATGTGTTTGTGAAATGAACATGACCCCAAGATCCAAAATGTTCTTAATAACCATATGAACAACGTTCATGTTCATACAAAATCCATTTGAAACATGGAAGGTCATCATTCATTTCAAAACATTATAGGTCATTTTGACTGAAACTCTAATTTTAGGTCAACTTCCCAAGGACCTAACTCCTTCATTTTTTATGATTTTGAGGTGATACCAAATGCATTGGAAAGTTTAAGATGTATACTTCAAATGTTATGTTGGACAAAATTTCATAATCCTAAAATAAATACATGTGATAATACAAAACATTATAGGTCACTTTGGACCAAAGCCATTGAATCTTGAAAAAGTCTAACTTCAAGTGCCCATAACTTTCTCATCAAAAATCAAAATGATGCAAAAGTTAAGTCTAAATTGATGGTCTTGAAAATATATACAACTTTTAAGTTGGAGGTTTTGTCATTTGAGGCTTGCATCATTGAAACAGAAAGGCTTGAAGTTGGTCCTTTTTGGCAAATTTTTCAAATACATGTTTTGTACCTTGAACTTAATGGCCAGTTTTCACAATTTTCCAAACTCCAAATAGATTTTTGTCCAACATAGCTTTTGTTCCTTATGTCAAGACCTTTCCAACCATTACTCACATGCCTATGTTTGGATTTTCCAATTGGGACTTTCGAAGAGGGGAACTTTTGTGACCATTTATGCATTTCATGATGAAACTTCATACACAAGCCAATGCCATTCAATATGCATGTCCAAACTTGCTTCAATTGAGCTCAGCATGCAAAACCATTAGCTTTTTGGCCTCACATGCACATGTACAGGCCCATGTATGGAGGACCCAAAGCTTCATGCACACGAGTTCCATCCATTCTCCTTTGCATTTCATCTATAAATAGGATGCTTGCTTCATTGAATGATCAACCTGGAGGCGCCTGAAACCCTGCTGGAATTGAATCCTAACCTTACACTAAAGGAATTTTGAATTTTCACTTCTCTTTTCAAGCTTGAATTTCAACTTCCTTGGTCGATCTTCAGCTTCCAATTCTTAAGCCTTGCATCATCATCACTTCAAGATCAAGCTGCAATCAAGAATTGGAGTGGATTGTGTTCATCAAAGCTGCACTTCAAAGGTTTACATCTGAACTATTTTGCTTCGAATCTCACTATATATTGTGCATTGCTTGTATTGGTTTGGTTTTCTGAAGTCCTCGTGTGAGAGGCAAACCAATGGTGGTTTTAATTTCATGAATTGTTGCTCTGCAAATTGAACACCTATATTTTCAACCTCAGATTTCTCCTTCCATAGGGATCTTGAGTGAAAACTAAGGTTACAGGGGTGATGTACATCACCCCAGCTTTAATTTGGTATAAGGATCGTTTGATTTGGTTGAGGTTACTAAACCTGCAACTGGTGGCCGGATCAAGTGAGCTCACCGGAGAAGACAGTGGTTTCCACCACCGTCCCCACGTGGTTGGCCTCATGTCCATTGGATCCAACTCTCCATATCTAATCCTGGCCTTTGTTATGTTTGACTCTTTTTAATTCATGGTGTGATGTTGTTGACTCATGATCACCAAGCGCGTGCGCCTCATGTCCCTTGGATTAGCCACGTCAATTAATGAATGTTGATCCAAGCGCTGTGGATTTTCCAGCTTTTATTAATTTCTGTTTTATTTTCTTTAATTCTTTTTATTTTTAAAAATTCATAACTCTTTTATTTGAAATCACAAAAATATGGGACCAATTGTAAAAAAATTCTCTTAAATTCTAGTTTCATAATCTGATTTTTAATTATTTTTGTGATTCCATTTAATATTTTTTGTGAATTATTTTGTTTTTGATAGTTTTTAATTCATTTAAAATACTTTTTGATATTCAAAAATGCCAAAAATATTTTCTTAATACATATGGGTGATGATAAGTCTATGAAAAATATTCTCATCAATTTCTTAATTGATTTGAGAATTATTTGAGATTTTAGTCCATTTGTGTTATTTTTCTTCATTTTTAATTGTTTAAAAATAGTTTCTGTTTTCAAAAAAATGTTGAGAAAATTTGTCAAACCTAGTTTGACTATGTTAGACTTATGATGATCCAATTGGACTTATCCAAGTTGATTTGAGTTGGATTTGAAGTTTGACCATGATTTGTTCATTTTATTTTATGCATTATTTTAATTCCAAAAAATACCAAAAATATGTTTGACATTTCTTGACTTTTAATCTTCATTTCACTTCTGTTTACCATTGATTGATGTTGATTCCATTCACATTTGATCATTGTGTTTTGGTTATGTTATTTGAATTTTCATTTTGTACATTCCATCTTCATCTCTCATTTTCTTCTTTTTCTTTTGACCAATGAGTTAATGATTTGTGGTTAGCCTTGACATATGAGAGGCTTAACCTTCTTTGATCCAAATCAAATTCAACTTGATCAAAGATCAAGTGAATTGCTTTGTGTCCAAGATAGTTTGCTTCTTGGTCAAGCAAAAAACCTAAAATCCATACAACGTCATTCTTCTTTTCTTTTGGCATGGCAAGTTGTAGGAGCTTGGCTTACTAGTCATGATCTCTAACTTGTGTTTATTTGCCTATAGTTTTATTGACCGGCCTCAGATAGGTGTGACTACTACATTTGTCCACTTACGAATGCTTAACATAGCGCTAAATTTCCTTATGGCACACTAACACTAACTTTTAATTCAAGCATTTAATTATTGCAATTTACTTTAATGCAGTTTAATTTCTTGCTCATTTAGTCATATTGTCTTTTTCCTTTCCTCACTTGAGCTCATGTTTATGTTTATGCCATTTGCCCTTTCGCTCACTTGAGCACATTATTGTGTAAATATATTGTGGCTTTGTGCTTGTTTTGTTTAGTTTGTGTGAACGCAATGCAAAAAGGAGAAAGGAAATAGAATTAGGATCTTACCTATGCTTAATGGAGTTCAAGAGCAACTAGGCCTCATGCCTTTAGAATGCTAAATTTGTTGAAGAGCAACTAGGCCTCGTGCCTTTCGAATGCTTAATCTTGAAGATGACTTGAAAGGACCCCTAATTTAAACTCTCTTTGTCCATTTCTCTTATTGTATTGTGAACTTTTTGATTGGTTGTTCTTGTGTGATAAGGATTCCAAACTTGAGATAGTGAGAAAGACCATTGTCATGAACATCCAAGTTAAGAGAAAGACAAGCCAAATGGAGAGCCTAGGAGCTTGATTGAATATTTGCTTGATTGCTTGAGTTAATTGCTAAGTCCAAAGGAAAGGAGCATCTTGAATCATATTTATGATCTCAAGAAAGGAACTCCAATGGTTTTATCTCTTCTCTCATCTTTGCATGTTTAGGACTATCCCTTTCTTCTTTTCTCCACTCTAACCCAAGTCAAACTCATTTTGTGCAAACATTGACATTGTTTTCAAAACTAGAAACCTAGGCCATATGCCTTTGATTTTTCAAACTCTTTTCATTAATAATTATTTTAAATTGAATCTTAAGTCAACTTTGACTTCATTTTGTGAATACTTCTAATTTGTAAATACAACTCACTCAAGTTTGTTTTTGAGGTTCCAATGGTCACCTTTGTTAAAACTTTTTTTCATAAACATTAGCCATAGGTTTGAGTTATCATAGTGGTTGATGTAAACCTCACCTTATCCTTAGTGATTGAACTATAAGTATTCCATACTTATTATAGGGTGGATCCCTCACTAGTATGCTGAAGCTCTCCTCACATGGTGGATTGTTGGTTTAGGTTGAGTTTTCTCCCTTTGATGACAAAAGACCTTAAGGCTTTTGTCCAAATCAATTCACCAACTTATTTTAAGATTTTTACCCCGAACTATGAGGTTTTGATCCTACCTTTGTGATGGTACGTAGGCAATGGTTTTATCCATTCAAACAACAAAATTGTAAATAATTTGTATATTCTTTTCTCATCTCCTCAATCATGTTTGCACAAATATTTTCACAAATACCAACCTACCATACAACATTTGCAAAAAGGGATCCCTTAGAGTACTAAGGATGTTTTGGGTGCTTAAAACCTTCCCATTGCATAACCAACACCCTTACCCAGATCTCTGACATTTTTATTAGTTTTTTATTTGATAAAACTTCTCGGTTTTTGTTAGTTTTCTAACCTTTCCTTTGGATAAATAGAAGTGTGGTGGCGACTCGAATTGTATGATTTACTTTTGATTTACTCAATAAATCTAAAGGTAACGAATACCCCGCTACACCCCTCATTGGTACACAAGTAGGAATTAACTACAACCCTGCTTTGGCTCGTCGTCAACTTGGGTTCCCCTGGTGGGACAAACCTAATAAAACTCATTTAGAAGGTCTTTTCTATCAAGAGGGTAAAGATCCCCAACATTTGAAGCAGAAAATGGTTCATGCTTGACATACTGTGCATAGGAAAGGAAGATCCGAGCTTGGTACGCGTAACTGTGTAGCTTTGGAAGCTTTCACTCTTTGGGTGAAAAAGAGAGCTTTGGAATTGAAGATGCCTTATGCTTGTGAGAGACCTATGTCTATGGTTGTGGATGAGCCATTAACTCTCCCTAACCAAGACATAGAGGAGTTGAAAGACGCGCTCGCCAAGATGAAGCAAGAAAAGGATATGTGGGAAGAGTGTTTCCATGCTTTGAGCAGAAAGCATGAGGAGTTGCAGCTTGAGTCTAAGGACAAAGATGCACTTATTAAGCTACTTGAAGACCGAGTAACGAAGATACAGAGAGAACCATAGGTTTCATCTTCCTCTAGTATGCCTTAGCCTTCCATCGTTTGGAATAAGATTGTTGTCCAGCTTGTCATCGAGAAGACTCAGATGAAGGCTTCTTTTGAGACCTAAATCCGACACATTTGAAGAAAGTACGCGCCTGCCGCCCGATCTTCAGATATTGTTGTTAGGGATCCTTAGGATGACTAGTCTCCTTTTCTCTTGTACTTTTCATTTGGTTTCTGAAATTGTACTCAATGTAATCCTTCCAATTATATAAAAAAAAGAGATTTTTATGGTCATATCAAATTGTTGCAATATATATATATTTGCAAATAATATAGTAAGTTCCTTGAAAATAAAAACAGTCAAGCATTGTCTTTCATGCATCATTTGCATAAGCAGGTTTCTCTTTCGCCAGATGTCTTATTGGTGTTTCTTATGTGCTTCAGCCAAGCTGACTCATCGATACAATACCCGTGCCAATCACTCAAAGGTTATGGAGCATATAGAGCAAGAGAACAGAGACTTGAAGGATGAGATCGCCCGTCTGACTGCCATGATGGAGTCAGTGTTAGCCGCTCAGAGCCAGTCTTCTCCAACGCCTGCAACTCCTTCTCCTCATAGGATTGTCATTTCCGAGGTTGCTACCTCTACCATTCCCGCAACTGGTGCTCACTTCGCACCCAACATGCGTGCCGGATTCCCGTGGGGAATGCTGCCTAATTTTATTCCTGAAGGATTTGCACCTACATTTGCTTACAGGTCGGCATCTATCCCAGTCATGTCTGTGCCACCCCCTATTATGAATACTCTTCCCCGTGTAGAGGACAACATCTATCATTTTGAGCCGTCTGAGGGCCTTGATGTGTATGAGAAGATGGACAAGGTGAATGATCAATTCCTTGAGTTGCGTAAGGAGTTAAAAACTTTGAGGGGGTAAAGATCAGTTTTGGAAGAGTGTTGCGGAACTTTGTTTGGTTTCAAATGTGAAGATCCCGGTAAAATTCAAAGTGCCTGACTTTGAAAAATACAAGGGGAATACCTATCCACTCAGTCATTTGGTGATGTACGCCATAAAGATGTCTACTCAAACCGATAATGATCAGTTGTTGATCCATTATTTTCAAGACAACTTGACCGGTGCCACTCTGAGGTGGTACGTGGGATTGGATAGTGTGAGCATCCGCATGTTCAACGATTTGGGCGAAGCATTCGTGAAGCAGTACAAATATAATGTTGATATGCTTCAGATAGGGACCAGTTGACGTAGTTGTCTCACAAAGACAAAGAGACGTTCAAGGAATATGCACAAAGATGGAGAGAGCTTGCTGCACAGATTAACCCCCCTTTGGAAGCATTCGTGAAGCAGTACAAATATAATGTTGAAGGAAGACCGTTGATCATGTATTTGACTGTGCTTGAAGAGAGTATGGGTTGTGTTCTAGGTCAGCAAGATGAGACTAGGAAGAAAGAATCTGAAATTTACTACCTCAATAAGAAGTTCACCGATTGTGAAACTCAGTATTCTATGCTTGAAAAGACTTATTGCGGATTGGCTTGGGTTGCTAAGCGTCTGCGCCGGTATATGTTGAATCATACCACTTGGTTGATATCCAAAATGGATCCAATCAAGTATATTTTTGAGAAGCCTTCTTCAACTGGGAGGATTTCCCGTTGGCAGATGTTGTTATCAGAGTATGATATTGAATACCGATCTCAGAAAGCAATCAAAGGTAGTGTCTTGGTTGACCACTTGGCTCAGCAACCAATTGAAGATTACCAGTAAGTGTAGTATGATTTTCCTGATGAATAGATTTTATACCTGAAGATGAAAGATTGTGATGAACCATTGCTTGAAGAAGGGCCAGAACCTGGTTCCCATTGGGGAATGGTATTTGATGAAGCTGTTAATCAGTATGGTAATGGCATTGGGGCAGTGATTATTACCCCCCCCAAGGAACGCATTTTCCATTTAAAGCTAGATTGACTTTCAAGTGTACAAACAATATGGCAGAGTATGAAGCTTGCATTATGGAGCTTGAAGAGGCCATTGATCTAGGAATCAAGTACTTGGATGTCTATGGAGATTCAGCTTTGGTCGTGAATCAGATCAAAGGCGAATGGGAGACGAATCAACCCGGTTTGATACCATATAGAGATTATGCAAGGAGGATTTCAACTTTCTTTACAAAAGTTGAGTTTCATCATATCGCTCGATATGAAAACCGGATGGCAGATGCTCTTGCAACGTTGGCTTCAATGATTGCGGTGAAATATTGGAATGAGGATCCCAATTTGATTGTGATGCGTCTTGATAGGCCAGCTCATATGTTTGTTATTGAAGAAGCCAAATATGAGAAGTTGTGGTATTATGATATCAAGTGTTTCCTCCAAAGTCAGATTTACCCGTCTGGGGCATCTTTGAAAGATAAGAAGACTTTGAGAAGATTATCCGGCAATTTCTACCTAAATGGCGATGTATTATACAAGAGAAACTTCGATATGGTTCTTCTTAGATGCATGGATAGACACGAAGCAGACTTATTGATGACTGAAGTTCATCAAGGTTCCTTTGATACTCATTTTAATGGACATGCAATGGTGAAGAAAATGTTGCAAGCAGGTTACTATTGGCTGACAATGGAATCTGACTTTTGCAAGTTTGTGAAGAAATGCCACAAGTCTCAAATTTATGCAGATAAGATTCATGTTCCTCCGACACTGTTGACCGTCATTTCATCTCCATGGCCTTTCTCCATGTGGGGAATTGATATGCTTGGCATGATTGAGCCTAAAGCGTCGAATGGACATTGTTTCATTTTGGTGGCTATTGACTACTTCATAAAATAGGTTGAAGCAGCATCGTATGCGAATGTAACCAAGCAAGTTGTTGTGAGGTTTATAAAGAATCAGATTATATGTCGTTATGGTGTGCCAAGTAAGATTATTACTGATAATGCATCAAACTTGAATAAAAATATGGTGGAAGCTCTTTGCAAAGACTTCAAGATTGTACACCATAATTCTTCTCCCTACAGACCTAAGATGAATGGGGTTGTTGAAGCTGCAAATAAGAACATCAAGAAGGTTATTCAGAAGATGGTTGTAACGTATAAGGATTGGCATGAGATGCTCCCATTTGCTTTGCACGGGTATCGTACATTCGTCCGTACTTCAACAGGGGAAACCCCCTTCTCTCTTGTTTATGGTAGGGAAGTTGTGCTACCCGTAGAGGTTGAGATCCCATCATTGCGTATTTTGATGGAATCCAAGTTGACTGAGGTTGAATGGTGTCAAACCAGGTATGATCAGCTGAATTTGATTGAAGAGAAGAGGTTGACTGCCATGTGCCATGGTCAGTTATACCAGCAGAGAATGAAGAAAGCTTTTGACAAGAAGGTCAGGCCTCATGTGTTCAGAGAAGGTGACCTTGTGCTCAAGAAGATTCTATCTTTCAAACCAGATTCCAGGGGCAAATGGACTCCTAATTATTCAGTCACATATGTTGTTAAGAGAGCCTTTTTGGATGGTGCTTTGATTCTTACAACTATGGATGGGGAAGAGTTTACTCGTCCTTTGACGCAGATGCAGTCAAGAAATACTTCACCTAAAAAAGGAAAAGAACGGCTCGCTAAGTTGAAAACCCGAAAGGGAGGCTTAGGAAAAAATGGGCGTCTCAGTGGATTGAAAACCCGAAAGGGAGATCCAGGCAAAAGTTAGAGACATAAAACAGAAAGAATTATCCCGATAAACTGAGTACCCCACCTTGGGGAAATTTATGCAAAAATTAGGGATTATGGCAAGTAACTGCATTCTGCTGATCTTTAGTCTTGAAGACGTTCTTGAGCATAATAGTCGGTTTTGATTCTGATCCCCAGTAGCAGCCAAGAGCACAGTGGATATCAAGAGATGGTAGAAGGATTAGTGAACATTGTATTCAATGTAGCCCTTTTCCATGTAAATTACCATTTTCAATTTTTTGTAAAGATTTATGGAGTTTTGCCAGTTACAGACTACCATTCTATTAACTGAGTACTGACATCTCGTTACAGTAGTTTGTGGTTGTTCCTAACTGAGTACTGACATCTCGTTACAGCAGTTTACATGATTTTGGCAGAACTTTGGTTTCCCTACCAGCCGCCATCAGATTTGATCCCAGTCAGAGTTTTCTCCTGGTTTCTCAGAAGCTACTTGTGTTTGTTCCTCTGTAAGGTTGTCTCCCATTTGATATGGTGTTGACCTAAAATTCCCCGCAGGATTGGTAACAATTTCCTCAACAGATCTCATCCTTCTTCCCCAGCTAGAGTTGAGCCTTTGGGGTGTTTATCTCCTTCCTCCAGTAGTTGTTTCCCTCTTTTGTGGATTGGTCGAGAATTGTATCGATGATTTAAATCTGCAACATCTTTGTATCCTTTGCGATCGTTTTTTCATCATAATCATCATATATACATATACATATACATATATACACTAATATAACTTCATTATTGCATCATTACACTTTGAGATTCTTGTAATTCTTATTCTCTGTTATGGTGGTACTTTATCCTCATACAGGTTTGGTTGCCTGTCTTCCTTCAACTGTAGAATGTCATTCCCCCTTAAGCAGGAAGACTTTAACCTTTCTCCTTTCCCCACCGAGTTATTTCCTCGTGGATGATTATTATTTCATCTTCCTCCCTAGTTGATTATCTGGATGGAACCACTCTCATTGAGTTATATCCTCATTGGGTTGAGTCTTGATTGACCGTTCTTTCTAGATCTTACCTAGACAGATGTTTTGGTCCCCTAAGAGTCTATTACCCAGTAACTGGTAGTAGTATTCTTAGTTGGCAGTTTGTTACTTCTTGCCCAATACCTAGCAAAAGTAACTTCTTTTCTCCCTGGCGGATTTGTTTCCATGTTTCCTCAGGAAGTATATCCTTGATATGTTCATCCTAATTGGTGACGGATATTTTCTTCCCCTTCCTTGAGTCTATCCTTGATATATTCATCCTGACCGGTGAAGGATATTCTCATCTATGGTTTTCTACCCAGTAAAAAGGTAGTTGTAATCCCTATTTGATTCCCAGAGAGTTGATCCTTGATATGTTCATCCTAACCGATGACGGGTTTCCTTCTCTTTGCAGTCTTCTGCCCAATAATTGGTAGTTGTAAATTTTGCTTTTTATTCCCTTGCAGAGTTTATCCTTGATAAGTTCGCCTTAATCGGTGACGGATATCCTCTTTGCGGTTTTCTATCCAGTAACTGATAGATGTAATTCCTAGTCTTCCCCTTGGAGTCTATCCTTGATATGTTCATCCTAACCGGTGACGAATATTCTCTTTGATGGTATTCTATCCAGCATTCGATAGATGTAATACCTACTTTTTTGTTCAGGTGGTTTATCCTTGATATGTTCATCTTAACCGATGACGGGTATCCTCCTTAACATCCCCAGACAAGACTATCCTTGATATGTTCATCTTAGCTGGTGACAGATTTTCTTTCCTCTGAGTATATCCTTGACATGTTCATTTGAACCAGTGATGGGTATTCTCTCCCTTTGGTCTTCTTCCCAGTAACTGATAGTTGTAAATCCTATTTTCAGCTCTTCCCCAGCAAGTTTATTCTTACCCAGTAACAGGTAATGAACTCACCTCTTGGCGACCCTCAATGAGTCATCCTTGATATGTTTACCCTAACCGGTAACAGATGTCCTCTCTGTCAGATTTTTATTATCTCCTTACCCAGTAACTGGAAGTGGAAAATATATTTCTGCTCCTCCTATGTTGAAGATTGTTTCTTCCCCAGTTGAGTTGAGTGTGTATTTCCTTAGTGAAATTGTTGTTCCTGCTTGGTTCGAATATTTCAGTTTTATTCTAATTTACATGTTCCCCTGTAGACGTTCCCTTTGTCTCCTCGGCTGAGTCTTTCCATTTTCATGGAATTCCTCTAGTTTCCCCCCAGCAGGCTTTAAGTCGTAGCCTGGCCTACGCATAACCCTTTATCCCCTCAGAGTCTCTGTCTCCCCAGTGAGTTTTCCTTATGGAATGCAATATACTCATGTGGACTTTCAGTCTCTCTGAATTCCTTTCCTTTGTGGCAACATTTCCCCACAGATAGTTTATTTTACATTCATATCATATGCATCATGAGGTCTCTTAGGTACCAAAATTTGTTTCTATATGTTGTTATTTAATCCCATTCTACTGAGTCGATACGAAGATTTTAAACTTCTCCTCCTCAATTAGAATGTCCTTAAATAGGGGTAGTTGTAAGACTCCCAATTTTGACCCTAAGATCCCTCATGCAATCTCATCATATGCATTGGCATTGGAATCACACGTTAGCATCCTCCTTACCCCTCATTCGTTGGGTTTGCATTAGGAGAGATCACCAAGCACCATGCGATTGTATCATACTTTGTATTTTATCATTTTACTAACAAAAATACCAAAAATATGTCATTGCATTTGTCTAACTCTTTTGTAGGTAGGGCACATGATCACATTTGATCTATCAAGTTCACATCTAGGGTCTAAGACCCTCATTGCTAAGAGTTCAACCAAGGAATGATCCACGAAGGCTTTAGGCATCATATATGAGTCCCCATGATTTCTACATGTTATTTTGATCCAAAATTCTTCAAGAGTTTGGAATTGGTTTGCCTTGAAAACCCAAGTTCATCTGGGTATCTTATGTAACTTCTTCATCAAGCTTCTTCAACAATTGATCAAATATTTCAAGGGACACTTCAAATTTCATCATCTTATTCATATATGATCTCCCATGAGTCCAAAAATTCAAGAGAATTGCAAGTTAGCAAGGTGGTTGATGGAGGTTGACCAAAGGAATTCATCTGATCAAAACTGGGGTCCCCTAGACCATATCTCCTACAATTTTTATCATATGAAAATGAATCCAAGAGAAACGTTAATATAAATGTAATTCCAAACTACTTTCATGTTGAGGTCTAGAGCTAGTTTTGCTTGGAAAGTCATTTTTCATGTTGAAAGATTATAGGTCATTTTGTCTAAACCCTAATTTGGAGGTCAACTTCTCAAGGCCATAACTTGCTCAATGTTTATGATATGAAATATTTCCAAGTTGAAAAATAAAACTCAAGGTGTCTACTTAAACTTTTATGTTTTGAGGAAGAGCTAATTCAACTTTTATGAGCATGTGATATGAGGATACATTATAGGTCATTTTGAGCCAATACCATTGAACAAGTGATTTTCCTCAACTTCAAAAATGCATAACTCATTCATCCCAAATCCAAATAAGGTCAAATTTGTTACCATTTTGAAGGTTTTTGAAATAGATACAACTTTGATAAAGACACTTTTCTCATTTGAAGCTCACATAAAAAGTTAGCCAAGGTGGAATAATTGAACATATGGCTTGACACTTAGAAAAAAATTTGACATGTTGAAATTTCCAAACTTCCACCTCAATATTCATCATGATACAAGTTTCAAATGGAAAAGTGTTCAACATAAGAGTTGTTCCTCTTGATCTAACCTTTCCAAAGAGTCCAATTTCATCCATTTTGGGCAAAGTTTGAGGGGTTTGTGCATGGTATGAACATGGCTGCATCATTTGGCAAGGATCAATCTTCAAACAGCTACACACTTTTGCCTTGCACTCCAACTCACATTCAGACTCAATTTAATGTAATTGTGTACTTAATTGAGTAGCTTCATGGGCTTGTACACGTCCATGCAAGCATGCATCATGCAATTGCCAAAACTGGAAATATGTTGAAAGGTGCAAATAACACTTGCTTGAGCTAAGAGGCCCTTGCATCAGATTTGAGGACCCTGGCGCGCCAGCTTTTCCTCCCACACTTGAAACCCTCACATTTGAAAGGAAAACCTGAGAATTTTCATTTGAAAATTGAGTTTGAATCTCACTGTTTGGAGATTCAAAAACTCCAGGATCCAAAGCTTTGTATCAATCCTAAGCCACTTCTGCAAGCTTCCTAAGCAATATCAAAAATGAATTGAAGCAAGAGAGATCAAGTTCTGTACAACATTGAAGGTATTTTCCAAAAAAATTCTTCTCTTCGATTCTCTCTCAATTCTCATCAATTCTCTTGGATCCTTGGTTTCTGAAGTCCTATCAATGTAGGCAAGAAGATTGAGTTGCTTTGAGGTCAAATCGAAGGAACTCAGTTCATGTACCTCAAATTTCAACTCCATGTATCTCTCAATATACTTGGAGTTAGGTTGAATTGAGGTTAGATTCGTGATCAGTGCCATTTTTTCTTTAAGATCATGTCCTTCTTTTTCATTTTTGTGATGGTGATGAGAGAACCAGTCCGGCCAAGGTCACCTGAGAAGATGACCGGTGGTTTGCTCCGAGGGTGAGTTGGATACGTTCTGAGCCACATGATCAAGCCTTTGCGTTTTAATCTTGAGCATTGCTTTTGAATACCATTGATGTGGCGCGCTGACTCGTGTGTTTGGTGGAATGCGCGTTTTAGACCACTTGATCTGCCACCTCAATTAATGAGGGAGATCAAGTGGTCCACGTTTTTTCTGATTAATTGATTTTCATTTTATTTGCTTTATTTTAATTAATTCATATCAAATTTAATATTAATCCAAAAAATATGAGAGTTTCATCAAAAAAAATTAAATAAATTCCTCTTTCATTTTCTGAATTAAAATTATTTTTTGGATCATTATTAATATTTTTCATGATTTTATTGATTTTGTGAATAGTTTTAATTGATTAAAAATACTTTTAAGTTTCCAAAAATTATGAAATTTTTTCTCCAAGGTCCTTTGACCTTATCTGACCTATGATAAATCTCATGGCCATTTCTTTGGTGTTTTGATGAGGTTTTAGGAAATTGACCAACCATAATTTAATTTAATGCATATTTTTATTATTTTTAATTGACTAAATGTCAAATAAATTATGTAGAACCATTTTAATTGACTTTGTGAGTTTTGACTTGTGTTGTTGGGCCTTGGTTAAGGTTGATTTGACTTTGCAGGTTAAGAACATTGGATTTAGGGGATTGATGGAATATACATTCCATCTCCCAAAATGAATGAATGGTCTTAATTTGGAAAAAAGTCCTCCTTTGACCAATTTGTGTTGAATCCATTCCCCCTCCCTCTTCATCTCATTCCCCTTCTTTATGCATTCATGTCATGGACCTATGATATCTCTATATCCTAAGGCTAGTTGATTGCAAAATCAACATAAGTATGGATGAGATTAGATCCCCCATTTTGCATATTCTTTTTGTGTGTGGCATGTTTCATGAGCATAGTTTATCATACTATGTCTCTAACACGTATTAGCACCAAAATTTTATTGCCCGGCCTCAAATAGTTGTGACTTTTACATAAGTTCAATTACAATTGCTTAATATAGCGCTAAATTTTGACATAAAAGGCATAGCATTCTAGTTAGTGAGATTGTAAGTCTCCCCTCTTTCATGGTATTGTGTGGAAACTTGGTCTTTTTCCTTCCTTTGGAAGATGTCTTGGTTCAAGGATCCATGCTTGTGATAAGTGGGTTGAGTGTTCTCCAAAGAATGACTTGAACAAACACAAAGCAAAAGCAATACTAACTTCTAATCAACTAACAACTAACATTTAATTTCAAATCATTTACTTTTATGCACTTTAATTTTTAAGCTTTATCCATTTGCCATTATCCATACCATTCAAAATGTTTACTTTAATGTCATTTTCCCTTTGTCCAATTGGACCATATTTTGTGATATTGTATTTATATATATTAGTTTGCTTGTGTGGTCTTTTTGACCTTAATGTACATAATAAGACCAAAAACCGCAAAAAAACATCTTGTGTGGGCTGTTGGTTTGATCTAAGATTATTGGAATTAGAATTTAGGCAACACTCCCTATGCTAAGGACTTGGCCAATTCCAACTTTCTTGAAACCAAGTGCTTGTGAAGTGAACTTTCATCTGATACAAAATTGAAGATCCATTTGAGTTCATCTGCAACATGATCATGGTGAAGCTATTATTTTGAACTTGTGCCTAGTGCCATCTTTGGAGTCATCTGATACATGGGAAATTTTCAAGAAGATCATGGAGTTGCTAAGCTTAGATGTGGCTATCTTTATTTGGTGCCTTGCTCTTCAACTCACTATTTTTGTATTTATTGTTGCTTGATTATAAAGTCCAAGGGAAATTTGGGTTTCTATATGACATTCTTGTCTATTGGATTGCAGCCCATTGGTCAGATCTTTTCAACTCTCAACTTTTAAATTTATGCTTAGGATGAGTCTCTTCATCTCCTCCCCATTTATTTAATTTCAAAATCTCTCCCTCCTTTTTTTTTTAAAATCTTCTTCGATTGTATCTGTTTTCTAAACTTTGACCATATTGCAAATTAGAAACTTTGGCCTTATGCCATTGCATTTTCAAACTTTTTCTTAATCAAACTTGTAAGTAAACTTAACTATACTTGACTTAAAATTTCAAAAGCCAAAAACAACTAACACTCATTCAAACCATTTTTAGGCCCTTGTGCCTTTGTAAAACTTAATTTTTTGTTAAAAGCAATATACTCACTTTGAAATTGATACCACGAACTACGAGGTTTTGATCCCTCATTTTTATGTTGGTACGTAGGCACAAGTATGAAGGTCTTGTCAAACAAAAAAATATAATTAATGAATTCTTTTCTCATCCTCATACTCTGTTTTATTTGCAAACATCATTTGTATAAAAACACATATGCACACAAAAAAGGGCTCCCTAGGAGTACCTAGGACACTTTGGGTGCTAACACCTTCCCTATGTATAACTAACCCCCTTACCTGTAATCTCTGGCATTTTATTAGTTTTGATTAGAAAACTTCTTATCTTTTTAGGTTTTGTTCGTATTTTTCCCTTTTCCCTTGGAAACAATAAAAGCACGGTGGCGACTCTGGTTTTATTGACGTCTAGCTTATCCATAGCTTAATGGTCATGAATTTACCGCTACACGTACCAACATAAAATGATGGATCAAAACCTCGTAGTCCGTGGTATCAATTTCAAAGTAAGTTGATTGCTTTTAACAAAAGTTTAAGTTTAGAAGAGGCACAAAAGGCCTAAAAGAGTTTGAATGAGTGTTAGTTCTTTTTATCTTTTGAAATTTTAAGTCAAGTATGATTAAGTTCATTTACAAGTTTGATTAAGAAAAAGAGTTCAAAAGTGAAATGGCATAAGGCCAAAGTTTATAATTTGCAATAAAGTCTAGGTTTTAAAAGAAAAACACAAGAAAAGAAGATTTTGAAAGAGGGGAGAGATTTGAAATTTAAGAAGTGGGAGGAGATGAAGAGACTAATCCTAAGCATAAAATTAAAAGTTAAGAGTTGAAAAGACCTGACCAATGGGATGCAATCCAACAGACAAGAATGTCATATATAAACCCCAATTTCCCTTGGACTTTAAAATCAAGCAATATCATCAAGCAAGCAAGATGAAAAATAAGGCATCAAATAAAGATAGCCACATCCAAGCTAGCAACTCCATAGTCTTCTTCATAATCTTCCCCATGTATCAGATGACATAATCCTTGAATGGCTCAGAAATAGGCATTAGACAAAGGTTCAAAGTAACATTTGCATCAAGACCATGTAGCAGATGAATTCAAAGGGGATATCAATACTAGCATCAGATGAAAGTTCAATTCACAATGGTTTGGCTTCAGAAAAGTTGGCATTGGCCAAGTCCTTTTGCATAGGGAGTGTTGCCTAATTCTAAGTCCAAGTTTCAGATCAAATCCAATAGTCCACACAAACATTTTTTAGGGGTTTTTGTTGTTATTATGTACATTAAGGTCCTAAGACCACAAACACAAACAAGGTACAAGACAAGTATATACAATCACAATATATTAACAGCATATGGCTCAAGTGAGCAAAGTAAAAATGGCATTAAAATAAACAAGTTAAATGATATGTATAATGACAAATGATAAATGGCTTGAATTTAAAGTACATAAGGTAAATGACTTGAAATTAAAAATTAGTCAAATGTTAGTTGATTAGATGTTAGTATTGTTTTTACTTTTTAATTGTTTAAGTCATTCTTTGGAGAACACTCAACTCTCTATTCACAAGCATGGATCCTTGAACCAAGACATCTTCCAAAGGAAGGAAAAAAAGGCCAAGTTTACCCACAATACCATGAAAGGGGGGAGACTTACAATCTCACTTACTATAATGCTATGCTTTTGGGTCAAAATTTAGCACTATGTTAAGCAATCGTAATTGGACTTATGTAGAAGTCACAACTATCTGAGGTCGGGCAATATAAATTTTAGTGTTAATGCATGTTAGAGATATGGTATAATGAACCATACTCCTAAAACATACCACACTTAAAAGAAAATGGCAAAAGGGTGGACTTAATCTCATCCATACTTGTATTGGTTTATCAACCAATTAGCCTTAGGATATAGAGATAGCATAGGTCAATGGAATGAATGGGGTAGAAGGGGATTGAAGATGAAGAGGGAGGTGAAATGATACAAACAAAAATTGGGCAAGGGAAGGATTTTATCAAATTAAAATCATTCATTCATTTTGGGAAATGGAATGTGCATTCCATCAATCCCCTAAATCCAATGATTTTAATCCAACAATGCCAAATCAACCTTGACCAAGGCCCAGCAACATAGTCAAACTCAACAAGTCAATAAAAATAGCTCAACACAATTTATTCACAATTAAACAAATTAAAATCAATTAAAAAATACATTAAATTAAAATATGTTTAATCAAAAACCTAAAATCTCTCCAAAACACCAAATAAATGTCCAAGAGATTTATCCTAGGTCAATGAAGGTCAAAGGACCTTGGATAAAAAATTTAATAATTTTTGGAAACTTAAAAGTATTTTTAAACAATTAAAAATATGCACAAAAACAATTAAATCATGAAAAATGTTAATATTGATCCAAAAAATAATTTTAATTCAGAAATTGGAAGAGAAAAATATTTGAATTTTTTTGGTGAAAGTCCCATATTTTTTGGATCAATATTAAAATTAATATGAATTAATGAAAATAAAGCAATTAAAAGAGAAAATCAAAAAATAAAAAAAAACGTGGACCACTTAATCTCCCTCATTAATTGAGGTGGCAGATCAAGTGGCTGCAAGCGCGCATTCCACAAGGTCATTAGTCAACAGCGCAGCAGGGATGGTAATCACTACCGACGCATGAGATTAAAATAATTTAAAATGATCATGTGGTTCAGAAGCGTGCCAACACATCGTCGGAGCCAGAGCTCCGGTCTTCTTCTCCGGTGGACCTCACCGGACCGGTCCACCTTCAACCATCACTAAAATGAAAAAGGAGGACATGAATTTAAAGAAAAAATGCTCAGGAGCTCGAATTTGGCCTCAATTTTGTCTAACTCCAAGTATATAGAAATATACAGGGAGTTGAATTTTGAGGATCATGATCTGAGTTGCTTCGATTTGACCTCTAAGCAACTAAATCTTGTTGCCTACATTTGTAGGACTTCAGACAACCAAAAATCAACAAGAATAGTGGAAAATTGAGTGAGAATCAAAGAGATGAAAAATTCTGAAAATCACCTTCAATGTAGCTTCAGATTGGCACGATCTTGCTCTCAATTATGCTTGGCCTTGCTTCATATGCATGATGGAGTGGAAATAGATCAAAGAGGACGAAGGACTCTTGGAGTTTCAATCTCAAAAATAGTGGGAGAATCAAACTCGATTTTTAAAGAAAATCTTCAAGCTTATCCTTTGAATGTGAGGGTTTAGGGTTGCTGATTCAAAGCTTGTGTTCCAGGGTCCTCAATTCTAAGCAATGGAGCTTCTATTTATAAGCCAAGTAATTGATAAATGCACACTTCCATTTTTGGCCAAAGTTGGAAATCTCACTTGCATGCTTGCATGGGCGTGTGATAGGCCCATCAAGTTATGCACTTAGGTCCAAAATTGTGAGTAAGCAATGTTGAAGTCATGTGGAAAAGCCATGCAATCGTGTATGATAAGTGGAACTTCAAATTATCCAAATGGTCCTTTAACTTTTTGCCATGCGCAAGTCATTCATGCTTTGTCCAAATTAGATGATTTTGGACTTTTTGGAAAGGTTAGATCAAGAGGAACACCTTTCGTGTTGAACACTTTTTCATTTGAAGCTGGAATCATGATGAATTTTGAAGTGCAAGTTTGGAAAATCAAACATATCAAAAAAAATCAAAGTATCAAGCCATATGTTCACTTCTTCCACCTTGAGTAACTTTTTCTATGGACTTCAAACGAGAAAAGTTCATTCATAAAAGTTGTAGGTCTTTAAAATACATTAAATTTGGTCAAATATTTTACCTCATTTGGATTTTTCATGAAGGAGTTATGCATTTTAGAAGTTGAGGAAAATCACTTGTTCAATGGTATTGGCCCAAAATGAGCTATAATGTTTCCTCTTGGCACATGCATTTGAAGGTTGAATTTTAACTTCCTCTAAACATAAAGGTTGAAGTAGACATATTTAATTTGATCATAGAATTTGAATGGATTTCATATCATACAAAATGAGCAAGTTATGATCTTGTGAAGTTGACCTCCAAATTAGGGTTTAGACAAAATGACCTATAATCTTTCATCATAAAAATGACTTTCCAAACAAAACTAGATCTTGACATCAACATGAAAGATGTTTGGAATATCATTTAGAGTAACATTTCTCTTGTAATCATTTTCATATGATATAAATTGTAGGAGATAGGGTCTAGGGAACCCCAGTTTTGACTAGTTGAATTCCTCTGGTCAACCATCATGAACCAACTTGTTAGCTTAATATTCTATTGACTTTTGGGAGTCATGGAGGATCATATATGCATAAGATTATGTAATGTGAAGCATCCCTTGAAACTTTTGATCAATTGTTGAAGAAACATGTTGAAGAAGTCACATAAGATACCCAGATGAATTAGGGTTTCCAAGGTAAACCAACTCCAAACTTTTGATGATTTCTTGATCAAAATAACATGCGAAGATTGTGGTGATTCATATATGACACTTAGAGCCAAAGTAAACCAATTCTTGATTGAGCTTCTTGTAATGAGGGTCCCAAACCCTAGATATGAGCTTGATAGAGCATAGGTGAGCATGCACACTACCTACAAAAGCAGTTAAACTATACAAATGACATATTTTTGGTATTTTGGTTAGTAAATAAATAAAAACAAAGTATGATACAATCACATGGTGCTTGGTGATCTCTCCCAATGCAAACCCAATGAATAAGGGGTAAGGAGGATGCCAAGGTGTGATCCCAACGCTAATGCATATGATGAGAATAGAATGAGGGATCTTAGGGTCAAAATTGGGGTCTTACAGAGGGTTCATTAATGGTAATAAGAAACACTCAACTACTGTGATCGAGGATGGTGATGATGAAGATGAGGATTGCGCCAACTTTGTGACGCATGGCCAGATTTGCAACAATTGGGTTGCAGTTGATGTTCATGTTATTGTCCACCGCTCTAAGTCATTTGTTTTTCATTGTAAAGAAAAATACTTCTCCTATGCCTAAGGGAGAAGTGAACATTGTTAGGCATTTTCAATTATCATTAATAAAATGCAATTCTATTCATCCACATCTGTGATGTTTTATTTTACTTTTTGCTTTTCTGAAAATGGTAATCACAAAAACCATAAATAAATAATAATTGTCCATCTGCATAATATTTGGTCACAATTCACTTCTCTAAAATCAAAATATCGAATCATTATGCAGGTTGGTTCCCAAACCCATTGAATACAATGATCATACTCCCTCTCCAAACTTTGATTTCCCTGTGTTGGAGGCAGAGGAAGAGACTGATGATGAAGAAGTATCTAATGAATTGTGTCGTCTACTTGAGCCTGAGGAAAAAGCCATTCATTCGTTCAAAGAATAGATTGAGTTAGTCAACTTGGGTTCCGAA
The DNA here is from genome assembly GCF_024323335.1 of Lathyrus oleraceus. Classification (NCBI taxonomy): domain Eukaryota; kingdom Viridiplantae; phylum Streptophyta; class Magnoliopsida; order Fabales; family Fabaceae; genus Lathyrus; species Lathyrus oleraceus. Next base: position 288,504,589 of record NC_066585.1, read on the forward strand.
GATGATGTCAAGGGAGTCAAGATTGGGTCTCAACTGTGTCCAAAGGCTAAGAAAGGGTTGATTGATCTTCTTTGAGAATATTCAGATGTGTTTGCTTGGTCCTATCAAGACATGCCTAGTTTGGATTCTGAGGTTGTGGAGCATAGATTGTCGTTGAAGCCAGAATGCCCGCCAGTCAAGCAGAAGTTGAGGAGAACTCATCCTGATATGGCAGTGAAGATCAAAGAAGAAGTACATAAACAAATTGATTCTAGTTTTCTTGTTACCGCTGAGTATCTGTGGTGGATGGCCAATATTGTCCCTGTTCCGAAGAAGGATGGAAAAGTCCGTATGTATGTTTCCTATAGAGATTCGAACAAGGATAGTCCGAAAGATGATTTCCCTCTGCCACACATTGATATGTTGATAGACAATACAACCAAATTTAAAGTCTTTTCTTTTATGGACGGATTTTTCGGTTATAATCAAATCAAAATGGCACCCGAAGATATGGAGAAGACCACATTCATTACGCCCTGGGGAACATTTTGTTATAGACTGATGCCTTTTGGCTTAAAGAATGCTGGTGCAACATACCAGAGAGCTATGACCACTATTTTTCATGATATGATGCATAAAGAGATCGAAGTCTATGTTGATGATATGATCGCCAAATCGAGTGATGAAGAAGAACATGTTGAGCATTTGTTGAAGTTATTCCAGCGCTTGAGGAAATACAAACTCCGCTTGAATCCCAATAAGTGTACTTTTGGTGTTTGTTCTGGTAAATTGTTGGGCTTTATTATCAGTGAGAAGGGTATTAAAGTTGATCATGTCAAAGTCAAAGCAATACAAGAAATGTCTGCGCCCAAAACTGAGAAGCAAGTCAGAGGTTTTCTCGGCTGCTTGAATTATATCTCAAGATTTATATCGCATATGACTGCCACGTGTGCGCCTATATTCAAGCTTCTTTGGAAAGATCAGTCTTGTGATTGGAACAAAGATTTCCAGAAAGCTTTTGACAGTATCAAAGAGTATCTGCTTGAGCCTCCAATTTTGTCCCCGCCTGTTGAAGGAAGACCTTTGATCATGTATTTGACTGTGCTTGAAGAGAGCATGGGATGTGTTCTAGGTCATCAAGACAAAACTGGAAAGAAAGAATATGCAATTGAGTACCTCATTAATAAATTCACCGACTCTGAGACTCGGTATTCTATGCTTGAAAAAACTTATTACGCGTTGGCTTGGGCCGCTAAGCGTCTGCGTCAGTACATGTTGAATCATACTACTTGGTTGATATCCAAAATGGATCCAATCAAGTATATTTTTGAGAAGCCTACTTTAAATAGGAGGATCGCCCGTTGGCAGATGTTGTTATCAGAATATGATATTGAATACCGATTCAGAAAGCTATTAAAGGTAGTGTCTTGGCTGACTATTTGGCTCACCAACCAATTGAACACTACCAGTTTGTGCAGTATGATTTTCCTGATGAAGAGGTCTTGTACTTGAAAATGAAAGATTGTGATGAACCATTGCTTGAAGAAGGGCCAGAACCTGGTTCCCATTGGGGGATGGTATTTAATGGAGTTGTTAATCAATATGGTAATGGCATTGGGCCAGTGATTATTACTCCTCAAGGTACTCATTTTCCGTTCATAGCTAGATTAACTTTTAAGTGTACAAACAACGTGGTTGAATATGAAGCTTGCATTATGGGGCTTGAAGAGGCCATTGATCTCAGAATCAAGTATCTTGAAGTCAATGGAGAATCAGCTTTTGTTGTGAATTAGATCAAAGGTGAATGGGAGACGAATCAACCTGGTTTGATACCATATAGAGATTATGCGAGGAGGATTTCAACTTTCTTTACAAAGGTTGAGTTTCATCATATCCCTCGATATGAAAACCGGATGGCAGATGCTCTTGCAACGTTGGCTTCAATGATTGTGGAATGAAGTTCCCAATTTAACTGGGATGTGTCTTGATAGGCCAACTCATGTATTTACTGTTGAAGAGGTCAAAGATGAGAAGCCGTGGTATTTTAATATTAAGAGTTTCCTCCAAAGTCAGATTTACCCGCTTAGGGTATCTTTGAAAGATAAGAAAACTTTGAGGAGATTAGCTGGCAACTTCTACCTGAATGGTGATGTATTGTACAAGAGAAACTTCGATATGGTCTTGCTCAGATGTGTGGATAGACACGAAGCAGACTTATTGATGACTAAAGCCCATGAAGGTTCCTTTGGTACTCATTCCAATGGACATGTTATGGCTAAGAAGATGTTAAGAGCAGGTTACTATTGGCTGACAATGGAATCTGATTGTTGCAAGTTTGTGAAGAAATATCACAAGTGTTAAATTTATGCAGATAAGATTCATATTCCTCCGACACTATTGAATGTCATTTCATCTCCATGGCCTTTCTCCATGTGGGTAATTGATATGATTGGCATGATTGAGCCCAAAGCTTCGAACGGACATCGTTTCATTTTGGTGGCTATTGACTACTTCACAAAATGGGTTGAAGCGGCATCGTATGCAAATGTAACCAAGCAAGTTGTTATGAGGTTTATCAAGAATAAGATTATATGTCGTTACGGTGTTCCAAGTAAGATCATTACTGATAATGGATCAAACTTAAACAATAATATGGTGGAAGCTCTTTGCAAAGACTTCAATATTGCACATCATAATTCTTCTCCCTACAGACCTAAGATGAATGGGGTTGTTTAAGCTGCGAACAAGAACATTAAGAAGATCATTCAGAAAATGGTGGTAACCTACAAATATTGGCATGAGATGCTCCCATTTTATTTACATGGGTATCGTACATCCATTCGTACTACAACAGGGGAAACCCCTTTCTCTCTCATTTATGGCATGGAAGTTATACTTCTAGTAGAGGTTGATATCCCATTATTGCGTGTTTTGATGGAAGCCAAGTTGACTGAAGCTTAATGGTTCCAAACCAGATATGATCAGCTGAATTTGATTGAAGAGAAAAGATTGACTGCCATGTGTCACGATCAATTGTACCAGTAGAGAATGAAGATGGCATTTGATAAGAAGGTCAGGCCTCGTGTATTCCGAGAAGGTAACCTTGTGCTCAAGAAGATTCTATCCTTTAAACCAGATGCTAGGGGAAAATGGACTCCTAATTATGAAGGCCCATATGTTTTTAAGAAAGCCTTTTCAGGCGATGCTTTTATTCTTACAACTATGGATGGTGAAGAGTTCACGCGTCCTGTAAATGTCGATGCAGTCAAGAAATACTTCTCCTAAAAAAGAAAAGAACAACTCGCTAGGTTGAAAACCCGAAAGGGTGGCTTAGGCAAAAATGAGCGTCTCGGTGGATTGAAAACCCAAAAGGGCGATCCAGGAAAAAGTTAGTGACCTAAAATAGAAAATTTATCCCATTAGATTGAGTACCCCACCTTAGGGAAAACTAGGCAAAAATTAGGGATTATGGCAAGTAATTGCATTCGGTCGATCTCCATTAATAAGAGCACTTTTGGGCAAGACAGTCGATTCTGATTTATCATCCTCAACCGAAGCCAAGAGCACAGTGGATATTGAAGTTGGTAAAAGGATTAGTGATCATTGTATTCAATGTAGCCCTTTTCCATGTAAATTATCATTTTTTAACTTTTATAAAGATCTGTGGAGTCTTGTCATTTACAGACTACCATTCTATTAAATAAAGTCAAGATTTTTATCCAATTGTTTCTACTCTTATTCATTTTTTCAGCTAAATAGAATTGAATTTTTATGATGATAATTTTGAAATTTTGAAATAATAAAAATATTTTTTCTTAAAATAATAAAAGCAATTACTTTTAAAAGCAATTACTTTTAAAAGCAATTGATTTAAGGAGTATCAACAGCAGTATAAGAACCGGTAAGCTCTGAAGTGCGGAGAATTGATGGTCTTCCCCAAGCAGTTGGTTTGGTCACTTTTTCCTCCCCAATGGCAAGTCAGTTTTCCCAACTGAGTTTGTGACATCCTCCTTGTATATTCTCAACGGTTTGCACAGATCCAGCACAGAGTTTTGTTTCCCGCAAGTCCCCAGCGGAATTCACTCCTGGTTCCCGCCAGCATTGTTTCTTGAGCAGTATTTTTAGTCCTCTGCAAGGTTGTCTCCCATTTGGTATGGTGTTGACCTAAAATTCCCCGCAGAGTTGATAATTCAGGTCCTCAGGAGATCTTTTCTCCTTCCTCGGCGGGGTTTGAGATATTCATGGACGGATGATTTATATTCTTCCCCAGTTTTTCTCAAGTAGATGCTTCCATCCTGTTGAGATTAGCCGAGTGTTGTAGCAATGATTCAGATCAGTGACATTTGTATTCTTTGTGATTGTTTTGTCAGTGTAATCATCGATCATATATACATATACATTCATACATCAGATATTTCATTGTTATTACATTTGATTCCCTATTTTTCCGATCCTCTGCTACGGTGATATTATTTCTCCATATAGGTTTGGTGCGTCTATCCTCCCTGAATTATAGAGTGTCAGCCCCTGAAGCAGAAGGAATTTAACATTTCTCATTCTACACTGAGTTATTTCCTCGTGGATGATTATTGTTTTATCTTCCTCCCTAGTTGATTATCTGGATGGAACCACTCCCTGAGTTATATCCTCATCGGGTCGAGTCTTTGTTTGGCCGTTTCTTTCTAGCTCTTACCTAGATAGATGGTTTTGGCCCCCCAAAAGTTTATTACCCAGTAACTGGTAATATTCTTTTCAGTTTGCGATTACCTTAATTTTACCTAATACCCGGTAAAAGTAATCTACTTCCTCTTATTTTTCCCTAGTGGATTCATTTTACGTTTCCCCATGTAGTCTATCCTTGATATGTTTATCCTAACCAATGACGAATATTTTTCCCTTGAGTTTATCCTTGATATGTTCATCTTAACCGATGAAGGATAGTCTTCCCTTGAGTCTATCCTTGATATGTTCATCTTAACCGATGACGGATATTCTCCTCTTTGTGGTTTTCTACCCAGTAAAAGGTAGTTATAATCCTTATTTCATTCCCCAGAGAGTAACCCTTGATATGTTCATCCTAACCGATGATGGGTTTTCTCCTCTCGTTGGTTTTCTACCCAGTAAAAGGTAGTTGTAAATCATGTTTTCTCCTCCGAGTTTATCCTTGATATGTTCATCCTAACCGGTGACGGATATTATCTCTTTGGTATTCTATCCAATATCTGATAGATATAATTCCTACTTTTCCCCAGCAGTCTATCCTTGATATGTTCACTTTAACTAGTGACGGATATTCTCCCTTTGGTCTTCTTCCCAATAACCGGTAGTTGTAAATCTTATTTGATGTTTTCCCCAGCAGGTTGTTCTTACCCAGTAACCGGTAACGAACGTACCTCCCTTTCCTCGGCGCGTCATCCTTGATATGTTTCTTCTTTATCCCCGATTGAGTCCTTCCATTGATTTATTTTCATGGAATCCCCTTGTGTCTCCAGCAATTTTTAAGTCGTAGCCTAGCCTATGCACAACTTTTTATCCCCAGAGTTTGCGTCTCCCCAGTGAGTTTTCCTTATGGAATGCATTGTGCTCTTATGGACTTTCAATCTCTCCAGATTATTCTCCTTTGTGGCAACATTTTCCCCACATAGGTTATTTTTAACATTCATGTCATATGCATCATGACGTCTCTTAGGGACCAAAAATTTGTCTCTATTATTATTATTATTTAAGTCCATTCTACTGAGTCGATACGAAGATTTTAACCTTCACATCCTCAGTTAGAATGTCCTTAAATAGGGGCAGCTGTAAGACCCCAATTTTGGCCCTAAGATCCCTCATGCTATCTCATCATATGCATTAGCATTGGGATCACACCTTGGCATCCTCCTTACCCCTCATTCATTGGGTTTACATTGGGAGAGATCAACAAGAACTTTTGATTGTATCATACTTTCTTTTTCATTATTTACTAACCAAAATACCAAAAATATGTCAATGTATAGTTTAACTCTTTTGTAGGTAGTGTGTGTGCTCACCTATTCTCCATCAAGCTCATATATAGGGTTTGAGATCCTCAATGCAAGGAGTTAATCAAGAAATGGTTCACATTGGATCTAGGCATCATATATGGATCCCTATGATCTCCACATATCATTTTGATCAAGAATTCATCAAGAGTTTGGAGATTGTTAGCCTTAGAAATCCTAATTCATCTAGGTATCTTGTGTGACTTCTTCAACTGGTTTCTTCAACAATTGATCAAATATTTCAAGGGATACTTCATATTACATCTTCTTGTGCAAATATGTTCCTCCATGAGTCCCAAAATTCAAGAGAATGTCAAGCTAGCAAGATGGTTCATGGTGTTTAACCAGAGAAAGTCAACTGGTCAAAACCGGGGTTCCCTAGACCTTATCTCCTACAATATTTGTCATATTAAAATGATTCCAAGATTAAAGTTACTCAAAATTACATTAAAAACAACTTTTATGTTGAGATCAAGATCTAGTTTTGCTTTTAAAGTCATTTTTTATGGTGAGAGATTATAGGTCATTTTGTCTGAACCCTAGTTTGGAGGTCAACTTCCTAAGACCATAAATTGCTCAATTTTTATGATATGAAGTCCATTAAAATTCCATGATCAAATTCAAGATGTCTACTTCAACTTTTATGTTCTGATGAAGTTCAAATTCAACTTGCAAATGCATGTGCCAAGAGGAAACATTATAGCTCATTTTGGGCCAATACCATTGAACAAGTGATTTTCCTCAACTTCTAAAATGCATAACTCCTTCATGCCAAATCCAAATGAGGTCAAATTTGTGAAAAAATTGAATATGTTTGAAAGAGCTACAACCTTGATGAAGGAACTTTTTCCATTTGAATTCCATAGCAAAAGTTATCTAAGATGGAAGAAGTGAACATTTGACTTGGTACTTAGAAATTTTTTAAATATGTTTGATTTCTCAAACTTCCACCTCATAATTCATCATGATCAAAGCTTCAAATGAAAAACTGTTCAACATGAAAGTTGTTCCCCTTGATATCACCTTTCCAATAGGTCCAAGATCACCTTATTTGACCAAAGAATGAAGGACTTACGCAAGGGTGAAATATGAGGTACCATTTGGATGATTTTCACTTCCATATTTCAAACACAAATGCATGGTCACATGACATGATTTCAGCATGATTCTCACTCATTTTTGGACCTGAATACATCACTTGATGGGCCTATCACACGCCCATGCAAGCATGCAAGGTGAATTGCTAAAATTGGCAATTTTTGAAAGTGTGTGGAAATAAATCTCATGTCCTATAAATATGACCCTCATTGCTCAGAATTGAGGACCTCATGCCCAAGCTTTGAACCTACAATCCAAACCCTCACTATTAAAGGATAATCTTGAAGGTTTTCATTTGAAAATCGAGCTTCAAATCTCATTATGTTTTGAGATTAAAACTCCAAGAGTCTAGGCCATTTTCTGATATTAATCACTTCCTACAAGCTTCTGAAACAAAGCCAATCACAATTGGAATCAAGATCAAGCAAGGTTGAAGCTCCCTCAAAGGTAATTTTTCATAATTTCATCTCTTCGATTCTCCCTCAATTCTTCACTATTCTTTGTTATTTTTGGTTGGCTGAAGTCCTACCAATGTAGGCAAGAAGATTGAGTTACTTTGAGGTCAAATCGAAGTAACTCAGTTCATGATCCTCAAAATTCAAATCCCTGTATCTTTTTATATACTTAGAATTTGAGAAAATTGAGGCCAGATTCGAGCTCCTGAGCATATTTTTTTTAAATCCATGTCCTTGTTTTTAATTTTAATGATGGTTGATGGTGAACCAGTCCGGTGAGGTCCACCGAAGAAGAAGACCGGAGCCCTAGCTCCGGTGGTGTGTTGTCACGCCTCTCAGCCATCAGATCTATTTAAAATGTTTCAATCTTGGCCCTTGGTTCTGATTACCATTGGTGTGATGCATTTGACTTGGTCTATCATGGATAGCGCGCGCGTGGCCATCAGATCTGCCACCTCAATTAATTAGGAGATCTGATGGCCCTTGTTTTTTTGAATTTCTTTTTATTTTCTGATTTTTTGTTTAATCCACTTATTTTGTTTAATTCATATTAATTTCATTTTTAATCCAAAAAATATGGGACTTTCACCAAAAATCTTTAAATATTTTCCTCTTTCATTTTCTGAATTAAAATTATTTTTTTGATTAATTTTGATATTTTTCATGAATTAATTATTTTGTGCATATTTTTAATTGTTTAAAAATACTTCTGACTTTTTAAAAATCATGAAATTTTTTGTCTAAGGTCCTTTGACCTTGTTTGACCTAGGATAAATCTCTTGGCCATTTATTTGGTGTTTTGAAGAGATTTTAGGTTTTAACCAAATTCAATTGAATTTAAATGCATTTTAATTTGATTTTTAGTTGATTAATTGTATAGAAATTATGTTGAGCCATTTTTATTGACTTGTGATGTTTGACTATGTATTTGGGCCTTGATCAAGGTTGGTTTGACTTTTGTTAAGTAAAATCATTGGATTTAGGGGATTGATGAAATATACATTTCATCTCCCAAAATGAATGAATGGTTTTAATTTGATAAAATTCCTCCCATGACCAATTTGTGTTTCTCTCATCTCCCCTCCCTATTCATCTTCAATCCAATTCTTTCCCATCCCTTCCATTGACCAATGAAATCTCCAAATCCTAAGGCTAATTGGTTCATCAATAACCTTGTGTTAGATGAACCAATACAATGACGGATGAGATAGGTTCATCCTTTGATCTTTTTCTTTTAGTGTGTGGTATGTTTTAGGAGTTTGGTTCATTATACCAAATCTCTAACATGCATTAGCACCTAAATTTTTATTGCCCGACCTCAGATAGTTGTGACTTCTACATAAGTCCAATTACGATTGCTTAACATAGAGCTAAATTTGATCCTAAAGGCATAGCATTCTAGTAAGTGAGATTGTAAGTCTCCAATCTTTCATGGTATTGTATGGAAACTTGGCCTTTTTTCCTTCCTTTGGAAGATGTCTTGGTTCAAGGATCCATGCTTGTGAATAGATGGTTAAGTGTTCTCCAAAGAATGACTTAATCAATTGAAAAGTAAAACATCACTAACATATAATCAACTAACATGTGACTAACTCTTATTAATATTGCTTTTATTTTTAATTCATTTACTTTATGCAATTTAAATTCAAGTCATTTACCATTCATCTGTCATTTACATAACATTTAACTTGTTTATGTTTATGCCATTCTCACTTTGCTCATTTGAGCCATATATTATGAGTGTATATATTTGTTTGTGTATTTTGTTTATGTTTATGGTCTTAGGACCTTAAAATACTTAATAAACAACAAAAACCCTAAAAAATGTTTGGTGGACTGTTGGGTTTGACCTGAGCTTTTGGACTTAGAATTAGGCAACATTCCATATGCAAAAGGGACTTGGTCAATGCCAACATTTCTGAGACCAGGTTATTGTGATTGGAGCTCCCATCTGATGCAAGTATTGGGATACACTTTAATTCATATGTTACATGGTCTTGATGCAACTGTTATTTTCATCCCATGCTTAATGCTTTATTCTTAGTTAATCAAGGAGTATTTCATCTAATACATGAGAAGACAAAGAAGACTGTTAGCTATGGATTTGCTTGCTTGGATGTGGCCATCTTTATTTGATGTCTTGCTATTCATATTTCAAATTGCTTGTTGATTATTGCTTGATTCAAAGTCCAACCGGAAAGTGGGTTTTCTATATGACATTCTTGTCTGTTGGATTGCATCCCATTGGTCAGAACTTTTCAACTTTTAACTTTTAATTTTTATGCTTAGGATTAGTCTCTTCATCTCCTCCTACTTCTTAAATTTCAAAATCTCTCCCCCTTTTCAAAAACTTTCTTTGCTTGTGATTTCAAAACTTAGACTTTATTGCAAATTAGAAACTTTGACCTTATTCCATTGCATTTTTAAACTCTTTTCTTAATCAAAACTTGTAAATAAACTTAACAATATTGACTTAAAATTTCAAAAGACAAAAAGAACTAACACCCATTCAAAATTTCGGGCCCTTTGTGCCTCTTTTAACTTAAACTTTTTTATTAAAAGCAATCCATTCATTTTAAAATTGATACCATGAACTACGAGGTTTTGATCCCTCATTTTTATGTCGGTACGTAGGCACAAGTCTGAAGGTCTTGTCAAACACAAAAATATAATCAATGAATTCTTTTCTCATCCCCACACTCTATTTGTTGCAAACATCTTTTATACCAAAAACACATACACAAATAAAAATGGCTCCTTAGGAGTACCTAGGACACTTTGGGTGCTAACACATTGCCTCTGTGTAACCAATCCCCTTACTTGTAATCTCTGGCATTTTATTAGTTTTGATTTGAAAACTTCTTATCTTTGGGTTTTTTTCGTACTTTTCCCTTTTCCTTTGGAAACAATAAAAGCGCGGTGGCGACTCTGGTTTTATTGTCGTTAAGTTTATCCATAGCTTAATGGTCATGAATTTACCACTATAAAACCCACTAAGGACTACTCCCCAACAAAGTCGCCACTTAATTTCTGTAGCGGTAAATTCATGACCATCAAGTTATGGATAAGCTTAACGTCAATAAAACCAGAGTCGCCACCGTGCTTTTATTGTTTCCAAAGGAAAAGGGAAAAGAACGAACAAAACCCAAAGATAAGAAGTTTTCAAATCAAAACTAATAAAATGCTAGAGATTACAGGTAAGGGGGTTGGTTACACAAAGGGAAAGTGTTAGCATCCAAAGTGTCATATGTACTTCTAGGGAGCCCTTTTTTATGTGTGCATATGTTTTTGATATAAATGATGTTTGATAAAAAAATAAAGTGTGGGGATGAGAAAAGAATTTATTGATTATATTTTTGTGTTTGACAAGACCTTCAGTCTTGTGCCTACATACCAACATAAAAATGAGGGATCACAACCTCGTAGTTCGTGGTTAAAATTTCAAATAAGTTTGTGAATTGCTTTTAACAAAAGTTTAATAAGAAAAGGCACAAAGGGCCAAAAGTTTGAATGGAGTTGTTAGTTCTTTTTGTCTTTTGAAATTTAAGTCAATATGGTTAAGTTTATTTACAAGTTTGATTTAAGAAAAGAAGTTCAAAAATTCAATGGAATAAGGCCAAAGTTTCTAATCATTAAAAAAATGTTTAAATTTGAAATCACAAGCAAAGAAATGTTTTGAAAAGGGGGAGAGATTCTGAAATTTAAGAAGTGGGAGAAGATGAAGAGGCTATCCCAAGCAAAAATTTAAAAGTTAAGGGTTTAAAAGATTTGACCTATGTGATGCAATCCAACAAACAAGAATGTCATATAGAAACTCATTTTCCTTTGGACTTTAATCAAGCAATAATCAAATAAGCAATGAGCAATATCCATATATCATGAAGATCAAGGCATCAAATAAAGATAGCCACATCCAAGCAAGCACTTCAATAGCTAACAATCTTTATTGTCTTCCCATGTAGCAGATGAAATATTCCTTTATCAACTTAGAATAAAGCATCAGACACAAGATCAAAATAACAATTAAGCACAGAGACGGAGTAGTGGATGAACCCAAGAAATTCTCAAGTCTTGCATCAGATGAAAGCACATTTCAAAGTAGCTCAGTCTCAAGATGTTGGCATTGGCCAAGTCCTTTTAGCATAGGGAATTTTGCCTAATCCTAAGTCCAAAAGTTCATATCAAGTTCAACAGTCCACCAGATGTTTTTTTAGGGTTTTTGTTATTATTAGGTATTTTAAGGTCCTAAGACCACAAACAAAATCAAAACACGCAAACAATATATACAATCACAAGATATGGCTCAAATGAGCAAAGTGAAAAGGACATAGACATAAACAAGTTATATGAAATTTAAATGGCAATGAATGACAAAGGACTGAAATTTAAATTGCATAATAGTAAATGACTTGAAAGCAAAGCAATATTAATAAGAGTTAGTTAAATGTTAGTCAAAATTTAGTGGTGATTTTTAATTGATTAAGTCATTCTTTGGAGAACACTCAACCATTCATTCACAAGTATAAATCCTTAAACCAAGACATCTTCCATGAGAAGGGCTCCAACTTGGATAATTTAACAAATATGCCACTAGCTCCCATGAAATGAAAAAAGGTCAAGTATCCACACAATGCCATGAAGAATGAGAGACTTACAATCTCACTTACTAGAATTTTATGCCTTAAGGGTCAAATTTAGCTTTGTGTTAAGCAATCGTAATTGGACTTATGTAGAAGTCACAACTATTTGAGGTCGGGCAATAAAAATATAGGAGTTAATGAATGTTAGAGATTTGGTATAAAGAACCAAACTCCTAAAACATGCCACACACTAAAAGAAAAATGAAAAGGGAGGGAGATATCTCGGTCATACTTGTATTGATTCATTTGACACAAGGTCATTGATGATCAATTAGCCTTTATACATTAGAGATTTCATTGGTCAAATGAGGGAATGGGAAAGAATATGGATGAAGATGAAGAGGGAGGGAAAAGTAGAATCACAAATTGATCATGAGACGAATTTCATCAAATCAAAACCATTCATTCCTTTTGGGAGATGAAATGTACATTTCATCAATCCCCTAAATCCAATGGTTTTGATCCAACAAAAGTCAAATCAACCATGACCAAGGCCCAAATAAAAAGTCAAACATCACAAGACCATAAAAATGAATTAAAATGCATTTTAATTTGTTCAAAACCTAAAATCCCTTCAAAAGACCAAATAATAGGCAAAGGGATTTATCCTAAGTCAAACAAGGTCAAAGGACCTTAGACAAAAAATTTCATGATTTTTAAAAAGTCAGAAGTATTTTTAAACAATTAAAAATATGCATAAAAGCATTTAATTCATGAAAAATACCAAAATTAATCCAAAAAATAATTTTAATTCAAAATATGGAAGAGGAAACTATTTAAAGATTTTTGGTGAAAGTCCCATATTTTTTGGATTAAAAATGAAATTAATATGAATTAAACAAACTAAAGGGATTAAATGAAAAATCATAAAATAAAATGAAATTCAAAAAAACAAGGGCCATCAGATCTCCCTCATTAGTTGAGGTGGCAGATCTGATGGCCAAGCGCGCACTTCCATAAACGCCTCAGTCAACTCGTGTACATGCGTGGTATTCAAAAGCAAGGGCCAGGATTAGAATGTGGATTCATGATCAGATGGTCTGGGCAATGCCAACACACCACTGGAGCCCTAGCTCCGATCATCTTCTCCGGTGGACCTCACCGGACTGGTCCACCATAAACCACCACCAAAATAAAAATTAAGGACATGACTTTAAAGGAAAAATGCTCAGGAGCACGAATCTGGCCTCCATTTCTTCTAATTCCAAGTATATTCAAAGATACATGGATTTGAAATTTGAGGTTCATGATCTGAGTTGCTTTGATTTGACCTCAAAGCAACTCAACCTTGTTGCCTACATTAGTAGGACATCAGCCAACCAAAAATCAAAGAGAATGGTGAATAATTGAGAGAGAATCGAAGAGAGAAAGTTTGTCAAATTTCACCTTTTGTTTGCAGTGATGAAGTTTGATCTAGATCTTAATTGGCTTGGGCTTGTTTCCACTTGATTGCAGGAGGTGAATTGAGGGCTCAAATGGCTTAGACTCTTGGAGTTTCAACTTCAAAACAGAAGTGAAATTGAAACTCGATTTTCAATTGAAAACTTTCAAGATTATCCTCTAATGGTGGTGGGAAGGTTGCTGGAGCAAAGCTTGGGCAAGGTATCCCTAATTCTGAGCAGAAGGGGTTGTATTTATAGGCTTGGCAATTGATTTCCACACACTTCCATAACTTGTCCAAAAATAACAATTCTCATGTGCATGCTTGAATGGGTGTGTGATAGGCCCATGATATGATGTAATCAGGTCAAAAAATTATCATGAATGATGTTGAAAGTGTAACATGAAGCCATGCATTTGAAATTGAGAAGTGACCATGAGATTCATCTAAATGGAACCATGAAGAGTAACCATGTGCAAGTCATTCAAACCTTGTCCAAATGAAGTGGTTTTGGACTTTTTGGAAAGGTGAGATAAAGGGGAACAACTTTCATGTTAAACACCTTTCCATTTGAAGCTTGGACCATGATGAATTTTGAGGTGGAAGTTTGGGAAATCAAACATAATTAAAACATTTCTAAGTACCAAGTCAAATGTTCATTTCTTCCACCTTGAATAACATTTTTATGAGCTTCAAATGGAAAACATTCCTTCATCAAAGTTGTAGTTATTTCAAACCTATTCGATTTGGTCACAAATTTGACCTCATTTGGATTTTTAATGAAGCATTTATTCATTTTATAAGTTGAGGAAAATTGCTTGTTCAATGGTAATGGCCCAAAATAACCTATAATGTTTCCTCTTGGCACATGCCCTTGAAATTTGAATTTGAAGTTTCTCAAAGAATCAAAGTTGGAGAGGACATATTGAAATTGATAATGAAACTTGTATGGCCTTCATATCATAAAAATTGAGCAAGTTATAGCCTTGGAAGTTGACCTTCTAACTAGGGCACAGACAAAATGACCTATAATCTTTCACTTTAAACAATGACATTCCAAGAAAAAATAGCTATTGACCTCAACATGAAAGTTGTTTGTAATGTAATAAGGAGTAATGTTTCTCTTGTAATCATTTTCATATGAAACAATTCATAGGAGATAGGGTCTAGGGAACCCCGGTTTTGACTAGTTGACTTTCTCTAGTCAACCTCTTTGAACCATCTGGCAAACTTGAAGTTCTCTTGATCTTTGGGGCTCATGGAGAATCATATATGTGCAAGATGATGTAGTATAAAGTATACCTTGAAATATTTTATCAATTGTTAAAGAAACTTGATAAGGAAGTCACACAAGATACCTAGATGAATTAGGGCTTCCAAGGCAAACAAGCTTCACATTCTTGATGATTTCTTAATCAAAATGATAAATGAAGATCATGGGGATCCATAAATGATGCCTAGAAAGAATTTGAATCATCTCTTAAATAATCTCCTTGCACTGAGGTTCTCAAACCCTAATGTGAGCTTGATGAGGCATTGGTGGAAGAACACACTACCTACAAAAGAAACAAAGCTATACATAGACATATTTTTGGAATTTTGGTTAGTAAATAATGAAAAAAAAAGTATGATACAATCAAATGTGTAACACCTCAAAATTTGCCCTCCTCTTCTTGAGACTAGTTTGGGGCATTGCATTTCATGTTTTAGGGCATTAGGCATTGCATTTTGCATCTCATATGAAAATGAGAAGGTCATCCTCCAAAGTCTTTTCAAAAGATGGGGAAGTTAGGTGATTCAAGCCTGAGGGTCTCTATGAATTGATCATCAACCATCTAAAGGTATGGGCTCCAATTAGGGTTTCTTGATTCTTCAAAGGTCTTGAGCATCATCTTATCTGCAAGGATATATCACCATCATCATGGTTCTATCATCATCAAGGGTTTCAGAGTTCATCCTCAAGTTCCTCTGGATTAGGGTTGTGACCTCTGGTCAACCCTAATCAATGCAGTTCTTCCAACTAGGGTCTCTCAAAGATATAAGGTATTTTATTGGGATGAGGATCACATGATTATTATAAGGAGCTTACATGAGCTAGGGTTTCATTTTGAAGCAATTTCACCAAGTGGTCTGCTCAAGTTGATCAAGACATTTCAAGGTCATCTGAGGACCAAAAGTCAATTGTGCAGTCAACTGAGGGCTATGAGGTGGGGAAATGAGTTGAGACACCTCAATCATGTTCAAATGGGGTCTATTCATCATTCTAAACATCCATCTTGAAGATTCAAAGGTCATGGCAAAAGTTACTAAAAATGGAAAATGACCTATAATTCAAAGTTTCCAAATTTGGCAAGTTTTTGGTCCACTTTCAACTTGACTTTTCAATATCAAATAAGTTTCAAATGGATTTTTGGTGAACATGAAAGTTGTAGATCTTTGTCTCCCCTTTCCAAAAAGTCCTAATTCATGTCCATATGATCCATGGTTGAGGAGTTATGGTCATTTGATCACAAAGTGTGCATGGAAATTCAAAATGGCATAACTTTTGATATAATGCTTCAAATTGGTTCATTCTTTTTGCAAAGTGCTTCTCAGGTTCAAGTCATCTCAAAATGACATCATTTGACTCAATTGTGCAAGCTAAGCCTCAAGGAATCATGGTCAAAAGTCATATTATTTCACATTTGTTCTAAGGATGATATCATGCTACAAATCAAGATTCACAAAGAACCAAGGCAAGGCTTTACTTCAGCCTTCTTCATAGACCATATTTGAGTAAAAATGAGCCCTTGCCATGCATGAAAGAGGCGTGTATGTTCCTTGTTTCACACATGTTCAAAATGAAGCAAATCTTCACCATTCATTCTTGGCTTAAGATGTAAGCAAAACAACCTTCAAATCCTGACCCTTGGTTGCTCTTAAGTGGATTCAAACCCTAGCATAGGGCTGAGCACGTGCATTATGGCCATGGGAACTCAATTTTCATTTTTTGCAATTTGCATAACAACTCACTAATCATGCTTAGTAAATGGCTAAAGTGATTATCAGTGTTATTGCAAGAAGTATAAGTAGGGAAACCCTAATCACAAGCCTCAAAACTGCTATTTCAGATCTAGAATTCAAGAAAACTCTCTCAAACTTTCTCTCTTCGAATTTGCTTTTTCTTCACACAAATCTCAAAGATTATTGCAGATTCTTGATCCTCACACTTCACTGATCAAGAATCACCCATCGTTTGGTGTTATTCCTCAAGAAATCAAGCAGTTCAAGTGCATTATCATGATGATCGGATTTGGAAATTAAGGCACATTCAAGAGGTTTTAGCCATTTCTTTTTGCATAAAGCTTCAAAGGAAGTTCAAAGGAGTTGATCCTGAGCAGCAGAGCTCGTGATATCGTGATTCCAGAGATCTCCAATTTCAGGTGACTCCATTTTCACTCTCTTCTTTTGTTGTTTTTAGGTTATATAATTGAAGATCTTGATGTGTAGGTCATGAATATGTGATTAGAATTGGGATTGAGTGAATATTAAGGATTTCATTGTGACTGGAAGTTTGGATCTGAAAACTTCTCCTCTTCGAATTGCAAAACCTAGGAAGAATCAGGAGAATCTAATATGATTTTTGGAATCAGCGTGGAAATCTGAGTGGAATGACACTGGTCTGATGAATTTCTGGAAAATTTTAGGGTGGCGCCACCGTGGGAGCCACCGGGAACTCACCGGGGAAGACGACCGGAGCGGAGCTCCGGCGTCTGTGTTATAACTAGGGTTTTGCTGAGTGTGTGTCATGTGGTTCAACGCGTGGAAGATTGATTGGATGAGATTTTTTTGACTAAGGACACGCAGGCGTTGAATGCTGACTGGGGTGGGTGACTCAATTAGTGAAACGGTGCGTTTCACTAGTTTGAATGTGGACCATTGATCTCAGATGCACGCCAGATCTAGTGGTCCATGTTTTTCCTGATTTAATTCAAATAATTCGTTTCCCTCCTTTTTCTATTTTATATTTCAATTATTTTGGTCATTTTGTTTAATTCATAAAAAATCCAAAAATTGTCCAATTGAGTCCCAATTTTTTTTCATAGTTTTGTATTTGTGCCTACTTTTTTATGGTGTTAAATTCAAGAACTTTTGATGTCTATATCTTTATGTGGGAATTTTTGAATCAATATTGTGCCAAATTTACCTAGTGCATTCAATGTATTGTGAAATCCTCAATTTTGAACCTTTTGATCCACTCTTTTGCATACATGACATTCATACTTGGCATGAATTATTGGTCACTGGTTTGGATTTTTTTTCTCACATGTTATCATCATTTTTGACACATAGAGAAAAATGTGACAATTTGTGTCACATTTTTGACATTGAATTGGTGCATTTTTGTTCACATAGCATTTGCATCATTTTGGACTTGATCTTTTGCATATTGAACATTCATGGCATAAGGAACTTATACAAAAAATCCCAGAGTCATTGCATGCATTTCTGATTTGATATGAATTTTCTAAGTTGGAAGTTCATTTTGTGCATATTTTTGGGTATTACATTGCATAGGCAAGTTGAGATACTTGATCATTGATTTGATGTTGGTCTTTTTGAGGACATTGGAGGGATTGTTTGAATGTGTGATGTGCAAAAGGATGGGTCATGGATTGGTCATTTGGTTAGGTTTTGAATCTTGTCTTTGTACTAGGGTTTTGACCCAATTTTAGGGTTTGCTCTTGGTCCATTCTTTGACTTGGTTTGGGGTCTTCTTTGTAGTGTGATCCTTTGCCTCTTTTGCATTGGTTTGATCCCTGATTTGTGAGTCTTGAGTCATTTGATTGGCGCATTCATTCAAGTCATACATTATTTGGTACTTATTTGAAGGTTGGGAACACAAGTGAATTCTCAAGGAGACTTATAAGGTATTGAGGGAGTGGAGGTTCTTATTGGTATGAGATGAATTGATGGGCTTATAAGTTGGATTTGTGACTCATTAGAGATGATTTTAGAAGCATGATCCTACTGACTTGTGAAATTTGGAATGGTTTGAGGCTTGTGGTGACTTGTTGAAGTGATTTAGGCTTATTTTGGAGCTTTTGAAGTAATTGAATGGTATTTGAAGTATGGTGGATCTTTGGCCTTGGTGATTGATGTTTAGGGGTTCATATGGTTCTGTTTGGGGCTTGTGATCATTGGTTGGAGTTTATTTGGGGTTCTCACATCTTTTGGAGGCTTTAAGAAGTGTTTGAAGAGGTATGAAGCCATGGTGAGAAGTTTTGATGCATGGTGTTCATGGATGAGGTTTGATGACTGTAAGAGGTTGAAAAAGGGGTTTATAGGTCACATATGATGCTGTTTGGAGGATGGGATAGTTGGATCAAATTCACTTAGGAGATGATCATCATTTAGGAGTTTATGAGGCCATTTGAGGAGGTGTGAGCAAGTTTTGAGTGCAAGCTTGTTCTACTTGAGTTTTCAAGGGGTTTATGGTTGATTTTGGATCATTGGAGTATGGATTATTGGGTGGTCATTTGAAGGACCCTACTTCTGACTTGGAGTGATCTTGATTCAATTCATCTCATGCCATTGTTTGTTTATGCTTTTTTGTGTTGATTGGATGTACATAAACTAACTTTGTCTCTTGTTTTAGGTTTGGATACTCATCATTGATGATTGGGTTTGTTCTCACCTTGTGAGATACAAAATGCATTGAGTTCTGACCTATTTTTGTTTCGTAGGGTTTTAATTGATGTGGTGAGCTCATCAGCTCATTTGAGTGCTAGGGCACTTATGCATTGAATTGTGTAACTGTTAAAGGGTTTCACTGCTTGTCTTCTGGTTTTATGACTGAAGTACTAACTGTTTAGTCTTTGTACAGGTACCTTAGTTGCTTACTTGCTTTAGCTCTTGCTTGAGCATTGGATTATGGTTGACACACCACTCAGGTAGTTAGCTTCTTACTTCATGTAGTCTGGAGTCCTGTCACCTTTTTGGCAGGCATTTTGCTGGCAAGTCCTCCTTCAGAGGCTCTGTTTGTGTTTGTTTAAAATTGTGCCCAAAGACCTCCAAGAAGAGGCATGTGTTATATTTGATGAGACCTCCAAGAGAAGAGGCAATTGACGGAAGGTAGGGATCTGTAACCGATTCCCCGTTATTTAGTGTGTCGTTCTTTATGCTCGCACTACGTGCTGATGCTTCTGAACATGTGCCCCAGATCTTTTGTCCAGAGTCTGTCGAGTGGAAAAGGATCCCACTTTCTGGATCCCCACGCTTTCTATGTCATGAGCTCACCCTGGCCAGGGTTAAGAGCATGAGGTATCATCCTCATTTAAAATTGGATCAGCTTCCCCCTGGCGTTCAATGTTAGTGGTTAAGAGCTACAGATTACCCCTTACAGTTTGGCTTGTTTGTCGAGGTTGAGCACTCCCTCTTGACTAAAGCCCACCCATTGTTTGAGCCTCTTGTATGGATATAGTGTGTGATGTTTGTTTACTTGTGTTGGTGTGTTTATTTGCTTTCCTCTTCTCATCTCCATTTTTGTAGGAGTCGTACGATTAACTTCTAAGGAAGTTGAAGGTATGTAGAGTTTAGACTTGAGTTGACTCGCTTCCAGGATGAGTTAAGTTCTTGTTAGAGACCTCAACTTAGGGATATTGATTGCATGACAACTATTAGGCTCGAGCCTTAGTCTCCCTATTAGTTTGTTGTTTCCCCGGTCACTGGTTAGAAGAGTGTTTTACCCCTGGTGAGGGGAACTACGTCGCCCTGATTCTCATACCAGATGAGATACGTAGGCAGGAGGTTGAGAGCAATCTCTCCGGGCACCCTTTTCTTTTTTTTCGCGTGTGTTCACCCTTTAGTTGTTTTCTTTTATATTTGTGTTGTTTCCTCTTTCCCTCTTCCATTGTTGAGTCTCTGTTTGTTCACCCTTATTCCCAACTTGTGTTTACCGTTTCGTGTCTTTGTTTCTGGCATTTGTTTTCTTTGGGGTGAGTACCGGTTTGTTCAGCGTGTGTGTGTGTTGTATGTTCATACCTTGGGGGATTTCTTCTGTTATTATTCGGGGTTCACTAGTTGGGGTTCACTTTGGTTACCTGTTATCCGTTCAGGGTTCACCTATATTGACTTGGGAGATTTCTTCTGTTATTACTTGGGGTTCATGTTGGGGTTCATCTTCGGGGTTCATTTGTGATGATTGTTATTCACTTGGGGTTCATCTCGGGGCTCATTTATGACGATTGTTATTCACTTAGGGTTCATCTTTGGGGTTCATTTGTGGTGACTGGTTATACATATCAGGAGTTTATTCTAGATATTTGGTTACGTTGTTGGGTTTGTTCTGATAACCTTTTTCTTTGGTGTTCGTTGGTTAGCGTTTGTTATTGTTGGGAGTCGGGTGTAAGTCCATGTATTGGCATTCTTTTTCCTTTTGGGTGTTTCTTTTGACGTCTCAGCGTCCCTTTTTTGGTGTCTCGTTTCAGCGTGCGTTAGCCGAGCTACGAGTGCTCTGATTCTCCTCTAGATAGAGAAGATACGTAGGCATAGGATGCGATGTCTTAGCGAGCATGTCTCCTTTTCCCGAACTACGTTGACTCTGATATTTGTTTCTGACAAACTACGTAGGCTCAGGATGCAACATCCTGCCGAGTCCACTTCCTCTGTCTTCTTTCTCTCCCCCACCTGTTTATCGTTCCAGTTTGTGCAGTTTCTTTGAGCAGTTTATTAGCAGCCCTTTCCTTTTATTTGAGCTATCTTTTGAGCGTGGATCCCGTCGAGTACGGCGGACGTGAGGGGGTGCTAATCCTTCTCCTTGCGTAACCGACTCTCGTACCTTATAATATCTAGTCGTAAGACCGTTCCTTTCCCTTTCTTAGGTTAGTCTTGCGCTCCCTTTCCGTCATAGGATGAATAGCGTCGGTGGCGGCTCTGTATTTTCCCCGCCGGTTGTTTTTCGCGTTGCGACAGCTGGCGACTCTGCTGGGGACGTTAGTTGACCTCTTGCTGGTCCATCTTCCCTAAGCGAGTCAATCCTAGCGCTCTCTAGCGTAGTTTTTAGGGTAGTTTGGGTTGCTTTTACTACTTTATTTATTGCATTTGTGATTATTATATTGTGATTATATGTATATTTGCATATATGTTTGCATGCATCATGTTATCACTGTGCTGGATTCTGGACAGGTGTGGTTCCTCTGATTTGGGGGTGGGTGTTCTGAGCGGGGCTAAAACCCAAGCCCGAGTATACACCTAGGATTAGCGTGGTCTCATGTTAGATCAACATGTTGTTGCGACGTGACATACCACAGCCGGACGAGGTTCTTTTGAGAGAGCTCTTCCTTGTAGAGTTTCCACTATGGTTGGGTTATCTCTTTTGAGCTGTTGACTTCGGTGACCGTTCTTTCCCGGATCTTTGGTTTAGATGATCTTATGAGAGCTACACGGCACTCCCGAAAGGGCAAACCCGTTGAGTATCTCATCCGATTGTCGAGACCGATTATCCGCCTTGGGATGACCTTATTAGAATTCACCTGTGAGGGAAGGGGTTTAGTTCCTACAGGTACAGGTTCTGTTGGTGACTCTTTGATGGTGACTTTGGTTCGGTTCGTGATCTGGGTTTCTATTTATAAGTTGGATTTATGGATATTTATTTCTGACACGCCGGAGTTCTGTCTGTGGTATTTATTATCGGGTTCCGTTTATTTCGGATCCCCCGAGTTAGATTTGGGGTTACTTGTTCAGATGATCTTGTTGTTATCCGTTCAGTGACTTTCCTGTGATGATGGTGCTGTATCCTCCGGTTCCGTTTATTTCGGAACCCCCGAGTTGGATTTGTGGTTACTTAGTCCCTTGGATGGTTGTGATCAGTTCTGAGACCGGAATCCAGTACAATTGATGTTCAGATGTCTTGGAGGATGGCATTATGAATTGCATTCATGCATCTGCATCATTCCCATTTTGCTTTTATCCGCATCTAACTCATGTTTATCCATATGCAGGGTACATTCTTGATTGAGATTCTGGTTGAGAGACATCCTTGTTCCAGGTATGAGGACCGACTTAAAAGATGATGTTGTCTACAGTTTCTTTGATCCAGAGATTAGCGTGTTGAAGGGTATGATAGCATTGATTACGCCTGACCATGTGGGGATGTTCCGTGAGGCTTATGGCAGTATTACGAAGATGGTTTTCAGGCTCACAGATGGGGATACGAGTGTCATCCATACTCTTCTCCAGTTTTATGATCCGGGTTTGAGATGTTTTGTCTTCCCAGACTATTTGTTAGGACCTTTGATGGAGGATTATACCGGTATTCTGGGCATTCAGGTCAGAAACCAGATTCCTTTTTATGTTACTAAGGAAGAACCTGATATTGTTGAGATTTCTCGTGCTCTTTATTTGAGCCCGAAAGTAACTAAGAAAGGTTTGAAGGAGAAAGGAAAGTTTCCCGGTTTTCATCTGAGTTTCTTGGAGGCCAAAGCCAAGGAACATGTTGTTTTGGGTAATTGGAAGACTGTTTGTGCTTTGCTTGCCGTAAGCATTTATAGAATTATTATGTTCCCTAATCAGAAGAATTTTGTGGATATTAATGCCATCCGGGTGTTTGCTCAAAAGAATCACATTCCTACCTTGATTGGGGATGTTTATTATTCGGTCCATAATCGGAACGAGAAACGGCGTGGAGGATTGGTTAGAGGGTGTGCTCAATTGTTATATAAGTGGTTCATGGGATATTTGCCTTCCAAGGGTGCCTTTGTCTTTCTTGACCATACTGTAAATTGGGCAACCAAGTTGATGGGTTTGCGAGCCAAGGACATAGCTTAGACTCACATTGATGTGGCTGGACGAGATTTTATTTACAGCTGCGGGAGTTTTCCCAATGTGCCCCTTATAGGAGTTCAAGGGTGTATTAATTATAACCCGACGCTTCTTAAGAGACAAGGGATTTGCTATGGAGGTTCCTCCCCTCGAGCGTGAGATTCAGGAGTCTTTCTACTTCCCGGTTGAGGGTAATCAGTCATTGTTGGGGCAAGTGTCTGATGCATGGCGCAAAATTCAAAGGAAAGGCAAGATTCCTTTTGGTAGAGCTAATAACAGGTCTTTTCCTCCATTTGATGATTGGCTCAGAAAGAGGGTTGAGCTCACTCGTTTGCCATTTCCTGTGGGTGATCTTTGGTATCTGTTGATTGAGGAGCCACGCTCTTCTGTCAGTATGGAAGAATTTCTTGAGATGAGGAGGGCAAGAGATCAACTGCAAGCAGAGAAGACTGAGATAGAAATGAGTGTTGTTGGAATTCAACTGGCTAATCAGGAAGTCAAGGGGAAAGCAGAAGACCAGGCTAAGAGACATGCTCAGGAGGTGAAGCGTTTTGAGAAAGACATCGCCTATTACTGTAAGATCAGCCAAGCTTTCGAGTCATCTACGAATGAGCACGACCTTACCAAAGAGCAGTTGGCTAGAGCTTTGAAGGTCATTGAAGATGAAAAGAAGAGACAAGTCCTTGTGAAGACTCAGAGGGAAGCTAGAGCCAAAGCCCCTACCACAGAGTGGGAAGCGAAGCTGAGGGTTAAGGAAGAAGAGAAAGTGAAGATTATGGCCAAGAGAGATCACTATCTTGCTGAGAGGGACCATTATTTCCGTCAGATGAAGATTCATCAGAAAGAGGTGGGAAGACTTCAGTAGGAGAACACTGAGCTCAGGTTCACTATGAAGTTTACCGGGATGGTTGATGATGCAGAGCCTTCTGTGGGACCTTCTTCATATTAGACTTTTATTGCAATTGTTATCATGTGTTGGGTTACCGTCAGGCATGTTGACGGAATTCACTTTCTCGTATTTCTTTCCGATTCTGGAGGATTATAAAGTTGATTTGTATCAAATATGATATATGACTCTCGCACGTGTTGCGCACTTTTGCTACACAGTGGTTATCATCATTCAGTGATTGATCTCAAAGCTTTATTTGCTTTTCCGCGTTACACTTACGTAACACACACATGGTTGGGTGATATCTTTGCTAAAGCACAACTTTCTGTTCCGTACGGAAAAGCCAGATGATTGATGTCAGAATGTTGCTGTCGGATGATTATCCGTCTCAATGAAGCCAGGATCGAAGGACAGAATGTTCCTCATACGGATAGACATTGCATTCATGCATGAATCATAATAACTTGTCCTCTATTTTACAGGTGTCGGTTTCTAACGTGTTTGATTGTTACAGGAATCATTGCTCGCGCACGCAAAATCATCCCTCTACACGTAGCTCGTCCGCACAGATACTTTACTAGACGCAACAAACCCAGACTGATGGATCCATCCAACGCTGACATTCTCGAGCTGAAAGAGAAGATGAGTGAGTTGATCAACGCCATGCAAGGGTTCGCCCTGGGGTAGAAAGAAATCGCCGAGAAGGTGGAGAAGCTTGAACTGGCTTCGATTGCCAATAATGGCAATAGTCAAGAGGGTAACTCCAACAATGGTCCTGGTGGTTCTAGGGGTGGTGGCGATCCCAGAAAGAAGGCAACTAATGGTGGTGTAGTCATCAACAATGGTGGTGGTCTTGGTTTTGCTGCAGGCAATGGCCCAGGTCATGTTGGCAACACTCTGAAGGAAACTCAGTTTTCTCCTTTCTTTGGGGCTGTGGAGGATAAAGAAGAGGACCAGTTCTCTATGCTGAATGAGCAGTTCGGTCAGTATGGTGTTCAACCGCCGAACAAAGAGATTCAGGTACTAGCAGAAAAGATTAGGGCTCTAGAAACCCATACCACTCCTGGGACTATTAACATGACAAATATGGGGCTGGTTGAGGGGATTGTGATCCCACAGAAGTTCAAGGTGCCCACGTTTGATAAGTACAATGGAAGTTCTTTCCCGGAAACTCATATTCAGGCCTTTGTTCGAAAGATATCTGCCTACACCATGGATCAGAAGCTCTGGATGTACTTTTTCCAGGATAGCTTATCTGGCGGGTCTCTCGAGTGGTACACCAAGCTGAGATCGTCAGATATAAAGAACTGGCAGGATTTGGGGGATGCTTTCTTCAAACAATACCAATTTAACACTGACATGGCACCAAGCCATACCTAGTTGCAGGGTATGTCTCAAAAGCCGAACGAGGGGTCTAAAGAGTATGCACAAAGGTGGAGAGAGTTGACTGCCAGGGTTCAACCCCCATTAGTGGATCGGGAGATGTCAGACTTGTTCATGGGTACTCTTCAGGGGACTTTTGCTGAGAGGATGGTGGGATGTCCAGTTACTGGTTTTGCGGATATAGTAGTGGCTGGTGAGAGGATTGAAAGCTGGTTGAAAATGGGAAAAATACAAGGAAATGCTTCGTCGTCTAGATTGAAGAAGCCCTTCGGAAATGGTCAGCGCAAGAAAGAGGGTGACTCGAGTGCTGTGTATGCCCAAAGAGGACACGGTAGGGATCATTACTACCAGTATACTGCTGCAGTAACAATTCATGTTCGTAATCAACCCGCACAATAGCAACAGCAACAGCAGCCACCTCAGCAGAGAACACAAAGGGTTGGGTACCAAGTTAGGGGAAGGATGGCAAATCGCCAGTTTGATAGGCCATCCATGACATATGCCCTTCTGTTGAAGAAGTTGAAGGATCTCAGGTTGGTACAGTTAAGGACGTTAGCTCCGTTAAGACCAGATCAGAGGCCTGCAAGTTATGATGAGAACGTCAAGTGTGAGTTCCATTCTGGTGCTCCCGGGCACAATATTGAGGGTTGTAAAGCCTTTAAGCATGTTGTTCAAGACTTGGTGGATTCCAAAGCCATCAATTTTGCACCAACGCCGAATGTTAATGCTAATCCCATGTCGACGCATGGTCAGATGATGGTGAATGTAATTTCTGAGGATAAAAGTAAAATCGGGGTGACGGATGTGGATCAGTTGAGGACCCCAATGTCTGTGGTCAAGAGACATTTGTTAAAGAATGGAGTTTTTCCTGGTTGTGATAATTATTGTGCTGCTTGTACTGTAACTACAAATGGGTGTGTAATATTGAGGGAGACAGTTCAGAAAATGATGGATGGGGGAAGTCTCCGATTCGAGAAAGTTGCTTTTGGAGAATGAGGATATTTCAACGATAACCATTTATTTCGATCATGTCCACTTGTCAGTGCCGGCAGATATGGCTCCAATTACCATCACGGTACCTGGACCTATTCCGTATGAAAGTGATAGTGTTGTGCCATGGGACTATGGTGGTGATGTGTATTGCAATGGGAAAAAGAAGGAAGATCAGGCTACAGTTGATACCACCGTTTCAAGGGTGGACAATGTCGGGCTTAGTGGTTTCACTCGCAGCGGGAGGTTGTTTGCACCTAACACGTTGAGAGGTGGTGATGTAGAAAAAGAACAAAGAGATAAGGCCGAGGCTTTAGCCATGGCAAAAGGAAAGCAGGTGGTGAATGAGGATACTCCTAGAGCGGCACAGGCGCCTGTTGAGCCGGAAAGTGAGTTTGACGCAGAAGCCGAGGAGTTTTTGAGAATTATTAAGAAGTTTGAGTACAAACTTGTTGATCATTTGCAGCAGACTCCGTCCAAATTTTCGATCTTATCTTTGCTGTTGAGTTCAGAAGGTCATAGAGATGCTTTGTTGAAGATCTTGAAGAGGGCCTACGTCCCGCAGGAGATTACAGTCAATCAATTAGAGACAGTGGTATCGAGTGTTAATTCCAGCCATGGGTTGGGTTTCACTGATTTCGATCTTACTATGGACGGGCGCAATCACAATAAGGCACTACACATTTCGATGGAGTGTAAAGGAGCTGTGCTTTCGCATGTTTTGATTGATATGGGCTCGTCACTCAATGTGTTGCCTAAGAAGGCCTTGGCTAAATTGGACTGCGAGGGATTGATTTTGAGGCCTACTGATCTGGTGGTTAGAGCGTTTGATGGCTCTAAAAGGTCTGTGTTCGGGGAAGTTGAGCTCCCCGTAAAGATTGGTCCTGAGGTGTTCAAATATGTGTTTTGTGTCATGGACATTCAGCCGGCGTACAGCTGTTTGTTGGGCCGTCCATGGATACATGTTGCTAGGGCAGTAACATCGACTCTACATCAGAAGTTAAAGTATATCTTGGACGGGCAAGTCGTGACAGTTTGCGGTGAGGAGGATATTTTTGTCAGCCAATTGTCATCATTTAAGTATGTGGAAATGGACGGTGAAATATTCGAAACACCAAGCCAGGCGTTTGAAACCGTCAAGGTGGAGAATGCCGTTTTCGCCGAAAGAGAGAAGAAGCCGTCCATTGCTTCTTATAAACAGGCTGTGGAGGTGGTGAAAAGTGGAGAGGCCCCAGGTTGGGGAAGAGTGATAGATGTTGCGGTGAAGGAGGATAAGTTTGGGATTGGTTATCAGTCAGGCCAAGGCTCGTCTGGACAGAATAAAGGTCGTCGCCAACCGTTCACATTCACCAGTGCTGGAATGCTAGATCTAGGCCGTATCTGTGCTGTGGGTGAAGAGACTAATAGTGACTTCGAGCTCGACTCATGGATAAAACCGTGCGTACCAGGAATGGAGATCCAGAACTGGAAAGCCGAAAAGATCATCACTGTCACTCTGCGTGAAGAGTAATATTTCTGTTTGTTAATTCTGTTTGCATGAAAGCCATACGTTTTTCCCGAAACGTAATGGTCCATTGTAAGGGTCACCTCATGTGTTTCACTTTGTAGTATTTGCATCATTAATAAACGGATGTTTTTCGCATTAAAAGTGGTGTTCTCTGTTTTTCTTTTATTTTTGCAGTTAAAAAATAATATAATAAAAATGGCAATGTTTATTTTCATTTTCCTTCCTTTTAATTTGTCTCGTTCCGACTCTAAAGCAACGCATGAATCAACATTCATGCAGATGCGATTATTCTCCGGATCTCATTGATGACAATTCTGTTACACCCCTATATGACTTCGACAACCCGATCTATCATGCCGAAGAAGAAGGCGGAGAAGATTGTGAACTGCCGGAAGAGTTAGCCAGGTTGTTGAAACAAGAGGAGAAGGTGATTCAACCGCACGAGGAGCAAGTTGAGATTGTTAATCTGGGCACCGAGGAGGTCAGAAAGGAAGTAAAAATTGGGGTTGCTTTGGAGATGAATGTCAAGAGCAGAATGGTAGCATTGTTGAAAGAGTATGTTGATATCTTCGCCTGGTCTTATCAAGATATGCCAGGGTTGGATACCAATTTTGTTGTACACAAGTTGCTATTGAGAGAAGATTGTCCTCTAGTAAAGCAGAAGTTGCGTAGAACTCGACCCGAGATGGCCATGAAAATCAAAGAGGAGGTACAAAAGCAGTTGGATGATGGTTTCCTAGCTGTCACTAATTATCCGCCTTGGGTCGCGAACATTGTGCCGGTACCGAAGAAGGATGGAAAGGTGAGGATGTGTGTGGACTACCGGGATTTGAACAGAGCTAGCCCGAAAGATGATTTCCCATTACCTCACATCGATGTGTTGGTAGATAATACAGCTCAATTCTCGGTGTTTTCCTTCATGGATGGCTTTTCTGGCTATAATCAAATTAAAATGTCGCCAGATGATATGGAGAAAACAACGTTCATCACACCATGGGGCACTTTTTGTTATAAGGTGATGCCATTCGGTCTCAAGAACGCCGGTGCCACGTATCAAAGAGCTATGGTGACCTTGTTTCATGATATGATTCATCATGAGATCGGATGCTATGTTGATGACATGATAGCGAAGTCACAAACAGAAGAGGGGCATCTGGTAGACTTGGCCAAGTTGTTTGACCGGTTGAGACAACTCAAATTGAGGTTGAATCCGAATAAGTGCACTTTTGGAGTGCGGTCCGGCAAGTTGCTGGGGTTTATTGTAAGTAAAAGAGGAATCGAGGTTGATCCTGCTAAAGCAAAAGCGATACAAGAAATGCCTGAACCGAGAAGAGAAAAAGAGGTTCGTGGTTTATTAGGTAGATTGAACTACATTTCACGGTTCATATCTCATCTAACAGCCACGTGTGAACCCATATTCAAGTTGTTGAGAAAAGATCAAACGGTCAGGTGGAATGATGATTGCCAAGCAGCATTTGAAAAAATAAAAGAATATTTGCAGGAGCCTCCGATTCTGATGCCTCCTGTGGAGGGGCGACCGTTAATCCTGTACTTGACAGTCCTTGAGGGGTCTATGGGGTGTGTATTGGGGCAGCATGACGAGTCTGGTCGAAAAGAGCATGCAATTTACTACCTTAGTAAAAAGTTTACCGACTGTGAAACAAGATATTCACTGCTCGAGAAAACTTGTTGCGCTTTGGCATGGGCTGCTCGCCGACTGAGACAGTATATGCTGGTTCATACCACTTTGTTGATTTCCAAGATGGATCCGATCAAGTATATATTTGAGAAGCCAGCATTGACCGGACGGGTTGCGAGATGGCAAACGATTTTGACTGAATACGATATCCAGTACACTTCTCAAAAAGTAATAAAGGGGAGTGTATTGTCTGATTACCTCGCCCAGCAACCCATTGAGGATTATCAACCGATGAAATTTGAGTTCCCCGATGAAGACATCATGTTTCTCAAATCGAAATATTGTGAGGAACCTATCCCGGAGGAGGGGCCTGACCCTGAGTCCGAATGGATTCTGATGTTTGATAGGGCCGTTAACGTGAATGGTAACGGAGTTGGTGTTGTTTTGGTTACGCCGAAGGGATCCCACATTCCCTTTGCTGCCCGACTAACATTTGAATGCACCAACAATGTGGCTGAATACGAAGCTTGTATCTTGGGTGTCGAAGAGGCGATTGATTTGCGAATCAAGAACCTTGTTATTTATGGAGATTCAGCTTTGGTTGTGAACCAGGTTAACGGGAAATGGCATACGCATCAATCCCACTTAATTCCATACCGGGATTATACGAGGAGATTGTTGACATTCTTCACCAAGGTGGAATTACACCATGTGCCGAGGGAAGAAAATCCTTTAGCAGATGCCTTGGCTACTCTGGCCGCTTTGATTAAAGTGCAGTGGTGGAATCAAGTTCCTAGTGTTGCGGTGGGACGGCTGGATAGACTGGCTTATGTGTTCGTTGTCGAAGCAATGCCTGATGATGAAAAGTCGTGGTATTATGACATCAAGCGTTATCTGGAGACCCAAGAGTATCCCGAGGGAGCGTCTAAGAAGGACCGAAAGACTCTGAGGAGGTTGGCCATGGCGTTCTATCTGAATAAAGATGGGGTTTTGTACAAGAGGAATTTTGATTGGGTTTTGCTCAGATGCGTCGATGACAAAGAAGCAAGCCAATTGATGAAAGAGGTGCACGAGGGATCGTTTGGTTCCCACGCCAGAGGGAATGCGATGGTGAAAAGGTTGTTAAGGGCTGGATATTACTGGATGACAATGGAGGCTCAGTGTTTCAACTTCGTGCGGAAATGTCATAAATGCCAGATTTATGCTGACAAGGTGCACGTGCCTCCAAATCCGTTGAGTTTGATGTCGTCTCCATGGTCGTTTGCTTTGTGGGGCATTGATATGATCGGAAAGATCGAGCCTACGGCTTCGAATGGGCACCGGTTCATATTAGTGGCTATTGATTACTTCACCAAGTGGGTGGAAGCGGCGTCTTATGCAAACGTGACGAAACAGGTCGTGGCCAGGTTCCTGAAAAGAGACATCATTTGCAGATATGGGGTTCCCGAAAGAATCATCACTGATAATGGTTCTAATCTCAACAACAAGATTATGGTAGAACTGTGCCGGGAGTTCAAGATCGAGCATCACAATTCTTCTCCTTATCGTCCAAAGATGAATGGGGCGGTCGAGGCGGCTAATAAGAATATTAAGAAGATTGTGCAAAAAATGGTCGTGACCTATAAGGATTGGCACGAGATGTTGTCGTTTGCATTGCATGGGTATCGAACCTCAGTGCGTATATCTACTGGGGCAACGCCTTTCTCGCTTGTGTATGGGATGGAAGTTGTGCTACCAGTTGAGGTCCAGATTCCGTCATTGAGAGTCTTGATGGATGTGAAATTGGAAGAGGCTGAATGGGTAAGGACTCGGTATGAAGAGTTGAGCCTGATTGAGGAAAAGAGGCTGGCGGCCATTTGTCATGGGCAGTTGTACCAGCAGTGAATCAAGCGTGGTTTTGACCGAAGGGTGCGACCTCGTGTGTACCATGTGGGAGATATGGTGTTGAAAAGGATCGTTCCTCCTCAGAACGATCGTCGGGGCAAGTGGACACCCAATTATGAAGGTCCATTCTTGTTCAAGAAGGTTTTCTCTGGCGGAGCCTTGTTGTTGACGACCATGGATGGTGAGGATTTTCCATCCCCTGTGAATGCGGACGCAGTTAAAAAATACTTCGTATAAGAGACCCGCTGGACGGAAAGAATAAAATAGTCCAGGCAAAAATGGGCATTCCGGCGAACCAAAAAAAAATAAAATGAAAAAGGTTCGGGCAAAAATTAGGGATAAAAAGAAAAAATTGTACACCTGGTAGGTCGAAAACCCCACAAGGGCGGCTTGGGCAAAAAGGGGTATCCCGATGGAGTGAAAACCCGAAAGGGCGGTCCAGGCAAAAGAGGGAGTGAAACGAACAACTGCGTCTAGCATGGTCGTTTGTACTTTGGATATGACATCTGGATAACCTAAAAGCGGAGATCGGTCGGAAGCATCTTGTTTCGGAAGGCAGAAAGCGCAGAGAGTCTTGAGGACATATGGGTTGTAACCGGGTTGGAACTTGATGAGATCACGGGTTCACATTGCCATTAGGATAGATTTTCCTTTTGTGCGCAATTACCTCTTTTCAGGGATTGCTTCCTGTGTAATGCTCAGCTATGAGCCACCTTTTTCAATCGATAAAATGCATATTCAGTCAAATAATTTTGTTTTTGTTTTCATTACCGCTTTGATTGCAAAAACATCTGTTTATTTTGATAAGAATCTTTGCATTTTGAGATGTAGGGGTCTCTTCCAATGCATGTTTAGAGGATTGAAACTTGAAATCTTATTCGGAAGGTTGAGTGACCTGGGTGTTGAAATTTTGGCTGCTTGGGGCACGTTTTATCTGACGATCTCTTTTGCAGGTGTTGTTGGTTATTTTCACTCACTTGCAGGTTGTGGTGCGAAGCGTTTCTTTTTGACAAAAGATTCCTTTGAGGTCCAATCAGGCACGAGGAATTGAAGAATGGTGTAGAGACGGCGAAAGAGATGTGACGATCCTAGAGGGTTAATCAAGAAGACTCTTCAAAGTCTTAAGAACTGGAGAGTTGGCACGAATCTAAGGAGGTCGATTTTCTTGAAGTAGGGAGAAGTCGAGAGTACAAGGTGATGAATCGGAAAAGACCGGATGAGTCTGGGAGCTCTCAAAAGTGGAAAATTGACATTGTGGTTAGATGGTGAATACCAGTGTTCGACGAGTCGACGGATGTTCCGTGTCAAATATTCTGTATCTCCCCAGCGGGTTCGAGGTCGGTGTTTCCTCAGCAGCCAGGCCTGAAGGTTGTTGTTTCCCCGGCAGGGGTGCGCGTTGGTAGATTTTCTTCCCCCAAGCAGATCGAGTTCAGTGGAGGTCATCCCCAGTGAGGGTTACTCTTTCCTCGGCATCAGTGTTATCCCAAGCAGGGTTGGAGATTGGAGCGATATCGAGTTCCTCAACAAAGTTGCTCGTGCCGTCCCCTGAGGGGGATACTTTTTATGCATTCATCATTTAGAGAAGCATAGCATATTGCATAACTAATTGCATAGCATTTCCATGGTTATGGAGAATTACGCTGTAAAACTCATGCATCGGCATTGCAAGCATAAGCTGGTCTCGAGCCGTGGTTACCGTTTGCGAGTTGGTTTAGCTGGTTGGTGAAGATGTTACTCTGAGGAGTTTGGCATCGTGATTTTGAATCAACAGTATTCCCCAGTAGCATGATATTGGAGGAAGAGATTTCGTCGTTCGGAGATGGAAATGAAGATTGGAGAACGTTACGCGATCAGCGCGGAGATTGGGGTCCACCAGAAGAAAAGGAAGAGCTGGGCATTTTCTGAAGAACGGGGTTCAACCAGAGATGGAGATTGGAATTGAAGATTGTATCCGGGATGAGGTCCTCAGGATTGTCTTCTGATCATGTGTTACCTTAGACTTTGGCGAGGCCAAGAGAAGTCGTTATGGGTGTCTTCAAGGGACTCTGTATTTTCCCTTAGACTCCTTGCGTAACCGACTCCCGTACCTTGTAATCTCTGGTCATAAGACCGTTCCTTTCCCTTTCTTAGGTTAGTCCTGCGCTCCCTTTCCGTCATAGGATGAATAGCGTCGGTGGCGGCTCTGTATTTTCCCCGCCGGTTGTTTTTCGCGTTGCGACAAAATGTACTTGGTGAACTCGCCCAATGCAAACCCAATGAATAAGGGGTAAGGAGGATGCCAAGGTGTGATCCCAAAGCCAATGCCCATGATGCGATAGCATGAGGGATCTTAGGGTCAAAATTGGGGTCTTACAATAGGGATCTGATCATCTCACACAACTCAAGTTGGTACCTGTCACACCCCGCATTTGACCCTGAATTAGTGATTAAATACATTCATCATAGTTGTTGCATCTCTGCATAGCATAACATGCATTTCATAACGCATATTTCCTAGAATATCAGTCTAAATAAATAATCGGATCTACAGGAAGACCGGTTGAATCAAATTTCAAATGTGTGTCGAAATAGCGGGCGAAAATTTTCCAAAATCTAGCTTGCAGACATCAATTTTATTAATCTATGTTTCGCTTAGTTTTACATGGTGTGCTCGATTTATTTTTCAGCTCCTTTTCCGGTCATGTTTTGATCCGTCTAAGCATTTTAACCGAGTGTTTTCTATTTCAAAATTTGACAAATACCTATATATTTTCAAGAAATTTATTTCGCACTGATCATTATGGTGCAGTTATTTTATTTTTCTGAGCATTTTTGTGCCCAATTTTTATTTATTTTTGATCCATTTGTTTCTGTTTTTTAGTCAAAGCAATTGGGCCAATTATTTAGAATTAATTGTGCTTTTTGTATGAACTTTAATTTGTCATTTATTTTAATTAATTTTTTAATTTATGTTTATTTAATTAATTTTATCAAAGAAAAAATCAAAAAAAATGAGAAAATATCTCCTTTCACCTATTCATCATAGGCCACGTGGTCACTTAAATTGGAATTCAACTGAAAAATAAGAGGGGGAGTTTTTTTTTTCGTTTTTGGGTGAGTGAGGAAACCACTCAAATGTGTATGTAGTACAAGAGGGAGGAGGCCCGCCAATAAAACACGCGGACACATATTACATGTGGTTGAGAGTAAAAACATGGATACTCTCTACGAACTTGGTTTTCCACTTCTGAAACCACTCAAAAAATTATCTCACACTGCTAACTCTATTTTCTCTCTCCGATCTCACATAGCAGCACATAAAAAAACAACATCTTTCTTCACTATCTTTCTCTTTTCTTATTCACTCTCTTTCTATTTTCTTCCTCACAACATCAACTCCAAAACCTTTGTTTCTAACAACCTCTCAACAACACAACCCTCCACCAACCAACACCTCCCTCCGGCGAAAACTCGATGGTTGTATCACCCAACAACGATACAACAATCGAAAGCCACCTGCAGCCACCTTCCAACCACCACAAACCACCATAAAATCTTCTTCCTCTTCCCTCCTCCTCCGCGTAAAACCTCATTGCAAACCTCTTCCCTTAATCTTCATGCAGCCTCACCCACATCCAATCCTCTTCTCCATTCTCCGTGGTTGCACACACTCAACCACAACCAAAAAAAATTCAACCAAAACTCACATAAACGACCATTGATCCATCATATAACCTCCATAAACATACGCATTTTTCGGTAACTATTCGATTTGTATATCTTTGCTCCGAGTTTTTTCGATTTACTTTTTGATTTTGTGTTTTTGTTTTTTATTTAGAATGTGAGTTTTATTTGTTTCCATAGCACCAAGTTTGTTTTGTTTTGCTTACATGTTATTGTTTGGTATTGTTGTTTGGTTGTCATGAGGCAGAAGATGAACAGTATTTTGTTCATACAAAAGCATGTTGCTACTTGACTTTCTTTTTTTCTTTTTTTCTTTTTTCCATTTTACATGTTTTTTATATTATATATTTATTGATGCATTATGTTGACAGAAAGAGGTTCATGGTGGAGTGGTAAGACTTTGGTCTATCAACCACCATGACCCATTTTTTATCCTTGCGCACCCCCTTTCCCTTGTTTATTTTCTTATTTTATTTTCTTCTCCATTTTCAATGTTTCTTTTATATATATTTCTCTTTTCTTTGCCTTAACAAATGAAGGACCATGGGGGAGTGGTTCCGGATCACGCCT
Organism: Lathyrus oleraceus; assembly: GCF_024323335.1. Classification (NCBI taxonomy): domain Eukaryota; kingdom Viridiplantae; phylum Streptophyta; class Magnoliopsida; order Fabales; family Fabaceae; genus Lathyrus; species Lathyrus oleraceus. The sequence goes on from NC_066585.1 coordinate 288,540,491, forward strand.
CCCAAACCTCATGTCCTGAGTTTGACACCTTACTGCCTCATTTCTCTCTCTTTTTTTTCTCTTCATTTTTCCATTTTTTCAACCTTTGTTTTTGTTTTCTTTTACATTTTTTTAACCATTTAAATTGATATTTCTCTTTAATTTTTGCAACATGTAGTTCTTTCTATTTAATTCATTTGTAATTTATTTTGTGTATATTTTTTCCATTATTTTGTTTCGATTACGGTCATTGTAAATATGCCATATTAATGATTGATACAAAGTGATACTTATGGATTTTTGTTCCATTTTCTTTGAGACTTATCATTGTTAAGCATTGGATTTTAATTTGTGGATTCGAAATTTTCATGTTGTTATACCATCGATTTTTTATCGATACAGTGATTGTATTTCGCCGTTGTCACACCCTCAAATTTGCCATACCCCATGTCATTTTCTTGAGCCCTAAACCTTAAGAATACATCCCATACATACATATGTGTTTGTACTTGATGATCACAATAATCCATAAGTCCAAGGCATGGGATTCATCTGCAAAGCCCCAAGATCCTATGGTCATTATTTAGGTGTACCCAAGCCACCTTAACCTTAATCTCATCCTCAAGCATCCCACAAATCTTGGAGGATCACTCAAGACATCTCACTCACTCCCCAAGTCCAATTTGGGTGGTGAGTCCCCTTTGAAGAAGCTTCAAAATTCATCTGGTCACCCAAGGACCAAACCCTAGCTCTAGACCTACCTTTTGGCTTGTATAAGTCATTATTCACCATGGATCTTGACCATGCCATTAAGGACCCCTCAAATCCAAATTTTGTCCATACCCCATGACCTTTAACATCTCAATTGGATCCCTACAATGCAAACCCTAATTCATCTGACCATGGTTCTTGATGAAACATGTGGTTCAAGAAACCCTAATTTGGAGGCTTCTTGACCATTGAGCTTGATCATTTTTTACCATCCAATTACCCTACAATTCATTTAACATCATTTTATGCCTAGAATGATCTAAATCAACCATTTAAACATCCATCCATCCATGTTGCAAGTAGTTGGTTCACACTTGAGTTTTCAACTTTCCATGACTTGATCCACCCACCAATTTGACCTAAAATCATTCCACAAAGGTCCAAACTTCATTTCCCATCATGATATGATCATTTAAGGTCAAAACATCCATCATTGTGACTTGAAAATCAAGAAATCACAAAAACCCAAAAACTAGGTCATGTTGGTTGGTCACATTTTGGCAAGAATGGCCTATGGGAAGTTCCAAAGACCATAAATTCTTCATTTTTAAATATTTTTAAGTTCCATCTAGAAAAAAATGTCCAAAATAACTTCCTCTCGAACTTTGTTTCAAGTTCCAAGACCTAATTCATTGAGGAAGGGGTTCAATTTTATTATTGGCCAAGCTGGTCCAACATGCCTACCATGCCCTAAACTCATGTCATGACCACTACTTTGACATGTTGCCATTTCTAAACCAAAAGACCTTTTAACCTGGTTCTTTTTGCATTCCATCAAGTTCATGGCAAGTAAACAATTTTCCAAAATTGAAGCAATATGCACGAGCCAATTTCATTTGGTCTTGGTTCAAAATGAGTGTCCATCCTGATCAACATACCAGAACAAGTCAGTGCAGAATTTCCAAAACCTTACACCAAGTTTCCAAACCATCTCAATATGATTCCAATGGTCCCCAAACATGTGACATATGATGAAATGGTGTAGTAGTAAGTCAACTTGGAAGCAAAAACTCCTCACAATGGAAAAATCGACCCCATGTGCAAATGCTGACTTTTCCTAAAATGGCAAAAAGAATTTTGCATAAAAGGCCATTTCTTTGTCTATGTATGTTCCCAATCGATGAAAGCGGCCAAGACGAAGTGGTATGAGGTGCAAGCAAGCTCATACAACAGCCACCCTTGTCCCCCATTGATCATCCAAAGCATGCTCCGACCCTTACCCACTTTCTGAGCAAACCACAATCTCTTTCCCTCCAAACCATCCGCACACCTTCCCTATAAATAAGGGAAGGTGTCCCCTTCATTTTCCACATTGAAAAAGGCCCCAAACACTCATACCATATTTGAACCAAATCCTCTATAACAGAGATCGTGTTTCTGAGTTTCCAAGTGTTTCAACCCCAAATAACCACCCAGAAACCTTCACTAACTTTCACTCAAGCTTTCTCAATCCCTAACTCATCCTCCCTAAGCCTCATTGGAGCTAAGCTCACTCGTCAGAATCCTTCCCTGAGTTGTTTCTGACTAGGTAGAAATACTCATCTCCTTCACTCAAACAAGTTACCCTCTTGCTCGAAATCTTTCACTGATCATTAACGCCAAACTTTTGACTTCAATTACTCCATTTCCATCATTAAATTACGTCAAGGTAGTTCTTCTGTTTCGATTTATAAGAACCCACACTCAGAGCCAATCAATGGCTCATGAGTGTGGAGGTTAGTTTATTTTTTATTGGGGATGATGATTCCATGGAAAAATCTGACTGAAAACTCGTGTTTCTGTGGTTTGATTTTGGATGATTTGAGGTCGAAGATAATTGTTTCGCATTTTTTTAATTTAAAAACTTTGTTTGTCACTCTGTGATTGGCTCTTCTGTTCGTGAAGTTCATTTATTTACTATTTTTATTATTTATTCGTATTAGCGTGTTTTATAATCACAATTGGGCCATTGGCCCAGTAGGTGAGGGGATAGACTTCCTCATGACCCCAAGGTTAGGGGTTCGAGCCATGCTTGTGCACCCTGACAATTTTCCTTTTTTCACTTTACCACTTTTATTTATTTTGTTCCTTTTATTTTCTCTTTTAATTTATTTTTTAACCTTCTTATTTTTATTATTTTGGAAAAATGTTGAACATCAACCCCCCATATTTTTGCTTTTAGAATTTAATGGTGATTTTATTTATTTTATTTGGATCATTTATGATAGAATTTTGGAGTCTTGAAGTGAAGAACTAATGAAAAGCACTTAAGTCATGATATGCTTGGTTTAGGGTTGATAAAAACTTTCCACACTTCAAACCCACCATTAGATGACCATGAGTTCATCCATGGTACTTTGAAGTATGGATAGGTTTCCCCTATTTCAAGCAACTTGGTCATTTGACTTGTGGTTGAAGTTCAAATTTTGTTAAGTTATGGATTAATCTGATACATTGCCTTTTCATTTGATTTACGCTAACCCACTAACCCTTCTATACTTTGTTTATTTATCATTTTGACTTGCTTATACTAACCACCTAAGTTGTTATTATCGCATCTGGTTCATATAACTTGTTATTATTTCATCTGATTCAATATAACTTACTAAAACAACTAAAATCAATCATTCAAGTTTGGGTTGTATAGTCTTCTTTTTGTCAATCTATTGATAGATGGACACTAGGTTGAACAACTTTCATTGTTGAAAATCTAGGATAAGTTGATCCATTGATCATCTTCCTTACTTTACATCAGTGATAAGTTATCCTTCGATGCGCCATATTTTAAATCTATTGACCTAAAGATAGATAATCCTCAAAAGTTGTCCATAACCCTAACTTTAACTTTTTTAACTTTGATTATTACTAACCTTCTGTTATTGCTATTATCATTGTTATTATTGTTCTTTACTTATTATGCCATTTACATTTAAGTCATCATTATCATCATCTTTATACAAATTCATCATACAAACTTACTATTAGGCTTTATTATTGTCATCATTTTAAAACAACCAAAACATGATAAAATTAATCACTTGGACTTAGAGGATTCCATTTAGGACCTTAGCTTTGAGTCCTTTCCTTTACTCTTTTGTGATACTCTATTAACTTTGGATTTTCATCTATAACTTGCATATCGGTTGTAAGAATGGCATCATGGCACCACCTTAGGGGGGCATCTTTGTAAGACCATTATGATTTGATTAGCTTAGGTCACTTTTGTACACACAAGGCTTTCTCTTGGGCTATCTTACAATGAGACTCTTTTATTTCCTTGTCCATTACTTTGCATTCATGTTGCACAAGCGGCTTTTTCTTAATCAAACTCAAAATGCTGAATAACTACGATTAGTATTGTGCGCCACGAGCCTTAAGTGGTGGAAAATGAGTGAGAATTGAGCATTCCTACCCTCACTCTGATTATTTTTTATTTAAGACGCTTGGCTTGTTATCTGGAATAATCACCTCTGCCCATAGACTTTAGTGCAATCTAATCATAAAATCTTTTCATAAACCCTTGTTTAAGTTAAAATCAACACAACCCATCAAACCTATTTTTTATGCCTTAGGGCATAAACCCGGAACCCTTTTCTCAAAGGTAAAATCATCCAACACACAAACATTTTCTACTCCGAACTACGGAGCTCTGATTCCTCATCTCCGAATGAGTGATACATAGGCACAAGGGCTCCAATCCTTGGTGATCACTATAATAACCAAAGCACCCCATCTTTCACACATTCTTTTGGAAAATAAAACAATGACAGATAAATCCCCACGTGCGTAAAACGGCCCAAATAATTCTCATGGAATACCATGGACGTGAGGGGTGCTAATACCTTCCCCTTGCGTAACTGACTCCTGAACCCTAATCTCGGTTGCGAGACCGATTCCTTATTCTTTTTCTAGCGTTTCCCATGCGCTATTCATTTTTAGGGTTTTATCGACTATTTCCCCTCGTTATATGTTCCCCCGATAGCGACAGCCGCGTTTTAATCCTCCGCATACGACGTCTCCTTAGTTTTCAATATGCATAAATCGGAGTTGAGCATATTACTTAAGTTTTTGCTTGTACTTCTCAACTTCCATTTGCCTTGCACATCCTTTTATTATGTGACATCGATTTGCATCCTCGCATCACGATTTTAATTTGTGCACATTTCATTTCTACTTCTTTTGTTTCAATTATTATGAACGTGTGTTTGTATATATGACTTGTGTGTTGCTATTTCCGGTTCACATGGCTTACTCTTGGGCCTCCTTACAATGAGACCATTTCTTATGCATATACACTTATTTTCTTGCGTTGGTTTATTGGGTTTCAATTTAATTGTTTCATTATCTCATATCCCCATTCAATAAAATGTACCCCCATTCCCATTACGTGTAATAATTTTTATCGCTTTATTTCTTTGTTTGCATGCTTGTTTATCTAGTTCTAACACATGAATAAAATCAACCTCTTTTCTAAGAGAACAAACGTAAAACTCGATCCAACATTGGGTATTTTCCCAAATAATAATTCAATCATTACCAACCATCCATTTCTTCCAAATCTTTCAAACCATTACATTCAAATTCTTTTGCAATCGATCATCAAATGCTTGATCCAACGTCAAGCCATTTTCATAATCAATATAAAAAACACTTAACAATTATTCAACACTTTTTCAATAAGAGATATAAAAGGAACTGGGTGTAGTCAACAAGCTCCTAAGAGTTAGATCATAGATGTAGTTCTCATCAATCTAAACTCTCGTCATCCTCAAATCAATTCAATAATGCTTAATAAACCTCAACTAGCTTTGAGTTCTCTTTCTCAAGTCAAACTTCAAAAATGTCTAAAAATATTGAAACCCTTTTGCAAATAAGATGAAAAAGGAGCGGGGTGTAGTCCATGAATTCCAAAGAGTTAGGAACCGATATGTAGTTCTCGTCACTCTGAACTCTCTCATCATCCAAAAATACTTCAAACCAATCAAAATCGTTTCTCGCCGTCATGCGATTGATCCTTAAACTTTATTTGTAAACTAAATGTACTTTGTCTTGATGATGCAAAACACTGTTTCGTCCACTTGAATGTGTGATTAAGCTTGCGAGTTACCCACAAATGTTGATTTGTAAATCCATTCGGTTGTGATGCAAACGTTCCTTTCCCCACTTATTTTGGGTAGACAACAATGTTTTCATCGATTGACACAAAGTAGCTTTCGCTAGAATTGACCAACAAACAAACATTTTCTACCCAGAACTATGTAAGCCTTGAGTTCTCTATTACATTCGGAGATACACAAGAGCAGGATTTATGAATCTTGTTAGGCCCATTAATAAAAAACTAAGGTTTAGTTCCTTTCTTCCCACATTAATAAAAAATCCAAAAACATTTTCTCTTTTCTTTTGTTTCTATTTTTAGTTCCCTTTTTATTAACTTGATAAGCCTAACATTTCTAAGTTAACACTAATGTGCACAACTAACCTAATAGTTCCCATTTAGTACAACGAACGTGAGGGGTGATAATACCTTCCCCTTGCGTAATCGACTTTCGAACCCCGATGTGGTTGCGACGACCAATATCATTTTCGTTATTTCTTGGGTTTTATCTATTTTTTACCTTTCCCTCTTTAGGAATAAATAAAGTTCAGTGGCGACTTTGTTTAGTCCATCTCTCGAGCGTGCGATTGCGGTTCGCTATGTTGTGTTCTCATTTTTCGAGGTGTGATAGATGGTGACTCTGATGGGGAACCGGTTCCTTCATTGAGTCAAGCCTAGTTAGGTCATTTTTGTGCATTTGTATGTTTACTTGTGTGGCTTTTCTTTATGGCTTTCGTTATCTTTATTGTTATATTGTTATTATTTGTTGTATTGGTTCCATTATGATGTGGTACTTGGATATTTTGATTACAAACCTTGTGAGAAAGACTCTCTACCTGAGTCTAGAGTGAAAACATGAGATATGACGAGGTTGAGTATTGTGGGTCCCCGAGATGTAGTCCTCGTAAGGGTCGGCACGAGAACCTCAATTAGAGTAGATCATTTGAATGTATTTTTTCCCGGCATATAGTTTCCATCAGCTTAGATGTTTTTGTGAGGATCTGTGACTCTAAGGACCTTTGTAGAACATTGAACCCTTTGGGCAACTAAGAATGATGGTCATGTAGTACAGGTCCCCGAGATGTGGTTCTCGTGAGGGTCGGCACGAAGACCTCGCTCAGAAGAGATTCTCTTGATTGAGTTGACGTCCGGCATGGAGTTTCCATAAGCGGAAAACATTCATGCAAATCCATAACTCTGGGAACTATGTCTAGAACCAAAGTCAATGGTCGCATAGTGCGGGTCCCCGAGATGTAATTCTCGTAAGGGTTGGTATGAAGTAGATTCCCTTGATGAAGTTAACAACCGACATGTAGTTTCTGTAAGCGGAAAACATTCTTGTGGATCCATGACTTTGGTTTGTTTCCGTTTACAACAAAGCCTTAGACCATACCCGGTGAGAACCTGCTTTGGAAAGAAATCAGGTTCATCCGTACCTCGGACCTTTGAACTTATACTAAAGAAACTCATTGTATTCATTCATTCAATGCATATGCATCGAAAACAAAAACTCTTAGTTTGTTTCACATTTGTTTCAGGAATTCAAGACACTTGTAAGCAAAATGAATCCTGAGAGAATAAGCACTTTTTTGTTCAAGTTCAAAAAGCCAGATGTTGACAGCCTGAAAAATTTGAGCTCCACGTTGAATCATTCCACAAGAGATGACTTTAGGAAAGACCATAGCAGAATCCTAAGCCTTATGGCTGAAAAGATGGACCAGATTGCTATTTTTACTCTAGCTTGTTTCTACGACCCTCCTCTTTGTTGTTTTACCTTTAGTGACTTCCAATTGGCACCTGCATTGGAGAAATTTGAAAGGATTTTGGATCGAAGCTTGAAGAAACATAACCCTTTTCCCAAGCTTAATGAAGAGGTTACTCCTAAGAAGATAGCTTCAGCTTTGAGGGTTGATGTTCAAGTGGTGTTGAGCAATTCGGATACCAAGGGAGTGTTCAAAGGTTTCCCCAAAAGATTTCTAGAAGACTTGTTTGTGGAGTTTGAGAAGACAGATAATTGGAAGGCCTTCAATGTTGTTTTGGCTCTTCTAATTAATGAGATTGAGCTTTTCCCTAATATTTTGACAAATTTTTGGATCAGATAGTTGTGGAGATTTTCCTTTCCGGTAACCCGATACCTTTCCTTCTAGATGACATCTATTACTCTCTTCATGAGCGTCATGATAAGAAAGGAGGCACATTATTATGTTGTTCTCCTCTCTTACATGCTTGGCTCATGATACACCTGAAGGAGCTTAAGTGGTCACAGAAGTTAGGATTTATTACCGCTAGCAACATCAAGCGGTACATTAGAGATCGGGTGTTTTCTATTTCAAAATTTGAAATAAAAAAGAACTGTATGTTTTCGAGAAGTTTATTTCACATTAATCATTGTGGTCCAGTCATTTATTTTTCTGGGCATTTTTGTGCCAAATTTTTATTCATTTTTTATCCATTTATTTTCGATTTTTAGTCAAAGTAACCGAGTTGATTATTTAGAACTAATTGAGTTTTTAGTTTGAATTTTAATTGTGTCATTTATTTTAATTAATTTTTGAAGTTATGTTTATTTAATTAATTTTATCAAAGAAAGAATAAATAAATGAGAAAGTATCTCCTTTAACCCATTCATCATAGGCCATGTGGTTGTAGTAGTAAATTCATGATCATCAAGCTATGGATAAGCAAGACATCAATAAAACCAGAGTCGCCACCGCGCTTTTATTGTTTCCAAGGGAAAAGGGAAAAGTACGAACAAAACCCAAAGGTAAGAAGTTTTCAAATGAAAACTAATAAAATGTCAGAGATTACAGGTAAGGGGGTTGGTTACACAGAGGGAAGGTGTTAGCACCCAAAGTGTCCTAGGTACTCCTAGGGAGCCCTTTCTTGTGTGCATATGTATTTTGTACAAAGTGATGTTTACAAATAAATAGAGTGGGGGGGGATGAGAAAAAAATTCATTAATTATATTTTTGTGTTTGACAAGACCTTCGGACTTGTGCCTACGTACCAACATAAAAATGAGGGATCAAAACCTCATAGTTTGTGATACAAATTTCAAAGTGGATGTATTGCTTTTAACAAAAATTTAGTTTGAAAGGCACAAAGGCCTAAAAATATTTTGAATGAGTTAATTATTTTTGGCTTTTTGAAAGTTTTAGTCAAGTATGGTTAAGTCTATTTACAAGTTTGATCAAGAAAAGAAGCTTAAAAATGCAATGGCATAAGGCCAAAGTTTCTAGTTTGCAAAGTGGTCAAAGTTTAGAACAAAACTAGTTCAAACAAAGAAGATTTTTAAAAGGAGGGAGAGATTGTGAAATTAAAGAAATGGGGAGGAGATGAAGAGACTAATCCTATGCACAAAATTAAAAGTTAAGAGTTGAAAAGATCTGACCAATGGGTAGCCATCCAATAGACAAGAATGTCTTATAGAAACCCAAATTCCCTTGGACACCTTTTGAATCAAGCAACACACAATGCACAATTATATCAATCTTGAAGAGCAAGGCATCAAATAAAGATAGCCACATCCAAGCTTAGCCACTCCATGATTTTCTTCAAATTAACCCATTTAGCAGATGAATTCCATAAGTCACAAGTTCAAAATAACAGCTTCACACTGATCATGTTGCAGATGAACTCAAAGGGATCTTCAAAGATGTATCAGATGAAGTTTCGAATTGCAAGAACTTGGTTACACAAATGTTGGCATTGGCCAAGTCCTTTAGCATAGGGAGGTTTCCTAGATTCTAAGTCCAATTTGTCAAAGATCAAGTCAACAGTCCACACAAACGTTTTTTAGGGTTTTTGTTCTTATTATGTACATTAATGGTCAAAGACCACACAAACAAACAAAATATACACAAACAAGATATATCACACAATATGGTCCAAATGGTCAAAGTGAAAATTGCATCAAGATGAATAATTAGAATGGTATGAATAATGGCAAATGAATAGAACTTAAAAATAAAGTGCATTAAAAGTAAAGGACTTGAAATTAAATGTTAGTTGTTAATGAGTTAGAAGTTAATATTGTTTTGCTTTTGCTTTTCATTTCAAGTCATTCTTTGGAGAACACTCAACCCACTTATCATAAGCATGGATCCTTGAACCAAGACATCTTCCAAAGGAAGGAAAAAAGACCAAGTTTCCACATAATACCATGAAAGATGGGAGACTTACAATCTCACTAACTAGAATGCTATGCCTTTTGTTTCAAAAATTTAGCGATATGTTAAGCAATCATAATTGGACTTATGTAGAAGTCACACCTATTTGAGGTCGGGCAATAAAATTTTGGTGTTAATGCATGTTAGAGACATAGTATAATGGACTATGCTCATGAAACATACCACACACAAAAAGAATATGCAAAAGAGGTGGCCTAATCTCATCAATACTTATGTTGATTTGCAATCAACTAGCCTTAGGACTTAGAGATATCATAGGCCAAATGAGATGAATGAACAAAGAAGGGGAATTAGATGAAGAGGGAAGGGAATGGATCAAAACTCAAATTGGTCAAAGGAGGACTTTCACCAAATTAATCTCATTCATTCATTTTGGGAGATGGAATGTACATTTCATCAATCCCCTAAATCCAATTATATTAACTCAACAAAGTCAAATCAACCTTGACCAAGGCCCAACAACATAAGTCAAACTTACACAAATCATCACAAGAGGTCAACACAATTATTTGGCATTTATTCAAATTAAAAATACTAAAGTAAGGCATTTAAATTAAATATGGTTTGTCAAATTCCTAAAACCTCATCAAAACACCAAAGAAATGGCCATGAGATTTATCATAGGTCAAACAAGGTCAAAGGACCTTGGAGAAAAAATTTCAGAATTTTTAAAGACTTAAAAGTATTTTTAAACAATTAAAAATATTTACAAAATCAATTAAATCATGAAAAATATTAATATGATCCAAAAAATAATTTTAATTCAAAATGTGAAAAAGGAAATTTTTTGAAATTTTTTGGTGAAACTCTCATATTTTTTGGATCAATATTAAAATTAATATGAATTAATGAAAATCAAACAAATTAAATGAATTTCAAATAATCATAAAAAATGTGGACCACTTGATCTCCCTCATTAATTGAGGTGGAAGATCAAGTGGATCAGCGCGCGCGTTCCACAATAGACCTAAGTCAATGCGCTGCAGGGATGGTAATTAAAACCAACACGTGAGATTAAAACATTTCAAATGAGATCAAAGGCTCAGAACCTGTCCAGCACACCACCGGCGCTGGACCTCCGGTCACCTTCTCAGGCGACGTCCACCGGACTGGTTCACTAATCACTATCTTAAAAATGAAAAAAGAGGACATGATCTGAAAGAAAAAATGGCGTAGAGCACGAATCTGACCTCAATTTCAACTAACTCCATATATATAAGAAGATATGAGGAGTTGAATTTTGAGGCGTGTCAATTGTGTTGCTTCGATTTGACCTCTAAGCAACTAAATCTTCTTGCCTACATTGGTAGGACTTCAGACAACCAAAGATCCAAGAGAATTAATGAAAATTGAGTGAGAATCGAAGAGATGAAGTTTTCTGAAATTTACCTTCAATGTTATGCAGAATTTGATGTTGCTTGCTTCAACCTTGATCTGATCACACTTGAGAAGCTTGTACAAAGCTTTGGATCCTGGAGTTCTTGAATCTCCAAACAGTGAGATTCAAACTCAATTTTCAAGTTGAAAATTCTCAGGTTTTCCTTTGAAATGTGAGGGTTTCAATTGGGGGGAAAAGCTGGCGCGCAACGGGTGTTTGAAATGAGCTCATAGGCCTTGTATTTATAGCATTTGGGATTGATAATTGCACACTTGAAAAATTGCTAAATTTGGACATTTCATGCACAAGCTTGCGTGGGCATGTACAGGCCCATAAAGCAATCCAATTTGATCCATATCCAATTGTTCTGAAGTTCAAATGAGGCTTGAGTGGCAAGGCAATGATATGTGGAGTTTTGGACATTTGATTTTCTCCAATGGTGCAGCTCTGTTACAGCCATGCGCAGACCTAGCAAACTTCATCCAAAATGTATGAACTTGGGTTCTTTGGAAATCTTAGATCAAGGGGAACAAGTTTGATGTTGAACACTTTTTTATTTGGAATGTGGATCAGGGTGAATTTGAAGGTGGAAGTTTGGAAATTTCAACATGTTGAAAAAATTTCTAAGTGCCAAGCCATATATCTCAATATTCCACCTTGCTTAACTTTTGATGTGAGCTTCAAATGAGAAAAGTGTCTGCATCAAAGTTGTATCTCTTTCAAAGGCCTTAAAAATGGTCACAAATTTCATGTTATTTGGATTTATAATGATAGAGTTGTGCATTTTTGAATGTTTGGAAAAATCACTTGTTCAATGGTATAGGTCAAAAACGGCCTATAATGTATCCTCAAATAACATACTCATAAAAGTTGAATTAGCTCCCACTCCAAACATCAAAGTTTAAGTAGACATCTTGAATTTGATTGTGAAACTTGGAAATATTTCATCTCATAAAAGTTGAGCAAGTTATGACCTTGGGAAGTTGACTTTCAAATTAGGGTTTAAACAAAATGACCTATAATGTTTCAACATATAAAATGATTTTCCAAGCAAAAATAGCTCTAGGTCTCAACATGAAAGTTGTTTGGAATGTCATTTAGAGTAACGTTTCTCTTGGAATCATTTTCATATGGTGAAAAGTATAGGAGATAGGGTCTAAGGAGACCCAATTTTGATCAGATGAAATCATTTGGCCAACCACCATCAACCAACTTGCTAACCTTAAATTCTCTTGACTCTCTTGGCTCATGGTACATAATATATGCATAATATGATGAATTTTGAAGTGTCCCTTGATAAACTTGATCAATTGGTGAGATGGCTTGTTGGAGAAGTTACTCAAGATACCCAGTCAAACTAGGGTTTCCAAGGCAAATCACCTCCAAAATCTTGAAGAAAACTTGATCAATATGACATGTAGAGATCATTGGGACTCATATATGATGCTTTTAACCATTTGTGAATCAATCCATGGTTGTGCTCTTTGCCATGAGGGTCTCAAACCCTAGATAGGAACTTGGCAAATCAATGGGATCATGCCCTACCTACACAAGAGTTAGGCAAATACAAAGACATATTTTTGGTTTTTTGGTTAGTGAAATGATAAAATACAAGTATGATACAATCACATGGTGCATGGTGATCTCTCCCAAAACAAACCCAATTAGAGAGGGGTAAGGAGTAAGCCAAGGTATGACCCTAATGCTAATGCATATGATGAAATTGCATGAGGGATCTTAGGGTCAAAATTGGGGTCTTACAGTTGCCCCTATTAAAGGACCTTCTAACTGAGGAGGTGAAGGTTAAAAGCTTCGGCTTGACTCAATAGAATGGGCTTAAATAACAACATATAGAAACAAATTTTGGTCCCTAAGAGACCTCGTGATACATATGATATGAATGTAAAAAGCAAATTCTCTGTGGGGAAATATTGCCACAAAGGAAAAGAAATCAGAGAGACTGAATATCCGCGGGAGCATAATGCATTCCATAAGGAAAACTCAATGGGGAGACAGAGACTCTGAGGGGATAAAAAGGGTTACGCGTAGGTCAGGCTACGACTTAAAACTGCTGGGGGACTAGAGGAATTCCATAAAGGATTGAAAGACTCAGTCGGGGAAACAAAATATCTACAGGGGAATACCAGTAGATCAGGATAAAACTGAAGTACTTGAATCATGCAGGAAAAGAGATTTCACTAAGGAAATACGCACTCAACTCAACTGGGAAGAAATAAACTTCAATGCAGGAGGAGCCGAAATCTACTATCTACTACCTGTTACTGGGTAAGGAGATAATAAATATATGACAGAGAGGGCATCTGTCATCGGTTAGGATGAACATATCAAGGATGACTCACTGCGAACCACCAGGAGGGAGTATTCATTACCGGTTACTTGGTAAGAATAGCCTTGTTGGGGAAAACTACAGAAAATAGGGTTTACAACTACCAGTTACTGGGTAGAAGACCAAGGATGAGAGTATCTGTCATCGGTTAAGATGAACATATCAAGGATAAACTCAACAGGGAAGAAAAATCGTCATCGGTTAAGATGAACATATCAAGGATAGACTTGCCTGGGAATTTTCAAGGAGGATCTTCGTCATCGGTTAAGATGAACATATCAAGGATAAACCAACTGAGCAAAAAGTAGGAATTACATCTATCGAATGCTTGATAGAATATTGTCAAAGAGAAAATCCGTCATCGGTTAAGATGAACATATCAAGGATAGACTCTGTTGAGGAGAGAAAATAGGAATTACATCTATCAATTACTGGATAGAATACCAAAAAGAGGATACCCGTCATCGGTTAGGATGAACATATCAAGGATAAACTCTACAAAGGGGAAAAAAGCAGGATTTACAACTACAGACTACTGGGTAGAAGACCGCAAAGAGAAGGAAACCCGTCATTGGTTAGGATGAACATATCAAGGATTAACTCTCTGGGGAACCAAAATAGGGATTGCAACTACCTTTTTACTGGGTAGAATACCAAAGATGAGAATATATGTCATCGGTTAGGATGAACATATCAAGGACAGACTCAGGCATGGGATAGAAAGATATCTGTCACCGGTTAGGATGAACATATCAAGGATATACTTTCTGGGGAATGAATCCATCAGGGACTCTACTGAGGAGAAAAACAGGGATACTTTTGTCGGGTATTGGGCAAGAAGTAACAAACTGCGAACTAAGGAGAATATTACTAGTTACTGGGCAACAAACTCTTAGGAGACTCAAAGCATCTATCTAGACAAGAGCTAGAAAGAAACGGTCAATCAAGACTCAACCCAATGAGGATATATCTCAAAGGGAGTGGTTCCATCCAGATAATCGAATGGGGAGGAAAACTGAAACAATGATCATCCACGAGGAAATAACTCAGTGGGGAAAGGAGAAAGGTTAAAGTCTTTCTGCTTAAGGGGCCGACCTTCTATAACTGAGAGAGGACAGACACCGAACTTGTATGGGGATAAAGTACTATCATAACAGAGAATAAGAATCTTAGACAATGATTCAGCAAATATGGCGATGCTAATATGCAATTATGAAATTATATAAGCGTATATGTATATGTGTGTGTATATATATATATATATATATATATATATATATATATATATATATATATATATATATATATATAATATATATATATATATATATATATATATATATATAATATATATATATATATATATATATATATATATATATATATATATATATATATATATATATATGTATGTATATATGATGATTATGCTGACAAAACGATAACAAAGGATACAAAGGTGTTGCAAAATTTGAATCATCAGTACAATCCTTGGTCAATCCTCAAAAGGGAGACAACTGCCGGAGAACAGAGAGATCAACATCCCAAAGGCTCAACCCTAGCTGCGGAAGGAGGAGATCTGCTGAGGAAAGGAAACGTTATCGAGTCTGCGGGGAATTTTAGGTCGACACCATATCAAATGAGAGACAACCATATAAAGGATAACACAAATAGCTGCTCAGAAACCAGGAGAAAACTCTGACTGGGAGCGAGTCGGGTGGTGAATGGTGGAGAAACCAACGCAATCTACTGGGGAAATCAACTTACTCCGCTGAGAATCAAACCTACTAAGGAATACACAAATTCTGCAGGGGACACAGACACTCTGTCGAGGATAAAATGCAACTCCGCGGGGTATTGAATCCACTAACTCAGCTGGGAAAAGGTACGGAAGCTCCGTCGAGGATCAAACATGCCGCAGGGGGAACTGGATCAACAAACTCAGTTAGGGATACCTGAAGGGTTAACTGCTTTGGGGGAACCCTTAATGCTCCACACTTAAGACTTGTTGTTCTTTGAAATGTTGTTGATGTTTCTTTTTAATTGCTTTTGAGAAATTCTTGCTTTTATATATTTAAGAAAATGATTTTGATTAAAATTTAAATTTCAAAAATGATCATAATAAAATTTAAACTATTGGCTGAAATAAATAAGAGTGAAAATAATTGGATAAAAGCTCAACTTTATTTAATAGAATGGTAATTTGTAAATGACAAGACTCCATAGTTCTTTACAAAGTTGAAAATGGTAATTTACATGGAAAAGGATTACATTGAATACAAATGACCCCTAATCCTTCTACCAACTCTTGATGTCCGCTGTTCTTTTGGTCGTTGTCGGGAATGATAAATCTACGTCAACCCTTGTGCTCAAAGTTTCTCCAAAATTGAAGATCAGTAGAATGCAGTTACTTGCCATGATCCCTAATTTTTGCATAAGTTTCCCCAAGGTGGGGTACTCGACTTATCGGGAAATTCTTTCTGTTTTATGTCTCTAACTTTTTCCTGGATCGCCCTTTCGAGTTTTCAATCCACCGAGACGCTCATTTTTGCCTAAGCCACCCTTTCGGGTTTTCAACTTAGTGAGTTGTTCTTTTAATTTTAGGCAAAGTATTTCTTGACTGCGTCTGCGTTCATAGGACGAGTGACCTCTTCACCATCCATAGTTGTAAGAATCAAAGCACCGCCTGAAAAGGCTCTCTTAACAACATATGGGCCTTCACAATTAGGAGTCCATTTTCCCCTAGAATCTGGTTTAAAAGATAGGATCTTCTTGAGCACAAGGTCACCTTCTCTGAACACATGAGGTCTAACCTTCTTATCAAAAGCTTTCTTCATCCTTTGCTGATATAACTGACCATGACACATGGCAGTTAATCTCTTCTCTTCAATTAAATTCAACTGATCAAACCTGGTCTGACACCATTCATCCTCAGTCAACTTGGCTTCCATGAGCACACGCAATGAAGGAATCTTAACCTCTACGGGGAGCACTACTTCCATACCATATACAAGAGAGAGAGGGGTTGCCCATGTTGAAGTGTGAATGGATGTACGATAGCCGTGCAAAGCAAATGGGAGCATCTCATGTCAATCCTTATATGTCACAACCATCTTATGAATAATCTTCTTGATGTTCTTATTCACAGCTTCAACAGCCCCATTCATCTTAGGTCTGTAGGGAGAAGAATTATGATGTTCAATCTTGAAGTCTTTACAAAGAGTTTCCACCATATTGTTATTCAAGTTTGATCTATTATCAGTAATGATCTTACTTGGCACACCATATTGGTATATGATCTGATTCTTGATAAACCTTACAATGACTTGCTTGGTCACATTCGCATACAACGCCTCTTCAACCCATTTTGTGAAGTAGTCAATTTTCACTAAAACGAAATGATGTCCATTCGAAGCTCTGGGCTCAATAATCCCAATCATATCAATTCCCCACATGGAGAAGGGCCATGGGGAAGAAATAAGATTCAATAGTGTTGGAGGAACATGAATCTTATCAGCATATATTTGACACTTGTGACATTTCTTCACAAACTTGCAATAGTCATATTCCATTGTCAGCCAATAGTAACATGCTCACAACATCTTCTTCGACATTGTCGGTCTATTGGAATGAGTACCAAAGGAACCTTCATGCACTTCAGTCATAAACAAGTCTGCTTCGTGTCTATCCACGTATCTGAGCAAAACCATGTCGAAGTTTCTCTTGTACAGTATATCACCATTCAAATAGAAATTGTCGGCTAATCTTCTCAAAGTCTTCTTGTCTTTCAAAGATGCCCCAGACGGGTAAATCTGACTTTGAAGGAAACACTTGATGTCGTAATACCACGACTTCTCGTCTTTGACTTCTTCAACAGCAAACACATGAGATGGCCTATCAAGATGCATCACAGACAAATTGGGAACCTCATTCCAATATTTCACTACAATCATTGATGCCAACGTTACAAGAGCATATGCCATCCGGTTTTCATCTCGAGGGATATGATGAAACTCAACTTTTGTAAAGAAAGTTGAAATCCTCCTCGCATTATCTCTATACGGTATCAAACTGGTTGATTTGTCTCCCATTCACCTTTGATTTTATTCACAACTAAAGTTGAATCTCCAAAGACATCTAAATGCTTGACTCTGAGATCAATGGCCTCTTCAAGCCCCATAATGCAAGCTTCATATTCTGCCATATTGTTTGTACACTTGAAAGTCAATCAAGCTGTAAATGGAAAATGCGTGCCTTGAGGAGTAATAATCACTTCCCCAATGCCATTACCATATTGATTAACAGCTCCATCAAATACCATGCCCCAACGGGAACCGGTTCTGGCCCTTCTTCAAGCAATGGTTCATCACAATCTTTCATTTTCAAGTACAAGATTTCTTCATCGGGAAAATCACACTGCACTGACTGGTAATCTTCAATCGGTTGGTGAGCCAAATGGTCAGCCAAGATACTACCCTTGATTGCTTTCTGAGATCGGTATTCGATATCATATTCTGATAACAACATCTGCCAACGGGAAATCCTCCCAGTTAAAGCAGGCTTCTCAAAAATATACTTGATCAGATCCATTTTGGATATCAACCAAGTGGTATGATTCAACATATACTGACGCAGACGCTTAGCAGCTCAATCCAATGCGCAACAAGTCTTCTCAAGCATAGAATACTGAGTCCCACAGTTAGTGAACTTCTTACTGAGGTAGTAAATTGAAAATTCTTTCTTTCTAGTCTCATCTTGCTGACCCAGAACACGACCCATACTATCTTCGAGCACAGTCAAATACATGATCAACGGTCTTCCTTCCACAGGCGGAGACAAAATCGGAGGTTCAAGCAAATACTCTTTGATACTATCAAAAGCTTTTTGGCAGTCTTCGGTCCAATCACAAGACTGATCTTTCCGAAGAAGCTTGAATATAGGCACACATGTGGCAGTCATGTGTGAAATAAATCTTAAGATAGAATTCAAGCGGCCGAGAAAACCTCTGACTTACTTCTCAGTTTTGGGCGCATGCATCTCTTGTATTGCCTTGACCTTGGCAGGATCAACTTCAATACCCTTCTCGCTGACAATAAAGCCCAACAACTTACCAGAACGAACATCAAAAGTACATTTATTGGGATTCAAGTGGAGTTTATACTTCCTTAAATGCTGGAATAGCTTCAACAAATGCTTAACATGTTCCTTTTCATCAATCGATTTAGCAATCATGTCATCGACATAAACTTCAATTTCTTTATGCATCATATCATGAAAAAGAGTAGTCATTGCTCTTTGGTAAGTTTCACCAGCATTCTTTAAACCGAAAGGCATCACTCTATAACAGAATGTTCCCCAAGGTGTAATGAATGTGGTCTTCTCCATATCTTTGGGTGCCATCTTGATTTGATTATATCCGAAAAATCCATCCATAAACGAAAAGACTTTGAATTTAGCAGTATTGTCTACCAACATATCAATGTGTGGAAGAGGGAAATTATCTTTCGGACTGGATTTATTCAAATCTCTATAATCGACACACATGCGGACTTTTCCATATTTCTTTGGCACAGGCATAATATTGGCCACCCATTGCGGATACTCAGCGGTCACGAGGAAACCGACATCAATCTGCTTCTGCACTTCTTCTTTGATCTTCACAACCATGTCAGGATGCATTCTTCTCAACTTTTGCTTGACTGGCGGGCATTCTGGCTTCAACGGCAATCTATGTTCCACAATCTCAGAATCCAAACCAGGCATGTCTTGATAGGACCAAGCAAACTCATCTGAATACTCTCGAAGAAGATCAATCAACCCCTTCTTGACATCTGGATACAGTCGAGACCCAATCTTGACTTCCTTTACATCATCCTCGGAACCCAAGTTGACTAGCTCAATCTACTCTTCGAACGGCTGAATGATTCTTTCATCATGCTCAAGAAGACGAGTCAGTTCATTACTCACTTCTTCGTCACTTTCCTCATCGGCCTCAAACACAGGGAATTCGAAATTTGGAGAAGGAGAAGGATCATTGTATTCAATGGGGTTAGAAATCAACCTGCATAATGATTTTATATTTTGATTTGGAGAAGTGAATTTGTTACCAAATATTATGCAGATGGACAATTATATTGTTTATTTATGTTTTTTGTGATTACCATTTTCAGAATAAAGCAAAAAATAAAACAAACATCATAGATGTGGATGAATAGAATTAATTTTATTAATGATCAATTTCAAAATGCCCAACAATGTTCACTTCTCCCTTAGGCATAGGAGAAGGGTTTTGAAAACATATAAAAGCAATTACTTAGATTGATGCAAAATAATAGGAACATCAACAGCAGTCCAATTGTTGCAGGCCTTTCCATGCGTCACAAAATTGGTGCAGTCTTCCTCTTCGTCATCCTCTAGCACATCAACTAAGTGTTGTTCATTGCCATGAATGAACCCTCCGCTACAGAAGCTAAGTTGTATATCCTCAGACCTTGCAGCTGATAATCTTGCTGAAAACCCAGACCGGTTATGCCTTTGTTATCGGAGACCTCTACCATGTGCCCCCACTGATCCACATTGCCTTCTTCAACAATCTTCTTTGCATCTTTCAATGAGGACATAGGTTCCCCAACTCTCTTTTCAAAAGTAACAGATATGGCTTGGAACGAAGTTCCAACCTCATCCTCAGCTTCAACGTAAGAGAAATATGACAGGTGGCTAACCAACAGCGCCTTTTCCCCGCCAACAATTACAAGCTTTCCATTCTTCACAAATTTGAGCTTCTGATGCAAAGTGGAGGTAACAGTTCCCACCTCATGGATCCATGGCCTTCCCAATAGAAAACTGTAGGCCAGGTGAATATTCATTACTTGAAAAGTAATTTGAAAATCACTCTGACCTATCTTAACTGGAAGGTCCACTTCACCAATAACTATTTTGCGCGAATCGTCGAAAGCCTTAACGATTACACCGCTATACCTCATGGGCTCTCCTTGATATGATAGCTTTGATAGAGTTGACTTCGGCAGCACATTCAGTGACGACCCGGTGTCAACAAGCATATTCGATAAAGCATCATCTTTGCAATTCATAGAGATATGTAAATCCAGATTATGATTCCTACCCTCCTCAGGGAGTTCTTCATCACAAAAGCTGAGATTGTTGCAGGACGTGATGTTAGCTACTATATGATCGAACTGATCCCCCGTAACATCATGTTCCACAAATGCTTGCTCAAGAACTCTCTGCAGTGCTTCTCTGTGTGCTTCTGAATTCATTAACAGAGACAGTACTAAAATTTTTTAGGGGGTTTGGAGCAGTTGCTCCACCACATTAAACTCACTCATTTTGATCAATCGAAGTACCTTATCATCATCATTAGTCTTCAAATCGCTGGATTCACCAGACTTACCCTTTGAAGCACTAATCGGATCTACATCAGGGACTTCCACCCTCTTACTGACAACTGATTCTTCTTTATCTTTTGGGAACACCGGCCCAAACACTCGACCACTACGGGTCACCTTAGTAACATCAGCAATGCTCACTACAGAACTGGTCGTAGGTAACGGGACCCCTTGACCATCTTTCATCATTGTAACATTATACTGATACGGAATAGCTTTATCAGATGAATACAGGACTGGGCCTGCTAACCGTATAACTAACGGTGATACTGATCTGTTGTTGATGTTGTTATTGTTACTACTGTCGTACTGGATCACCAATCTCTCTGGTTGCTTTAAAATGGGCACTATGACATTCACATCGTCATCTACACGAAGGAATTGAAAAATTTGAATCATGCCTTCATCCATCAGTCGTTGGATATCCCTTTTCACAACCTCACAACCTCTTGAATTAATACTGCAAACAGCACAACCATCATGGTCATGCTCACAATCACTCACCATACAAATGTCCTTATGCATCTGCATCAAGGACCTTTGGATGAAACGAACATCAAACACCTTAAACTCGCCAGGACAACCATCCACCATATTAACAGAAGAATTTCCATGGGCGGGCAATGGATTTGCTTTCACATTCGGTGCACGGTCCTCAAAGGACACCATTCCACTCTTCATCGGCTTCTGAACCTCATACTTGAGCGGATAACAGTTTTCTATATCATGTTTGGGTTCCCCTTGGTGAAAAGCACAACGGAGTTCAGGCTTATACCACCATGGAAGTGGTTCTGGAATTTGCGGCGGGTTTCTCGGTTGGAGTAGGTTCTTGAGAACCAATGATGGGTAAAGTTCAGCATATGACATAGGAATCGGGTCAAAAGAGACCTTCTTCCTCTCGAAGTTTTGTTGATAATGATTGTTGTTGGTATTTCTGTTATTGTAGGTGTCTGTTCGTTGTTGCGGTTGTTGTTGTTGGCGTTGTTGTTGTTGAATTGGTGTTGATTGATTATTGGAAAATACTAGAATGACTGAAGATACTTGATGATGGTGTTAACAGGGTGGTTGATTCCTTCTTATCTGAGGCCTCCTCTGCCTCCCACTGGAAATTTCATTAGCTTTGTTGTCCTTCTTCTTCCTAAAGTTATTGCCATACCTCTTACTTGACGATGCTTCATCTTTTGACAAACGTCCTTCTCGGACACCTTCCTCAAGCCTCATCCCCATGTTTACCATTTCGGTAAAGTCGTTGGGGGCACTAGCAATCATACGTTCATAATAAAATGAACTCAGGGTCTTTAGAAAGATCTTTGTCATCTCTTTCTCCTCCAAGGGAGGAGTGATCTGAGCAGTCAATTCTCTTAATCTTTGTGCGTACTCTTTGAATGTCTCTTTATCCTTCTGAGACATAGACCTCAGTTGGTCTCTATCAGGCGCCATATCCATGTTGTACTTATATTTCTTGACAAAAGCCTCTCCTAAATCTTTGAAAGTGCGGATGCTTGCACTGTCCAACCCCATATATCAACGGAGCGTAACACCAGACAAACTATCTTGGAAGTAGTGTATCAATAGTTGACCTTGTCAGTTTGGGTAGACATATTGCGGGCATACATCACTAGATGACTGAGCGGACATGTGTTCCCTCTGTATTTTTCAAAGTCAGGCACTTTGAATTTCACCGGAATTTTCACATTCAGCACCAGACATAACTCAACAGCACTTTTCCCAAACAAATCCTTACCTCTCAATGTCTTCAATTCCTTGCGCAGCTCAAGAAATTGATCCTTCATTTCGTCCATTTTCTCGTTAACATTCGGACCCTCAGACGGCTCGGAATGATAAATGGTGTCCTCTACACAAGGTAAGGTATGCACAACGGGAGGTGGCACAGACATGACCGGGCTAGATGTCTGCATGGAAGCAAAGGTAGGCGCAAAGCCTTCAGGCATAAAGTTTGGTAGCATTCCCCACGGGAATCCGGCAGACATAGCAGGCGCAAAGTGAGCGGCAGCAGCAGGCATGGTAGAGGTAGCCACCTCTGAAATAACAGTCCTCTGAGGAGGAGGAGTTGCATGTGTTAGAGAAGATTGGCTCTAAGCAGCCAACACTGACTCCATCAGGGCAGTCAGACGAGCGATCTCGTCCTTCAGCTCTCTGTTCTCTTGCTCCAAATGTTCCATGATTCTGAGATGCTTGGCGCGAGTGTTGTACCGATGAGTCAGCTTGGCTGAAGCACAGAAGAACATCAATGAGACATCTGGCGAAAGAGAAACCTGCTTATGCAAATGATGCATGAAATGCAATGCTTATTTACTTAGTTTTATTTTCAAGGAACTTACTATATCATTTACAAATATATATATTTAACAAAAATTGCAAGAATTTGATATGACCGAAAATCTCTTTTTATTTATATAAATTTGAAGGATTACATTGAGTACGATTTCAGAAACCAAATGAAAAATACAAGAGAAAAGGAGACTAGTCATCCTAAGGATCCCTAACAACAATGTCGTAAGATTTGGCTGAATGCGCATACTTCCTTTGAATGCGTAGGATCTCGGTCTCAAAAGAAGCCTTCATCTGAGTCTTCTCGAGGCCAAGCTGGTCAACAATCTTCTTCCAAGCAACGGAAGGCTGAGGCATGCTAGAAGATGAAACTTATGGCTCTCTCTGTCTCTTTGTCACTCGGTCTTCAAGTAGCTCAATAAGTGCATCTTTCTCGTTAGACTCCAACTACAACTCTTCATGCTTCTTGCTCAAAGCATGGAAACGCTCTTCCCACATATCCTTCTCTTGCTTCATCTTGGTAAGCGCGTCTTCCAACTCCTCTACATCTTGGTTAGGGAGAGTTAATGGCTCAACCACAACCATAGACATAGGTCTTTCACAAGGATAAGGCATCTTCAACTCCAAAACTCTCTTCTTCACCCAAAGAGTATAAGCTTCCAAAGCTACACAATTGCGCGGACCAAGCTCGGATCTTCCTTTCCTATGCACATTATGCCAAGCATGTACAATCTTCTGCTTCAAATGTTGGGGATATTTACCCTCTTGATAGAAAAGACCTTCTAACAAAGTGTTATTACGTTTGTCTCTCAAGGGGAACCCAAGTTGTCGATGAGCCAAAGCAGGGTTGTAGTTAATTCCTTCTTGTGTACCAATGAGAGGCACATTAGAGAATTCACCATAACAATAAATAATATCCAAACCGCTCAGAGAAGGATCATACCAAACTATATCATCATTAGTGAGAGAAATAAGTCTCTGAGACCACCGTAGACATTGTTTGTTCTCCACAAAAGCAGGTGTCTGAGGCAAGTGCGAAATAAACCACTTGTACAGAAGAGGAATGCAATAGACAATAGTTCCCCCACCCTTAGAATTCCTTAGATGCAAAGAGAAATACATATCACCCAACAAAGTAGGCACAGGATTCCCAATCAAGAAAAGTCTAATGGCGTTAACATCAACAAAATCGTCAATGTTAGGGAACAAAGCTAATCTATAGATAAGCAATACAAAGGTAGCTTCAAAAGCATCCACACTACCGGCTTGAGCAAAAGCAGTAGCTTTCTTGATGACGAAATCAGATGGCAATCCAAATAAACCTCCTTTCTTCACCCAATGAGACTCTATCTCAGACTTCTTCAAGTGAAGAGCTTCAGCAATACGACTAGATCGTGGAATCTCCTCCAATCCACTAAAAGGCACTCTACTAGAAATGGGTATCCCCAAAAGATGAGAATACTCCTCCAATGTAGGCACAAGCTGATAATCTGGGAAAGTGAAGTAATGGTAGAGAGGATGATAGAACTGCACTAACACACTCAAAAGTCCTTCAACCACATCTGTAGACAAGATAGACAGAAGCTTCCCATGACGTTGCTTGAAGTCCAAGGGATCTAATACAAAATATGCTATCTTCCTTAACTCTTTCAAGTCGGGACATCTGAAACTGTACTTCTTAGTGTTCCTTCGTCCACAATCCATGGTCTGAAAATATTTGCAAATAATACCTCAGTTCCTTGAAATTTTTGTGTGATAAATGTTATGATGCACATAAATGCATGAATGCAACAATCACAAATAAGGGACCACACACAAGGCAAACAAGCAAAGGTCAAGGGATGAATCAAGTCATTGTCAAGATCAATCATCCATTTTGGTGGATTATGGTTTACACCTTATCAACACCCAAGTTCCATTGATATTGACAAGACTTGATTAGATCAACCAAGAATCAAGGGTTTGTTGTAAGTCACGAGCATGGAGTCTGGGTAAGAACCATCCCAAAGGAGTGAACTAAGGATAAAAACATGTAGATCATGTTCTAGAAAGTTCCCAGAGTCTTAATTCCATCTATTGGATATTACAGGTTAAGATGACTGACTCATCGGCCCATAATATTCTCAAGAGAAACTCATCTGAGTGTAGTATCGCGTAACAACTGTTATCAAGTCTACACTTGAACAGTCTCCGCACTACGTCCTAAATAGGCCAAGAGGGGGTCAATGTTCTACGGTCCTTAGCTTCTCGGACCCAAATTAGAGATAGTAATGCCTAACCATAAATACGTGTGTGACATTTCCAAATCTAAAAGAACCTCCACTGAGCAGATGGGTCTCAAGCCAACTTGTTAAGGACTACTCCACACAAGTCGAACATGACTATACCATCCTCTTATCTTAATTGCACTCAAGTTCGGGTTAGAACTTATCTCACCACTCAGAGATCACCAAGCACAACAAGCAAGTCATATCATACAAACAAATATACATACATCACATATATACAATTATATACATACAAAAAAGTAGGTCAAACCCACTGGAAACTACTCCCCAGCAGAGTCGCCACTTAATTTCTGTAGCGGTAAATTCGTGATCATCAAGCTATGGATAAGCAAGACATTAATAAAATTAGAGTCACCACCACGCTATTATTATTTCCAAGGGAAAAGGAAAAAGTACGAACAAAACCCAAAGGTAAAAAGTTATCAAATCAAAACTAATAAAATGTCATAGATTACAGGTAAGGGGGTTGGTTACACAGAGGGAAGGTGTTAGCACCCAAAGTGTCCTAGGTACTCCTAGGAAGCCCTTTCTTGTGTGCATATGTATTTTGTACAAAGTGATATTCACAAACAAATAGAGTGGTAGGGGATGAGAAAAGAATTCATTAATTATATTTTTGTGTTTGACAAGACCTTCGGACTTGTGCCTACGTACCAACTGTAAGACCCCAATTTTGTCCCTAAGATCCCTCATGGGATCATAACATTGCATTGCATAACCTCAAGGATCATTGAGCATCTTGGCTCCCTTTCCCTTTGGGTAGGGATCTCTTGTGAGTGGTTTGAGATCACCAAGCATGCTTGAAGTGTATATCATTGCTTTTCTTGTTTTATTCACTAACCAAAAGCACAAAAATATGTCATTAACATTTTTTTTTGTAGCTTAAGTAATTACCAGGTCAAGAGCTTCAAGAAGATTCTTTGTGCAAGAGATGAGGTATTTTCTTGGGATGAAGACCACATGATCATAATAAAGATCTTACATGAGCTAGGGTTTCATTTTGAAGCAATTTCACCCAGTGGTAGAGGCCCAAGTTAATCAAGACATTTCAAGGTCATCTGAGGACCAAAAGTCAACTGTGCAGTCAACAGAGGGCTATGAGGTGGGGAAATGAGTTGAAACACCTCAATCATGTTCAAATGGGGTCCTTTCTTCATTCTAAACATCCATCTTGAAGATTCAAAGGTCATGGAAAAAGTTACTAAAAATGGAAAATGACCTGTAATTCAAAGTTTCCAAATTTGGCAAGTTTTTGGTCCACATTCAACTTGACTTGTCAATGTTAAAAAAGTTTCAAATGGATTTTTGGTGAACATGAAAGTTGTAGATCTTTGTCTCCTCTTTCCAAAAAGTCCTATTTCATGTCCATATGATGAATGGTTGAGAAGTTATGGTCATTTGATCACAAGATGTGCATGGAAATTCAAAATTGCATAACTTTTGATGCAATGCTCCAAATTGGTTCATTCTTTTTGCAAAATGTTTCTCATGTCCAAGGCATCTCAAAATGACCTCATTTGGCTCAATTGTGCAAAGAAATCATGACCAAGAGTTCACTAGTTCACACATGTGCAAATTGAAGCAATACTTCATTATTCATTTTTTGGCTTAAGATGCAAGCAAAATAACTCTTCAAGCATGACCATTGGATGATTTTGAGTGGATTAGAAGCTCAGCATGGGAGATTGCACGTGTAGTATGGCCTCATGAGCTCATTTTGCATTTTTGCAAATTGCTCCAATACTCACTAATCATGATTAATACATGGAAAAGAGGATTAGCATGGTCATTAGCAAGGCATATGAATACTGAAACCCTAATCCTAACTGCATAACAGAACCATTTGAGATCAAAATTCAAGAAACTTTCCAAATTTTCTCTCTCTTCGAATTTGATTTTTCTTCACATAACTCTCAAAGATCTTTGCATATTCTTGTTCCTGGTGCTTCACTGAGCAAGATTCATCCATTACTTGAAGCAATTCATCAAGATTTCATGCAGTTCAAGAGCATTAACATGGCGATGGAGTTTTGAAATTGAGGTGAATTCAAGTGTTTTCAACCATTGCTTCTTGCTTAAAGCTTCATAGGAGGTGCATAGGATTTGATCTGGAGCATTGGAGCTCTTGAGAACGCGTGAACAGAAACTTCCATTTCCAGGTGATGCAAATTTCATCCTCTCCTTTTGCTATTTTTTGATCATAGATGTGTAGATCTTGATGAGTAGAGAACATATATATGTTTAGATTTGAAAATGTTTAAGAATTGAGCATGATATGTTGAATATAAGTTTGGATCTCAAATATGTTTGCCTTCGATCTGAAGAATCCATGAGGAATTAGGAGATTTGGATGTGATATTTGGATTCAGTGTTGGAAGAGGATTCGATTGATATATGCCTTATGGATTTCTGGAAAATCTCACGGCGGTGCCACCGCGCGTCTCGTCGGAGAAGACGACCGGAGCTGTAGCTCCGGCGTCTGCATGTTAGCTAGGGTTTTATGACTGTGCTG
The DNA here is from genome assembly GCF_024323335.1 of Lathyrus oleraceus. Classification (NCBI taxonomy): domain Eukaryota; kingdom Viridiplantae; phylum Streptophyta; class Magnoliopsida; order Fabales; family Fabaceae; genus Lathyrus; species Lathyrus oleraceus. The sequence continues at coordinate 288,568,728 of NC_066585.1, forward strand.
CCATGTATGCGCTTGCTTGGATGATTGATTGGTTGAGATTGTGTTGACTGGCCACGCGTGTGAGTTGAATGTTGAGTGGCATGCTGAGTGTGTTTAATGAAACGGCGTGTTTTGGCCATTTGAATGTGGATCATTGATTCTTGATGCGCGCCTTATCCAACGGTTGTGGTATTTTCTGGATTTAATTCAAACATTTTATTTTCCCTCCATTTTCCATGTTATTTCAATTATTTTAGTCACTTTAGAAAATTCATAAAAAACGCAAAATTGATCCAAATGAGTCCCAATTTTTTTTCATGGTTTTGTATGGATGTCTACTATTTTTTGGCGCTGATATCATGAATTGTTGATGTCTGGATTTTTATTTGTAAATTTTTGAATGAACATTGTGTTAATTTGACCTATTGCCTTCAATGCATTGTGAAATTTTCTATGTTGAGCCATTTGATCAATTTTTTGCATGCATAATATTCATACATGATGTGAATTTTTGGTCACTGGTTTAGAATTTTTCTCATATGTTATCATCACTTTTGACACATAGAGAAAAGTGTGACAATTTGTGTCATATTTTTGACATTGAATTGTTGCATTTTTGTTCGTATATCAGTTGAAGCTTTTTGGATTTGATCTTTTGCATATTGATTTTTCATGACATGAGGAACTTGTACAAAAAATCTCAAAGCTATTGCATGCATTTCTGATTTGATATGGATTTTCTAAGTTGGAAGTTCATTTTGTGCCTATTTTTGGTAATTGCATGGCATAGGCAATTTGAGGCATTTTCTTATTGATTTGATGTTGGTCCTTTTGAGGACATTTAATGGAGTGTTTGAATGTGTGATGTGCAAAAGATTGGGTTCTGTTTTGGTCATTTGGTTAGGTTTTGAATTCATCTCTTATGCCTTTGTTTTTGGTGTTTTGTAGTGTTGTTTAGAAGCACATAAACTAACTTTGTCTTGTGTTTCAGGTTTGGATACTCATCATGGATATTGTGAGATGCAAATGCATTTGAGTTCTAACCTATGTTTGTTTTGTAGGGTTCTAATTGATGTGGTGAACTCATGAGCTTATTTGAGTGGTAAGGCACTTATGCACTGAATTGTGTAACTATTAGGTGGTTTCACTGTTTGTCTGTTGGTTGTATGACTGAAGTACTGACTGTTTAGTCTTTGTACAGGTACCTTAGTTGCTTGTTTGCTTTAGCTCTTGCTTGAGCTTTGGATTATGGTTGATACACCACTCAGGTGGTTAGCTTCTTACTTCATGTAGTCTGAAGTCCTGTCACCTTTTTGGCAGGCATTTTGCTGGCAAGTCCTCCTTCAGAGGCTCTGTTTGTGTTTGTTTAAAATTGTGCTCAAAGACCTCCAAGATGAGGCATGTGTTATCTGATAAGACCTCCAAGACTAGAGGCAATTGACGGATAAAAGGGATTAGTAGCCAATCCCCCGTTATTCAGTGTATCATTCTTTATGCTCGCACTACGTGCTGATGCTTCTGAACATGTGCCCAAGATCTTTGTCCAGTGTCTGTCAAGTGGAATAGGATCCCACTTTCTGGATCCCCACGCTTTCTTTGTCATGAGCTCACCCTGGCCAGGGTTAAGAGCATGAGGTCTCATTCTCATTACCATTTTGATCAGCTTCACCCTAACGTTCAATGTTAGTGGTTAAGAGCTATAGATTATCCATTACAGTTTGGCTTGTTTGTCGAGGTTGACATGACCCCTCTTGACTAAAGCCCACCCATTGTTTGAGCCTCTTGTATGGATATATTGTGTGATGTTTGTTTACTTGTGAACTTTTGATGTGTGTGCTCTTGAACTAGGAGTTTCCATTTGAGCTTAATTGAAAGATCATTACCATGTTCATTCAAGTAGAAGATACAAGATACATTGAGGATCTCTTATGAGACTTGTTTGATTGCTTATGCTTTGTGCTTGCTTATTCCAAAGGATGGGATCTACTTGGATCATCAATATGATCTCAAGAGAGGAACTCCTAGTGTGGTTTCATTTCTTATCCCTCACCGTTTTGTTTTCCTTAGGACTTAACCCTTCTTCTTCATTTCTCCACCCTAACCCTAGCCAAAACTTTTGTGCAAACATTTGACTATTGTTTTCAACATTAGAAACCTAAGCCTTATGCTTTTGATTTTCAAACTTTCTTTTCATAACACTTGTTTTGAATTGAATCTCTAAGTCAACTTTGACCATTTTGTACATACTTCTAATTGGTAAATATAACTCATTCAAATTCTTTTTTGTGGTTCCAATAGCCACTTTCTTAATCAAATTTTTCATAACCTTTAGCTATTAGGTTTGAGTTATCCTTGTGGTAGATGTAATACTCACCTTTGTCCTTAGTGATGGACAATGAGCCTTCCATGCTTATTATAGGGTTAACCCCTCACTAGCATGTTGAAGCTATCCTCACATGGTGGACTTGCGGTTTTAGGTTGAGTTTTCTCCCTTTGATAACAAAAGACCTTAAGGCTTTTGGACCAATCAATCCACTCATTTGTTTTGAGATTTTTACCCCGAACTATGAGGTTTTGATCCTAATCTTTTTATAAGAGGGTACGTAGGCAATGGGTTTATCCATCCAAACACAAAATGTAAATAATTTGTATATTATCTTCTCATCTCTTCAATCATGTTTGCACAAAATAAAATTTTCACAAAAAACAATAACCTTTGCAACAAGTGTGAAAAGGGCTCCCTAGGAGTACCTAGGATGTTTTGGGTGCCTAACACCTTCCCATTGCATAACCAACCCCCTTACCCCGATCTCTGTTTCTTTTACTAGTTTTGTTTGTAAAACTTTTAGGTTTTTGTTCGCTTTCTAACCATTCCTTTGGATAAATAGAAGTGCGGTGGCGACTCGACTTTGTATGATTTACTTTGGATTTAGTCAATATCTCCAATGGTAACGAATACCCCGCTACAGAAAAGTGGCGACTCTGCTGGGGAACAGAGTCCCTAGTGGGTTTTGCCTACTTTTCACCTTTGTTGTATTGTATTGTATATTGTTTTATAACATATTTTTGTGCAATTTGGGATTACTGTATTGTATGTAATGATTGATTTGCTTGATATTAATTCCTTGTATGCTTGGTGATCTTTGTGAGATGAGTTCTATACCCGGACTCGAGTGCACTTAGGATAGGAGAATGGCGTAGTCTTGTCGACTTGTGTGGAGTTATTCCTTAGCAAGTTGACTTGCAAGTCCATTCACTTGGTGGAGGTCATGTTGGGATCAATAATGTCACACAAGTAAGTTGTGGTTAGACATTACTCTTTCCAATATAGACCTTAGAAGCCAAGGACCCTAGTTTACCAAACCCATCTTCGCCTATTTTTAGGATGTAGTGCGGAAGTCGTTCAAATGTAAGATTTGATACGATTGTTACGCGATACTACACTCATAAGAGTCTCTCTTGAGAATATTTTTGGAATACGAGTAGTCGTTTCTCCGATAATATTCGAAAGATGGGATGATGACTATGGGAACCTCTTGTAGAACATGTTTGGCAGGTTTAAACCCTAGTACACTCCCTTTGGGTGGTTCTTAACCGAGACTCCATGCTCGTGACTTGCAACAAACCCTTGATTCATGGTTGATTCGTTCATACATCCTTAATATCAATGGAACTTGGGTGTTGATAAGGTGTAAACCATAATCCACCAAAATGGATGATTGATATTAAGGATAATATGATCCATCCCATGACCTTTGTTTGGTGTGCTTTGCTTGATCCTTGAGTGTGATTGTTGCATTCATGCATTCATGCACTCATTTGCATCCATATCATCAATAATAAAAGAAATTTTCAAGGAACTTAAGGGGTTTATTTGCAAACTTTTCATACATGGAAAGACAAAGAAGGAATACAAAGAAGTACAGCTTCAGGCAACCAGATTTGAAAGAGTTAAGGAATCTGACATCCTATGTACTAGATCCCTTGGGTTTCAAGGCTCGTTTTGGGAAGCTTCTTCCTCTTCTGACTACTCAGGTGGATGAAGGGTTGATAGGTGTATTGGTGCAGTTTTATGATCCCTTGTACCGTTGCTTCACGTTTCCAGACTTCCAGCTTTTGCCTACCCTTGAGGAGTATGCTTATCTCGTGGGTATACCTATCCTGGATCAGTTGTCGTTCAGTGGCTTGGAGAGTATTCCTACTTCTCAAGAGATAGCTGACATGTTGCACATAGATGAATCTCTGGTTGGTGCTCATCTGACTACCAAAGGTGGAATTCAAGGTCTCCCTTCTGAGTTCCTCATTGCTCAAGCTACTGTTTATGGGAAGGCCATGAGTGAGGATGCCTTTGAATCCATATTTGTACTTCTCATCTATGGGTTGGTATTGTTCCCCAACATCGACAAGTTTGTGGATGTGAACGCTATTAGGATCTTCTCCGCTCTTAATCTCGTTCTGACTCTGTTGGGTGATACCTATTTCTCTTTGCATATGAGGAATGCAAAGGGTGGTGGTGCCATTGTGTGTTGTTTGCCTCTGTTGTATAAGTGGTTTATTTCTCACTTACCTCAGACGGTCGCTTTCAAGGAGAACAAGGGATGTCTACGGTGGTCCATGAGACTTATGTCTCTCACTAATGATGATATCTCTTGGTATAACCGGGTATATGATGGTGTGCAGATTATCGACTCTTGTGGTGAATTCTCCAATGTGCCTCTTCTTGGTACATGTGGTGGGATTAACTACAACCCTGTTTTAGCACGTCGTCAGCTTGGGTTCCCCCTAAAGGATAAACCTAATAACATTCTGTTAGAGGGTGTGTTCTTTCAGAAGGGTAAAGATCCCCAAGTCTTGAAAGCCAGAATGGTTCGCGCTTGGCGCAAGGTTCATAAGAAAGGAAGGAAGGAGTTGGGTCCTAAGAATTGTGTTGCTATGGAGCCTTACACTGTTTGGGTAAGGAAGAGAGCATCTGAATATCTCATGCCTTACGAATATCCGAGACCTACACCTTTGGTTGTGGTTGGACCTTCAACCCTCCCTAACCAAGGAGTAGAGGAGTTGAGAGACGAAGACCTATCACGTGCCTGGATCCGTGAAAGGGAAGAGTTGCTTCAGCAGATCAAGGAGAAGGATGCTTTGATAGAGTTCCTCGAGCATCAGGTTATTGATGATCCTAATGATGCATGGACTTCTTTGCTTCCTCAGTCTTCCAAGTTTTGGAAGAGGAAGTACGATCGACTCGCCAAGGAAAAGGCAGATATGGAGGCAGCTTACGAGAGGGAGGTGAAGAGGCTTCGTGCATCTTTTCTTCCTGTGTCCCGAGCTTTAGATGATTGTTTCTAGGGATCCATAGGATGATTATCTTCCTTTTCTCTTGTATATGATTGACAATGTTGTACTTCTTTTCCCTAATATTATTTGATGAGGTATTTCCATATGTGATAAACAGTTAATATTTCCAAAATTTGCAAATAAAACCCTAGAGTTCCTTTGAAATAAAAACAAATCATATGCACAAGCCTTGCATGCATCATATGCATAAGCAGGTTTTGTTCCCGGCTTCTGGTCTTGTGGTCTAACTTTGTGCTCTTCATTTATTTTGAAGACAAGCTGACTCACCGGTACTACACTAGAGCCAACTCTTCAAGACTGATGGATCATCTAGAGCAAGAGAACCGTGAACTCAAAGAAGAAGTCGCCATACTGAGTGCTTTGATGGAATCATTCCTGGCTGCCCAGATCCAGCCTTCTCCAACACCTTCAACTCCTCCCCAGAGGACAGTCATCTCTGAGATTGTTTCCTCAACTGTGCCTGCAGCCAGTGCACACTTTGTGCCGACAGCCATGCCAACCGGGTTTCCGTGGGGGATGCCTCCCAATTTCATGCCTGAGGGCCCTGCTCCAACTTTTGCTTCTATGCCGGCATCTAGCCCGGTCCTTGTTGTTCCTCCTCCTGTCGTGCATACCATGCCTAGGGTAGACGACACCATCTATCATTCTGAGCCGTCTGAGGGCCCAGATGTCTATGAAAAGATGGACGCTATGAATGATCAGTTTCTTGAGCTTCGCAAGGAATTGGAGACTCTTAGAGGAAAGGATCTCTTTGGCAAGTCTGCTGCCGAATTATGCTTGGTTCCCAATGTGAAGATTCCTGTGAAATTCAAGGTCCCTGACTTTGAAAAATACAAGGGGAATACTTGTCCTCTCAGCCACCTGGTCATGTATGCCAGGAAGATGTCAACTCAGACCAACAACGATCAGTTGCTCATCCATTACTTTCAGGACAGTCTGTCTGGTGCCGCTATGCGCTAGTACATGGGGCTGGATAGTGCAAACATCTGATCCTTCAACGACCTTGGCGAGGCCTTCGTCAAGCAGTACAAATACAATGTGGATATGGCTCCCGATAGGGATCAGTTGAGGGCCATGTCCTAGAAGGACAAAGAAACATTCAAAGAGTACGCCCAGAGGTGGCGAGAGTTGGCAGCACAGATCGTGCCTCCGCTAGAAGAGAAGGAAATGACCAAGATTTTTCTGAAGACCTTGAGTTCATTCTATTATAAGCGGATGATTGTTAGTGCTCCTTCTGACTTCACCGAGATGGTGAATATGGGGATGCGTCTAGAAGAAGGGGTTAGAGAAGGACGTCTAACCAAAGAAGAAGGCTCTTCTGCCAAGCGTTATGGGGCATTTGCAAAGAAGAAAGATAGAGAGGCACATGCTGTGACCTCCCATGTGAAACCTAGAAGACCCTCTGTGAGGAGGAAGACCGTGCACCCCACTGGTAACCAGCATTAGGTGGCTCATATAGCACCTGTTTTCAGAGATAATCAACAATATCAGCAACATAATAACAATCAACAATCACCTCAGCAATATCAACAGCAACAGCACCGTCCGCAACAGCAGGCCTATCAGCCTCGGAACAGTAATCAAACCAGCACGAGTTACGAGAGGAAAAAGGTCACTTTTGATCCGATTCCGATGACATACGCAGAACTATACCCCTCTTTGATAGAGAGGAAGCTGAATACTCCGAGAGACCCACCAGTTATACCTGCTAACCCTCAGTGGTGGTATAAGCCTGAATTGTATTGTGTATACCACTCTGGTGCTCCCAGCCACGACGTGGAGAATTGCTATCCTTTGAAGACCAAGGTTCAAGACCTTGTGAGGTGTGGCATCCTGTGTTTTGAGGACGTAGGTCCTAATGTGAAGAAGAACCCATTGCCCGAGCATGGGAAATCTGTCAACATGGTCCAGGGCTGCCCTGGCAAATACAAGGTCAAATATGTCAGTCATATTCGACAATCGTTGGTCGAGTTGCATCGTTTGCTATGTGAGTATAGTCACTATGAGCACGACCATGATAGATGTCGAATCTGGCCTGTTAACCGATTGGGTTGTCGCCAGGTGCGCAAAGATCTTCAGGAAATATTGGATGAAGGAGTTATTGAGATTCTTCAGAATAGGAACGTTGACGAAGATGAGCCTGAGGTCAACGTAATTTCCCCAGTATTTCGGATACCCGAACCTGTTATTATCAAGTATGATGGTAGCAAGCAGAAGGTTTCTCCTTCTTTGATCATTAAGCCTGCCGGTCCTGTACTGTATTCTTCTGAAAAGGCAATTCCCTTTCGTTACAATGTTGTTGCTGTAGAAGATGGGAAAGAGATTCCTTTGCCATCCTCCTCTGTTGTAAATATTGATGACGTAAGTGGTTTGACCCGCAGCGGTCGTGTGTTTTCAGCACCACCGAAGCCCCAGGCTAAGGCTGATTTTGTTGAACGCCCGATTGGGAATGCTGTGAGCACCCCGAATCCGACACCTATTGCTAAGCCCTCCTCTGTACTAAAAGCTCCTACTTCTGTTGGCCCTAGCGACAATGTGAAAGAAGACTGTGATGAGATGCTAAAGCTCATCAAGAAGAGTGAGTACAATGTTGTAGACCAGCTTCTACAAACGCCATCCAAGATATCCGTGTTATCATTACTTCTGAATTCGGAACCACATAGGGAGGCTCTGCAGAAAGTTTTGGATGTGGCATATGTAGATCATGATGTCACAATAGAACAGTTCGATAGCATTGTTGCGAACATTACTGCTTGTAACAATTTGAGTTTCTGTGACTCTGATCTCCCTGAGGAGGGAAGAGACCACAACTTGGCTTTACACATATCCATGAATTGTAGAGACGACGCCATGTCCAATGTGCTGGTGGACACTGGGTCATCCCTGAACGTATTGCCAAAATCCACTCTTTCAAAACTGTCATATCAAGGGCCTCCCATGAGGCAGAGTGGGGTAGTTGTGAAAGCTTTCTATGGGTCTCGAAAGACTATGATTGGGGAAGTTGATCTCCCAATCAAGATTGGACCAAGTGATTTCCAAATTACCTTCCAGGTTATGGACATTCACCCATCGTACAGCTGTGTATTAGGCAGACCATGGATTCACGAGGCTGGCGTCGTGACATCCACCCTACACCAGAAGCTGAAATTTGTGAAGAATAAGAAACTGGTAGTGGTAGGGGGAGAAAAGGCTCTCCTGGTTAGCCACTTGTCTTCCTTCTCATACATAGATGCTGAGGATGAAGTTGGAACTCCTTTCCAAGCTTTATCTATAGCTGAGCCTGTTGAGAAAAGGACTCCTTCATTTACTTCCTATAGAGATGCGAAATTGGCCATTGAGTGTGGTGCAATTGCTGGTCTAGGAAAAATGATTGAGCTGGAAGACAACAAGTCTCGGGCTGGCATTGGCTTTTCTTCTAGGGTTTTCAACGAGAAAGGATTGTTCAAAAGTGGAGGTTTTATCCACACCGGTCAGGAGGAAGAAGCTGTTGCTATTTTGGGAGAGGATGCAGAGGATTCTGACAATTTTGTCATCCCTGGTGGGATCTGCAACAATTGGGTCGTTGTGGATGTTCCTACAGTTGTCCACAAGTCAATGTAATGATCACTTTGTTTAAAAACTCTTTTCCATGCCAAAAGGAGAAGTGATGACATTGTTGGCAACATAAATACAATGATATTTTCATTCAATAAATTCATGTTAAATGTTTGTTTTTCCAATTATTTTCCCTTTTTGCTTTTTACATGAAATTGGTGATCACATAAAACCCTAAAAATAGAATAAAATCAATCTTTTCATCTGCATAATGTATTGCCTTGTTTGATTTCTAAAAGCTTTTCATATCCAAAATCATTATGCAGGTTGATTAAACCCATTTAACATAATGATCCAACGCCATCTCCCAATTTTGAATTCCCTGTATTTGAGGCAGAGGAAGATGATGTTGAAGAGATTCCTGACGAGATTACCCTTCTACTTGAGCATGAAAAGAAGATCATTCAGCCGCATCTTGAGAATCTGGAAACAGTCAACTTGGGGTCTGAGGATTGTGTGCGAGAAGTGAAGATTGGGGCACTCCTGGAAGAATCTGTTAAGAAGGGGTTGATTGAATTGCTACGAGAATATGTTGATATCTTTGCTTGGTCGTATGAAGACATGTCGGGTCTAGATACAGATATTGTGCAACATTTCCTACCCTTGAAACCTGAGTGTGTGCCTGTGAAGCAGAAGCTCAGAAGAACTCATCCTGATATGGCAGTGAAGATCAAAGAGGAAGTTCAGAAGCAAATTGATGCGGGGTTTCTGGTGACTTCTACATATCCTCAATGGGTGGCCAATATTGTGCCCGTGCCTAAGAAAGATGGAAAAGTCTGAATGTGTGTGGACTATAGAGACTTGAATAAAGCTAGTCCGAAAGATTATTTCCCTCTACCACACATTGATATGTTGGTAGATAATACAGCTAAATTCAATGTCTTCTCATTTATGGACGGATTTTCCAGATATAACCATTCTAAGATGGCACCCGAGGATATGGAGAAGACAACATTCACCACACCTTGGGGAACATTCTGTTATCAAGTGATGCCCTTCGGTTTGAAGAACGCCGAAGCCACATATCAACGAGCTATGACCACCCTGTTTTATGATATGATGCACAAGGAGATTGAGGTCTATGTTGATGACATGATTGCTAAGTCAAGAACGGAAGATGAACATGTAGAGCACCTGTTGAAGCTTTTTCAGCATTTGAGGAAGTACAAGCTTCGTCTGAATCCCAACAAGTGTACATTTGGAGTCCGTTCTGGCAAGTTATTGGGCTTTATTGTCAGCGAAAGAGGTATTGAGGTTGATCCTGCAAAGGTCAAAGCAATACAAGAGATGCCTGCGCCCAAAACTGAGAAGCAAGTCCGAGGTTTTCTTGGCCGCTTGAATTATATTTCCAGATTCATATCCCACATGACTGCCACATGTGCGCCGATATTCAAGCTCCTCCGGAAAGATCAGTCCCCTGATTGGACCGAGGATTGCCAGAAAGCTTTCGATAGTATCAAAGAGTATCTTTCTGAACCTCTAATCCTATCTCCGCTTATGGAAGGAAGACCTCTAATCATGTATCTGACAGTTCTTGAAGACTCGATGAGTTGTGTCCTTGGTCAGCAAGACGAATCAGGGAAGAAAGAATATGCTATTTACTACCTAAGTAAGAAGTTCACTGATTGCGAGTCTCGATACTCAATGCTTGAGAAGACATGTTGTGCTTTGGCTTGGGCCGCTAAGCGTTTACGCCGGTATATGATAAATCATACAACTTGGTTAATATCCAGAATGGATCCAATCAAGTATATATTTTAGAAGCCTGCTTTAACCGGGAGGATTGCCCGTTGGCAGATGTTGTTATCTGAGTATGATATTGAGTATCGAGCTCAGAAGGCTATTAAAAGTAGTATCTTGGCTGACCACTTGGCACATCAGCCGATTGAGGATTATCAGTCAGTTCAGTATGACTTCCCAGATGAGGAGATTTTGTATTTGAAGATGAAAGATTGTGATGAGCCTACACTCGATGAAGGGCCAGAACCTGGTTCCAGATGGAGTATGGTATTTGATGGCGCTGTAAATCAGTATGGAAATGGTATTGGGGCAGTAATTATTACTCCTCAGGGCACACATATTCCTTTTACAGCAAGGCTAACTTTCAAATGCACGAATAATGTGTGTAGCACCTCAAATTTGCTCCTCCCATTTGTATATACATTTTCATTTTAGGTCATTAACATTGCATTGTTCATTGCATAGTCCATCAAGTCATCAGGCAAGACTGGTCAGGAGATTCAACTGTGCAAGGTAACAAGAGCATTCTCCATAAGATCAAAGCCCTAGGGTTGGTACAATGAGTTCACATGATCCAAGGATCATTTGGAAGTAGCTTGGACAAAGATTGGAGGCTCAGAGATCATCAGTCCATGTGCAAATCATCTGAAACCCTAAAAAGTCAACAAAAGTCAACTGTCAATTCAACTATGGATTTGGAGGTGGGAAATGGTTAGAGACGCCTCATTCATGTGTAAACAAGTCTCATTTGACCTCTCAAACATCAACATTGAAGAATTTGAAGTCAGATCAAGACTTTCCAAAAATAGCAGGTGACCTGTAATTTAAACTTTCCAAAAATGGAAAGGTTTTTGACCAACTTCAACTCAAGATTACATCATCAAGAAGGCTTCAAATGAAATTTTGTCCAACATGAAAGTTGAAGATCTTTCACTCCCATTTCCAAAAAGTCCAAGATCATGAATTTCTCATGTGTGGTTGAAGAGATATGATCAAAACATGGCAAGGTGTACTTGAAGATTCAAATGGGCATAACTTCTCAACCAAAGCTCCAAAATGGATGGCTCTTTTTGCATTCTTCTCCTTGTGACCTCTAATTTTCAAATCTTACATCACATTGCATAATTTTTCTTCATATCATCACTTGCAAATTCTTGGATTTTTGGAGGGAAATTTCAATATTCAAAATTGGTGCATTATTTAAACATTTTGCCTTCACCAATGATTTTAAAAATGCATTTTAAGTGAAATTGAATAGAATTCGTGTACTGTTCATTCATGCATTTCATGCATAAGGGTGAAAAACCAAATTTTGCCAAAACACCTTGAAACTTAATCCATTCCATTAGCATTTTGTTTAAGCTTAATTAAACATGATTAGGGGGAGGTATAAAAGCCAAACCCTAACTATTTTTCAGGGGAACAATCATAATTTCAGATCTAGATCAAATTCATCAAACTTTTTCTGTCAAATTTTCTTTCAATTTCTTCAAACAAATTGCATTTCTCTTGGTTGATTCATCATTCTGAAGCATCATTGAGCAAGTTTGGAGGTAGAATTCAAGAGAATCGTGGCACATGGAAGCATATTCAAAGCATGAAGCATCAATGGTGATTTGAAATTCTGGAGGATTCGTGCACAATTGAACTTTAATCTCTCATCCAATCAACTCTACAAGCTGCATAGAGGAAGTTTGGAGCATTGCAAAGCCTGGACAACACGAATTCCAACTTCTGCTCTTCAAGAGGTCACCAATCGAATCTCTCATTTCTCAAAATTATTATGATAATATTGTAGATCTTGATGTGTTGATCATTCTGAGCTTTGAACCATGAATTTCCATGCAATATTGACTGAGTTAGGTTAATTTGAATTTTCATGTGTGAAACTTGATTTGCTCGATTTGACCTTAATGTGATGATCCATGCTTAATCCATGCTTGATTCATGATCTATGATGAATATGTTGTGTGTTGATGTGCTTATTTTTAAAATCTGGAGAATTTGTTCTTGAGTGTATGAACAATACACTGTTCCTCTGTTGCATGATGAAGAAGATGAAATGCAGGTCTTTGGCAACGGTTCTGATCTGTTATTACCACGAAAAAGCGTTGCCTATTGTGTTTCTTAGGGTTTGCACGTGATTGGTGCATGCCAATGCCCATGCACGCTTCTGATTGGCTCTCGGCTGCGTTGACTGGTGTTGACTGCCAGCGTTTTAATGAAACACGGCGTTTCATCCCCTCAACGCCAATTAATTCAATTTAAATATTATTTCATTTAATTCATTTCCATTGTCACACTTTTATTTCATTTCATTTTCAAACTTCAAAAAATCAAAACAAATTGAATATTGATCCAAAAAATACCAGGTTTTTTGCATTGTGATCCTTATTTTCTCTAGTTTTTTATCATCATAAGTTTGCAAGTTGTGCTTGGCTGGATTTTTTTGGTGCTAGGATGTTTGAGTACATGTCTATATTTGACCTTGCCTTGGTTATCATGTTGTGAAATGCTGGTCTTTGATCCAATGAATGTGAAATTTTGCATGTTATAACTAGACATATTGCTTGACATTTTGGTGTTGATTTGGTATTTTTATCAATTGTCATCTCTGTTTTATGCTTGTGCTAAGTTGGTGTGACAATTTGTGTCACACCTTTGCTTGTTCAACTTGTGCTATGAATTTGCCATGCCAAATGACCTCCAATTGTCCTGATTTTTTGTGTGATGCACGTTATGAATGTTGTGATTGATCATGAGTTTTGTTGGATTTATTTGAATCATTTCTGATTTAATTGAGATTTTTCATTCTGGTTGGTCACATTTGAGCTTTAAAATTGCCTTGAACTTCAATTGATCATGAAATGCTTTTGGTTAATGATATTGATGTGAGACCTTTTGGAATGTGTCAAGATTTGATTGAAGTTGATTCATGTTAAATTTCATGTTCTGTTTTGAATGTTTGACCTAGGCTTTGTGTTAGACGGTGTGGCTAGTGATCGAGAGGGGGGGTGAATAGATCACCTCTTTAAAAAGTTAACGGATTTAACGTTTTATCAGAGTTTTCAAAAATGGCGGAAAAATCGGTCCCGAATCGACTTCCGTCTATTCTGAACCGCTACTAGAAAGCCGGACACACAGGTGTAATTGCTGGATTTTAATGAGAATGACAGAAACAGTTCACACCAGAATTTTAACTAATTGAATGCGCTTATCATTAAAGTCTATTTCCAATGAATAAAATCTAGCTAACCGTTTTATCAAACAGTTGGTGTGTATGTGATCGATGATAAACAGCAATGGAGTTTGATTAAAGTGTTCTTGCCACTGCTGTCTTGAAAAAGAAACAATCACCACACACTAACTGAAATTGCGAAAACAGTTTGGAAAACGTAAAGAGGATTAAGGTAAGAGTAAGATACGCAGAGATTTGGTAAGGAAGTTCCCCACGTCGTCCTCGCGTGTGGGTACGTCTCCCTCTCAATTTCAAATGAAATTGAGAACTTTGATTATCAATTATTGCCGAATCCGTTGATACAAGGTTTTGATACAAAGACAGAATTCTAAACTCTAAGAACCTCTTCTTGTATAACCTTCACTTGATCTGAGCTCGATCAAGATTTTCCTGCACAAAGTTGCAAACAATTCACCGGTTCCACGACCTGCTTGCGAAATCCCCCGATCTCCAAACGCAACGCTGCGGCTGAATATGTTCTGCAAATGTGACTCCCAAACCCTCAAGAACACACCAGTTCTTGAAGGACAAACCAGTAGGTTTTTCCTAGAAACCCCCTTCAATCTTCGACTCAGCTAGATCCTCGATCGTTCCACTGCAAACCACAGCTAGATCCTTGATCGTACCACTGAACGTTATCTCAATGCTTCTTTAATCCAAAGAACAAGAATTGTTATGTGTAAATGTTCTTGAAGAAAAGTGATTGAGAAGATGAAGAAGATGAAGTCTCTTTCAGGTTTCTATGTGCTCACAAACAATTGCTCCAACACTGCTTTTGATCTGTGTTCAATTGTTTTCCCTCAATGAATTCGTTTCTTCATCTGCTTTTGAAACCTGTTCTTATATTCTGCAAAAACAGTTGCTGTTATGACTTAAAACAACTTTGTGTATTGATGCATGGGAGTGTGTATCGATACATACTGTAAGTTGTGTGAATATTTGGTGAAATCAATTACTCATGTATCGATGCATAAGTCGTGTGTATCGATGCATGTGATTTTTACACTGATATGTATCGATGCTTAATGCTCATGTATTGATGCACAGGCAGTCTCAAGTAGTCCTGTATCGATGCAGGAATCGTGTGTATTGATACATAGAGTTTTTGGCCTTCCATGTATTGATGCATGGCTCGTATGCATCGATGCATACTGAACAGAAATTGTTTTGTGATTAATCACAGGTTACATGTATCGATGCAAAGGCTCATGTATTGATACATACTGATATAAAATGCATTTTAATAGTTATTTTAAGGGAATTTTCAATGTAGATTTATATGTATGTTTATGCAACAGTAAAGTGGGATGAAGGACAAAGTAAGAACACAAATATATCATGTAATGCAATGCACAACTAATTTGGATGATGATCACACAATTTGCTATCATTAAAAGTTAATTCAAGTTAAAGAATTCTTTCACAAACTCCCCCTTTTTGATGATGGCAAATTCTTGGCAAGATGTGTGATACTCCCCCTGAGTTTGTGCATATCTGCATTTTCTCCCCCTTTGTCAACATCAAAAAGAGGAAGAAACATAGTTATCAGGCAGAAAGTGTAGCAGGGCATGGCAAAAATGGATAATAGGCTATCAATCACAAAGAAAGAAGCTGCAAGTTAAAGAATCATTCACAAAGAATCATTCAAAATGTAAGGGCAATAACAAATAGAGATAAACAGAAATTGAAAAGCATTTTAAAGGTACGGACGAGTTTAAGAGTTACATAAGCTAAACCGTATGTTGTGCAACAAAATGAAACTTGAGCAATATGAAATGAAATGCAGTGAGATGCAAGGATGGTGGGTTAATTTGGATTGTTGCCACCACAGGACTCCTCATCATGTCTGTCAGTATCTCGGTAGCTTGGCGGAGGCGGAGGAGGAGGCATTGTGTCTGGATTTTGGCCCATGAAGGAGTATTGCCTAAATCGATTCTGAACTTCAATGCTTCTAAAGCTGTCCATAATCCCAGGATTTTCACGGCAATCATCCATAAAGCCGGACATTTCGTTGTAGAAAACCTGATGCCATTTAACCAAGTCTTGGTGCCAAGCGTGTTGATTGTGATACATCCGTGTATGCTCATCATGCCAGTCCCGATGCTCGTTGTGCCATTCAGATTGTTGAACATGCTAGTACCGTGCTTCTTCATGGCGTTCCTTGTTGACAATTTCCATCTGTTGAAGCATGTGAGTGATGTCCGCATTTGGTGTTGAGGCTGAACTACCACCGGAGAATGGAGGGGCTGTAGGTTCAGGTACGTAGTTGGTGGGAGACCACCTTCGTGGCACCCACTCACCCCACCCAGTATTGGCCTCAGCTTGAGGCACATCTGTTTCAGGTGCATCCTGCATTTCTTCATCAGGCTGTTCTTCAGCAACATGGATGCGTTCCGAAGGCACATCAAAGTTGTAAATTCTGGTTTTGGATTTTCTTTCGAAGAAATAGAAGCATTTGCGGTCTTTGTCCCACCTATATCCCATATGCGATAGAGTGGCAGAATCAAACTCTTGAGCTGCCGATGGAGATAGGAGAGGCACAATAGGTATTGCAACTTTCCAAAACTTAAGAATTTTCATTATTTGAGAGGCATACCCTAGAGCCACAGTTTTGGAGTTGTCTCGCACATAAAATAGACGTTTTACAAAGTAGTTCGCCCAATTTAAGAGAATCTTATTTTGCAGAATGTAGAGAAGATGTATGCTAGGCCTATCCAACCGAGAGTGGCCACTGTTGGTTGGACGCAGAATGTGTGTAATGATCCAGTGAAGAATACGCAGAGTTTGTTTGATCATACCTGACGTGACGTGTTCGTCCTCACTCAACGGTCTGTCAATCTTTAGGATAGAAGTTGTAAATTCCCTCAGGTCAAATTCAGGATCAAAATGCAGGTCATGCCAGGACTTGACAGCCATCGACGGAAGCGGCATTTGAAATACCGTTTCCCAATCAGCGGCTTCAAAGGTATATGTTCTGACTCCGATAGAACACCGGAACATATAGCCTCTACCTGTTTGTAAACCAGCATAGAAGGCCCGGATGAAATCCTCATGATACTCATCTTTTGTAGATAGAAAGGATCCAAGTCTTTGTGCATGTAGCAGTTCAACTATTTCATTTAGGTGCAGATGGACAGCATCTGTTTTATCAAAGATATGAGGTTTCATTACCAACCTGGCTTTGAAGGGTTCCTCAAATTCAGCAGTAATGGCAGGATGAAGAATGTCTAAGGCATTTGAAGGAACATCTGGTGGTTGCTGAGAAGTACCGGCTGCTTCCTTTCCCTTTCCTTTTCCTTTGGCTCTGGCTGGAATAGTGCGTGGAGGCATGGTGATGTGAGATTTAGGGTTTTACCAAGTTTGTGAGAGAGAGTGAAGATGAGGAGGATTAGGGTTAGCCACTGGTTTTGGGGTTTTTGAGGGCAGATGAGATGAAGTAATGAGATAGGAGGTGATATGATTGGTTGATGTGTCGATGCATGAGAGAGAAAGAAATTGCATTTAATTCAGATAGCATCAGTATGTATCGATGCAGATAGTCATGCGTCGATGCCTAGTATTCAAAAATGTCATGTGTGTCGATACATGCGATGGATGCATCGATGCCAAGTGTTTACAATTGCCCTGTGTATCGATACATGCGATGGATGCATCGATACATCCTGAAGCAGTTTTTAAAAAAATTGAATTTTTTGAATATATGGATCGATGCAGGCTTTGTTTGTGTCGATGCATACTGATGCTGAACCAGTTTTTAATGAATTTTAATGCAGTATGAATATGCATTATGCACTGTCATGATGATTATGCTCAACAGAGATTCAGAAGTCAATTTATTAGTGTGCACACAATATGGACAGGAGTATATGCAATCAAATTTTGTGTCAACTAGAGTAAGAACATTTGATGTAACATACACAATCACTTAGCAATAAGAAAATTGTAGAAAGGATTGATATTACCTCTGTTGGAGAACTCGTGTGATGGATAATTGAAATCTAAAACAGCTCTTATTAACCATGGTGAGGCATAATATAATTAAGAGATAACATGCTTATGACATCAATTGAGAAAGATCTAAGATTCCCAATTCGCGACGAATGTTGAAGAAAGGTTCCGTTGCCAATGGTTTAGTGAAAATATCAGCGAGCTGATTTTTGGAATCAACGTGCTCAAAGACAACGTCTTCTTTTTCAACATGATCACGAAGGAAATGATGTCTAATCTCTATGTGTTTAGTGCGTGAGTGTAAAACAGGGTTTTTAGTAAGGTTTATGGCACTAGTGTTGTCACATTTGATAGGAATACGTTTGAGTTGAATGTTGAAGTCTTGTAGTTGCTGCTTCAGCCATAAAATCTGAGCGCAACAACTACCGGCTGCAACGTATTCTGCCTCTGCAGTTGACAAAGCCACAGAAACTTGCTTTTTGCTATGCCAACTGACCAAGGAGTTTGAAAACAGGTGACATGTGCCACTTGTGCTTTTCCTATCTGATTTGCAGCCAGCAAAATCAGAATCGGAGTACCCTACTAAGCTACAATCACTTCCTTTGGAATACCAAAGCCCATATTTAGGTGTTCCGTGAAGGTATCTAAATATGCGCTTTACCGCTTTAAGGTGCGATTCCTTAGGATTTGATTGATAGCGTGCACACATACAAACACTAAACATGATGTCAGGCCTAGAAGCAGAAAGATACAAGAGAGATCCGATCATACCTCTGAACCTTTTGACATCTACACACTTACCATGCTCATCCTTGTCTAGATTTCCGTTGGTAGGCATTGGGGTGTCAATCGATTTTGAGTCATTCATTCCAAAGCGCTTGAGTAGTTCTCTGCAGTATTTTGTTTGACATACTGCTGTACCCTCATCAAGTTGCTTTATTTGCAGTCCTAGGAAGTAGTTCAGCTCCCCCATTAGACTCATCTCAAATTCACCCTGCATAATCTTAGAAAATTCTTCGACCAAGTGTATGTTAGTTGAACCAAATATGATATCGTCGACATAAACTTGAACTAAAAGAATGTGCTTCCCTTTGTGTTTAATAAAGAGAGTATTGTCCACTTTACCTCTTGAATATCCATGATCAATTAGGAATTTGCTAAGCCTTTCATACCAAACCCGAGGGGCTTGTTTAAGACCATACAAAGCTCTTTTTAATTTGTAAACATGATCTGGATTTTCAGCATTTTCAAAACCGGGAGGTTGTGACACATATACTTCTTCATTTATGACACCATTAAGAAAGGCACTCTTTACGTCCATTTGGTAAAGCTTAAAATCCTTAGAACACGCATAGGCAAGCAAAAGACGTATAGCTTCGAGGCGAGCAACTGGAGCATAAGTTTCCTCATAGTCTATGCCCTCCTCTTGGTTATATCCTTGTGCTACTAAGCGTGCCTTGTTCCTAGTAATCACTCCGTTTTCATCAAGCTTGTTTCTAAAAACCCACTTAGTGCCTATGATATGATGATCTCGCGGACGAGGGACAAGTTCCCAAACGTCATTTCTTTTAAATTGATTAAGCTCTTCTTGCATGGCCATTAGCCAAAATTCATCAATCAAGGCCTCTTTGGCATTTTTAGGTTCTACTTGTGAAACAAACGCGAAGTGAGAACAAAAGTTACTTATCTTAGACCGGGTCATTACTCCCTTTGAAATGTCTCCCAAAATGTTGTCGATGGGATGGTCTTTTGAGGATCTCCAAGCTGTTGGAAGATCATTTACTTCAGCTGTCTTTTCTTCCTCAATTTCTTCATGACTTGTATCTTCCTCCTTCTCATGGGCAGCTGTTTTAGACTGATCAGTTTCCTCAACAGCTTCCTTGAGTATGTCTTCTGTAGATACACCTGCGTCATCAAAAGAAATACCTTTTCCGACATTTTTTGGATAAGACTCATCAAAAGAAACATGAACCGACTCTTCAACAGTAAGTAAACGCTTATTATACACTCTATATGCTTTACTTGACATTGAGTAACAAAGAAAAATACCTTCATCCGCTTTTGCATCAAACTTCCCAATGTTTTCCTTACCGTTATTCAAAACAAAACATTTACAACCAAATACGTGAAGATGTGACAAGTTTGGTTTTCTTCCTTTCAAAAGTTCATAAGGAGTTTTGTTTAAAATAAGGCGAATTGAGATTCTGTTTAGAACATAACAGGCTGTGCTAACAGCATCGGCCCAAAAGTATTTTGGTAATCCACCCTCATTAAGCATTGTTCTTGCCAACTCCTCTAAGACACGATTTTTACGCTCCACAATGCCATTTTGTTGTGGAGTGCGAGGGGCTGAAAAGTTATGCTCAATGCCATACTTGTCACAAAACTTCTCAAAGTGATAATTTTGAAACTCACCACCATGATCGCTACGAATTATAACTATTTTGGAATTCATTTTGTTTTGGGACAGATTTGCAAAAATTTTAAAAGCAGAAAAAGTTTCATCTTTGCTATGAAGGAATATAGTCCAAGTGAATCTAGAGTAGTCATCAACTATTACAAAGCCATAGTAATTTCCACCTAGGCTCTTTGTCCTAGAAGGTCCAAAGAGGTCCATGTGGAGAAGCTCAAGGGGTCGTGAAGTTGAAATTACATTTTTTGATTTAAAAGACACCCTTGTTTGCTTTCCCATTTGGCACGCGTCACATAGGTGGTCTTTTGAAAATTTTATTTTTGGTAGACCGACTACTAGATCCTTAGATACAACCTTGTTTAGCAAATCGAAGTTAACATGAGCTAAACGTCTATGCCAAATCCAAGAATCATCATTCAAGGTGACTAGACATTTAGTATTTGTTAACGGTACATCAAACAAGTCAAGCATATAGATATTGTTTACTCTTACACCCTTAAACACAATGTTTTGTTCAGCATGTTCAATTATGCAGCAAGTTTTTGTAAACGAAACTTTATAGCCCATGTCGCATAGTTGACTTATGCTTAACAAATTGTGTTTAAGTCCCTCAACTAAATGGACATTTGAAATAGTAGTGGTGGAGGGATTACCTACACTACCTTTACCGAGTATAGCTCCTTTGTTATTGTCTCCATAAGTAACATATCCCTTTTTCTTCGCCTTGAAGTCTATAAAAAGCGATATGTCACCGGTCATGTGCCTTGAGCAGCCGCTGTCAAGAAACCATCTTCTATCTACGGAGGCAAGGCACTCATCCTACAACATCAAAAGAGAGAAGTTGGTCCCCAATTTTCATTGGGTCCAAGAGGGTAAGTGTTAACATGGTTGCCTTTTGGCTTCCATTGATAAATACCTTTAGGGACTAGAAATCTCCTAAATTTGCATTTCTCAATGGTATGGCCAGCATGACAACAATAATGACATAAACCATGATGATGTGTTTGTTGTTTCTTGTTCATTGAATCCTTTAGAATAAAAGAGTATTTTGCATATGGAGGATTCAATGACTTCTTAAACAACATGGGGTCAACGGCATAAGTAATTTTAGGTTGTAGCGCTTTCTCTAATTTGACCTTAAGAGTGTTTACCTCTTTTTGCCAAACATAACAAGCGTCACAATACCTAACTCTACTACATCCGTCAATGTCAATAGTTTTTGAATTTTCTGCAATACTAGTTTTCAATGCTTCTAAATCAATTTCAGCTTTGTTTACTTTTCCTTCCAAAAAGGAGAAGATATGTTTGTCGGAAGCTAGTCGTTTAAAAGCATCTACAGCTTCGTTATGCAGTTTTTCAAAAGCTATTTTTAATTCCGAAAAAGACATAGAGGAGAAATTATTGTAGTAGACTTGTTTTACCTTTTTGTCATTGTTTTTCTTCTTGTGGTAGGACAGATTTTTAGTGTGAGCCATAAGGCACAGATTTGCAGCTTCATCACCATCACTTGAGCTTTGTGTGCTTGATGAATCACTATCACTTTCCCATGCAATATACGCTCTTCTTTGTTTGCTGTACCCTTTTGGTGAATCTTTTCTTTGGTCCTTATACTTCATAGGGCAGTCCGTTTTAAAGTGTCCGGATTTACCATAATTAAAGCATGATCCTCTTCCTCTACTCTTCTTGTTCTCTTCTTGTTTCGAATTTATAGATTGTCTTCGAAATTTCATGAGATTTTTGTCGGAATGTTTGACTCCATTCTTTCGAATGAATCTATTGTATCTTCTTACAAACAGTCCCATTTCCTCATCATCCGAGTCTTTGTCACTACTTGAATCATTGTCGCTTTGCTCTTTTCGTGAGGACTTAGAGCTAGAGGCCACAAGAGCTATTGGCTTCTTCTCTCCCTCTTTGTCTCTTTTCTTCTCCTTTTCCTTCTTACTTTTATTCTCATATTTTTCAAGACTTTCCAAAGCTTGCTGATGTTCTTCCAGCTTTCCAAACAGTGTTGTAATCGTAAGTCTTGTAAGATCGTTGGCTTCCTTGATTGCTGTAACTTTAGGTTGCCACTCCCTGCTAAGACACCTGAGAATTTTATTAGTAGCAATTTCATTGGAAATAGGTTTTCCAAGAGCATTCAATCGGTTAGTTAGATGGGTGAATCTCTTTTGCATGTCGGAGATGGATTCTCCTTGTTTCATGCGAAAGAGCTCAAACTCTTGATTGAGTGTGTTAATGCGGGACTGTTTTACTTCAGTAGTACCCTCATGGGCAACTTCTAAAGCGTCCCACATTTCTTTAGCTGTCGTGCAATGGGATACTCGATAATACTCATCAACACCAAGTGCTGAAATTAACATGTTTCGAGCTCTCCAATCACACGACCACTTTTTCTCATCTTTCTCATTCCAATCATCTTCTGGTTTAGGTACTATGGCGCCAGCCGCATTAGTCATTGTAATTTGAAACGGACCGTTTTCAATGGCAGCCCATACTAACCTATCCACAGAATTTATATGAACTCGCATGCAGTCTTTCCAGTAGCCATAATTTTCACCGTTGAAAATAGGCGCTCTATTATACGCCCCCTTTGGTTCAGAATCCATACTGTTACAGGCAGCCACAGAGCACCAGCGAACCGGCGCTCTGATACCACTTGTTAGACGGTGTGGCTAGTGATCGAGAGGGGGGTGAATAGATCACCTCTTTAAAAAGTTAACGGATTTAACGTTTTATCAGAGTTTTCAAAAATGGCGGAAAAATCGGTCCCGAATCGACTTCCGTCTATTCTGAACCGCTACTAGAAAGCCGGACACACAAGTGTAATTGCTGGATTTTAATGAGAATGACAGAAACAGTTCACACCAGAATTTTAACTAATTGAATGCGCTTATCATTAAAGTCTATTTCCAATGAATAAAATCTAGCTAACCGTTTTATCAAACAGTTGGTGTGTATGTGATCGATGATAAACAGCAATGGAGTTTGATTAAAGTGTTCTTGCCACTGCTGTCTTGAAAAAGAAACAATCACCACACACTAACTGAAATTGCGAAAACAGTTTGGAAAACGTAAAGAGGATTAAGGTAAGAGTAAGATACGCAGAGATTTGGTAAGGAAGTTCCCCACGTCGTCCTCGCGTGTGGGTACGTCTCCCTCTCAATTTCAAATGAAATTGAGAACTTTGATTATCAATTATTGCCGAATCCGTTGATACAAGGTTTTGATACAAAGACAGAATTCTAAACTCTAAGAACCTCTTCTTGTATAACCTTCACTTGATCTGAGCTCGATCAAGATTTTCCTGCACAAAGTTGCAAACAATTCACCGGTTCCACGACCTGCTTGCGAAATCCCCCGATCTCCAAACGCAACGCTGCGGCTGAATATGTTCTGCAAATGTGACTCCCAAACCCTCAAGAACACACCAGTTCTTGAAGGACAAACCAGTAGGTTTTTCCTAGAAACCCCCTTCAATCTTCGACTCAGCTAGATCCTCGATCGTTCCACTGCAAACCACAGCTAGATCCTTGATCGTACCACTGAACGTTATCTCAATGCTTCTTTAATCCAAAGAACAAGAATTGTTATGTGTAAATGTTCTTGAAGAAAAGTGATTGAGAAGATGAAGAAGATGAAGTCTCTTTCAGGTTTCTATGTGCTCACAAACAATTGCTCCAACACTGCTTTTGATCTGTGTTCAATTGTTTTCCCTCAATGAATTCGTTTCTTCATCTGCTTTTGAAACCTGTTCTTATATTCTGCAAAAACAGTTGCTGTTATGACTTAAAACAACTTTGTGTATTGATGCATGGGAGTGTGTATCGATACATACTGTAAGTTGTGTGAATATTTGGTGAAATCAATTACTCATGTATCGATGCATAAGTCGTGTGTATCGATGCATGTGATTTTTACACTGATATGTATCGATGCTTAATGCTCATGTATTGATGCACAGGCAGTCTCAAGTAGTCCTGTATCGATGCAGGAATCGTGTGTATCGATACATAGAGTTTTTGGCCTTCCATGTATTGATGCATGGCTCGTATGCATCGATGCATACTGAACAGAAATTGTTTTGTGATTAATCACAGGTTACATGTATCGATGCAAAGGCTCATGTATTGATACATACTGATATAAAATGCATTTTAATAGTTATTTTAAGGGAATTTTCAATGTAGATTTATATGTATGTTTATGCAACAGTAAAGTGGGATGAAGGACAAAGTAAGAACACAAATATATCATGTAATGCAATGCACAACTAACTTGGATGATGATCACACAATTTGCTATCATTAAAAGTTAATTCAAGTTAAAGAATTCTTTCACACTTTGACCTAGTGGTTTGGACTCACTGTTTGGATTGTGGATTTCAGGTTAAGAAGCACATTACCATGGTTGAAGTGGTTCACTCATTTGAGTTGATTAATTGGTTGATGATTGGCTAACCTTATGTTGCTTTGTAGGTTGATGCCAAGTTCTTTGTGTTGTGCCTATTGGCTTATGGCTTGCACATTGTTGCCTAATGTTTTATCTGTCTGATTGTGTGATTGACTGTTGTCTGTCTGTTTGTTTGAACTGTATACTGATTGGTTTAGATTTTTCACAGGTACCTAAGTTGCTTTGAGTTCTTTTGAACTTGCTTTTGCTTTGCTTGGTTGCTTAACCACTGAGGTATAATTTCTCTGACTTCATGTAGTCTGGAAGACCTGTCCTGTTATGTGGGCAGGCACCTGTCTGAAGCCCTCCTTAAGAGGCAATGCTTGTGAATGTTTACTTTTGTGCCAAGCAGAGAAAGACCTCTTAAGAGGCAATTGGCAGATAAAAGAGATGTGTAATCCATCTCCTGCTATTCAGTGTGTCATCCACTTTGCTCACACACCATGTGTTGATGCATTGTGGATATTAACCCAAGATCTTTGTTGTGTCAGTCATATGTGGAGAAGAGTTCCTACTTTCTGAACTCCCACACCTTCTATTTTGAGTCAAGCTCTCCCAGGCCAGGGATAAGAGTTGTGAGGTCTTACCCTCACTTCCCATTTCATCTGCTTCACCCTAACTCTCAATGTTAGGGTCAAGAGCTAACTACACCCGATTCCAGTTGGCTTGTGTTTCACAGCCTAACCTTGTATGAGCCCAATTGATTGCATATAGTGTGTGTGATTGTTTATTGTGCTTGTGTTGTTTGACTGTGTTGTCTAGGATAGCTTGCTCCCTGTGCAAGTTAGATAGAAACCTCAACCTAGGACCATTGTGGATTGCATGATAACTATTAGGCTCGAGTCAGGCTCCCTTCTAGTTTGTCATTTCCCAGTCTCTGGTTAGGTTAGAAGTTCTTTCCCTGCGTAGGGGAACTACGTCGCCCTGATCCTCATACCAGATGAGGTACGTAGGCAGGAGATAAGCAGATCTCTCCGGGCGCCCTTTTTCTTTTTCAACCCCTTTTGTGTGTGCTAGGAGATGGATGTAAGACCAGCGATTGGCATTCCGTATCCTATTTGTGGTTGTTGGTTTGGAGTCTGACATAAGTCCAGCGATTGACAGTTGGTTTCCTGTGTGTGTTTGTTGGTGTGGAGTCTTCCATAAGTCCAGCGATTGGCAGTTGGTTTCCTGTCTGTGTTTCTTTGTTTGGAGTCTGACGTAAGTCCAGCGATTGGCAGTCGGTTTCCTGTGTGAGTTTTTGGTTCGGAGTCTGACGTAAGTCCAGCAATTGTCAGTCGGTTTCCTGTTTGTGTTTTGTTTGGCGTGTGTTAGCCGAGCTACGAGTGCTCTGATTCTTTCTCTGGTTAGAGAAGATACGTATGCATAGGATGCGACATCCTAGCGAGCACGTTTCCCGTATTCCCGAACTACGTCGACTCTGATGTTTGTGTCTGACAAACTACGTAGGCCCAGGATGCGATATCCTGCCGAGTCCCCTTCTTCCGTCTTCCATCTGTGTTTTATTCCTTCTTGTGCAGTGTTTTGAGCAGTTATCTAGCAACATTTCTTCTATTCTTTTTGAGCATGGATCCCGTCGAGTACGACGGATGCGTAGGGGTGCTAATACCTTCCCTTCGCATAACCGACTCTCGTACCTATCAATCTCTGGTCGCGAGACCATGTCTTTTCCAGGTTTACTTCGAGCGTTTCCTTTCCCTCCTTTGGGATAAATAACGCACGGTGGCGGCTCTGTTGTTTCGTTTTCCCGCCGGTTTTTCGCGTAATGCGACAATATGGCTGAGTATGAGGCCTGTATTATGGGATTGGAAGAGTGCATTGATCTAAGGATCAAGCATCTTGATGTTTACGATGATTCGGCCCTCGTTATTAATCAGATCAAGGGTGAATGGGAAACAAATCAGCCTGGTCTCATTCCATATAGAGATTATGCGAGGAGGATTTCAACATTCTTTACTGAGGTTGACTTCCATCATATTCCTCGAGATGAGAATCGAATGGCAGATGCTCTTGCTACGTTAGCCTCGATGATTGTGGTTAAACTATGGAATGAAGTTCCTAATATCACTGTGATGCGCTTGGATAGACCCGCTCATGTATTTGCAGTTGAAGAAGTGAAAGATGATAAGCCATGGTATTATGACATCAAGTGTTTCCTCCAGAACCAGGTTTACCCGCCTGGGGCATCTGTGAAAGATAGGAAGACTTTGAGGAGGTTGTCAGGCAGGTTCTACCTCAATGGTGAAGTGTTTTATAAGAGAAATTTTGACATGGTTCTGCTCAGATGCATGGATAGACACGAAGCAGACCTGTTAATGACTGAAGTTCATGAAGGTTCATTTGGTACCCATTCCAATGGACATGCCATGGCTAGAAAGATGTTGAGAGCAGGCTACTATTGGCTGACAATGGAGTCTAATTGCTGCAAATATGTGAAGAAATGCCATAAGTGTCAGATTTATGCGGATAAGATTCATATTCCTCCGACACTTCTGAATGTAATTTCATCACCATGGCCTTTCTCCATGTGGGGAATTGACATGATTGGCATGATTGAGCCGGAAGCGTCCAATGGACACAGGTTTATTCTCATAGCAATTGATTACTTCACTAAGTGGGTTGAAGTTGCATCATATGCAAATATGACCAGGCAGGTGGTCGTGAAGTTTATCAAGAATCAACTCATATGTCGCTATGGTGTGCCTGATAAGATCATTACTGATAATGGATCTAACCTGAATAACAAGATGATGAAAGAGCTATGTAGTGAGTTCAAGATCGCACACCATAATTCTTCTCCTTATAGACCCAAGATGAATGGGGCTGTTGAAGCTGCTAATAAGAATATCAATAAGATTATCCAAAAGATGGTTGTCACGTACAAAGATTGGCATGAGATGCTGCCATTTGCTTTGCATGGATATCGTACATTTGTCCGCACTTCAACAGGGGAAACCCATTTCTCTCTTGTTTATGGCATGGAGGTCGTACTCCCAGTAGAGGTGGAGATCCCATCAATGAGAGTCTTGATGGAGGCCAATTTGACTGATGCTGAATGGGTTCAGAGTCGTTATGACCAACTGAATTTGATTGAAGAGAAGAGATTGACTGTCATGTGTCATGGTCAGTTGTATCAGCAGAGAATGAAGAAAGCTTTTGATAAGAAGGTCAAGCCTCGTGTGTTCCGAGAAGGTGACATTGTGCTCAAGAAAGTCTTGTCTTTCGCGCCCGATTCCAGGGGTAAGTGGACTCCAAACTATGAAGGTCCATATGTTGTTAAGAGAGCCTTTTCAGGCGGTGCTTTGATACTTACAATTATGGATGGGGAGGATTTCACTCGTCCTGTGAATTCAGATGCAGTCAAGAAATACTTCGCCTAAAAATAAAAACAGAATAGCTCGCTAAGTTGAAAACCCGAAAGGGCAGCTTAGGCAAAAATGAGCGTCTCGGTGGATTGAAAACCCGAAAGGGCGATCCAGGCAAAAGTTAGAGACATAAAAAATGAATATGTGCATCCCGCTAGATTGAGTACCTCATCCTGGGGCAATCTGGGCAAAAATTAGGGATTTGGCAAGTAACTGCATCCTGACAAGACTGTGTTCTACAGCTGTCATCCGTCAGAGATTCTTGTTCATTCGTCGTCAACCAAAGCTTCGAATACATCGAATTCAGAATTGGTGGAGAAATGGTCATTATGTTCAATGTAGCCCTTTTCCAATATATATCACCAATTTCAAAATTGTAAAGATCTATGGAGTCTTGCCATTCGCAGACTACCATTCCATCAAATAAATTTGAGCCTTTATCCAATTATTTGCACTCTTATTTGTTTCTATTCAACAAATGTTTCGCATGCTTTTAATTGAGAGGATATCATTGTTTTAAATAAATGAATTTTTCATAACTTGTTTTTTAAGCAAAGTGAATATTCACAATGATGAAAGGATACTTAAGGGATCCTCAGTGCTCTCCCAAGGGTGTCATGATTTCCAACAGGGT
Source organism: Lathyrus oleraceus (assembly GCF_024323335.1). Lineage (NCBI taxonomy): Eukaryota > Viridiplantae > Streptophyta > Magnoliopsida > Fabales > Fabaceae > Lathyrus > Lathyrus oleraceus. Next base: position 288,597,440 of record NC_066585.1, read on the forward strand.
AAGACATTTGTTCATGTTCCTGGCATGACCGTATCCTCTTCTCCCAGAATATGTGTTGTGGTTTATCCCACCGAGTGGAGTGCTTGTTAAGGTTATTCACCTCCCCTCCCTTCAGCAGAGCAGTGGTCTTCCCTCCTCAGCAGATGTGTCCTCTTTGGAAGGTTCGGTATTTGGTGGTTGATCCCCAGAATTCCTTCATTTCCTCGGATAAATCCCCAGTAGAGTCGTTGGTGTGGTGGATTTTATCTGTGATGGTTCATCCTCGAATGGTATGCTTGTTGAGATGTTCACCACTCTCCCCTTCAGCGGAAGAGCGATCTTTTCTCCTCAGCAGGTGTGATTTCCTTGGTGAGTTTGGTACTTGGTGTTGGATCACCAATTCCCCTTACCTCCCTCAGATGGATTCCCCAGTAGAGTTGCTTTTGTGGCAGTTTCTGCCTGTGCAATGAATTTTTTTTCCCAGCTGAGACTGATGATTCATCCTTGCAGAGATTTTGTGATTTCTTGTTGTCTCTGATCCCTGGCAGATTGGATACTCTCCGGTGATCCTGGCTCTCCTCTCTTGAGATGTAGTATCGGACGGTTGTGTGCCTTTTCCTGGACCTGTTTGTTTTAGATATGTCTGTTTGTCAGAATTCATCAAACATAAATCACACATATACATGCATAATTACAACATTCAGATATTCATGTTGCATTCTTTGCCATATAGCGTTGTTTGTTGTCTCCTGCTATTTGGTGATATATATTTCCCCAAGCAGATGTGTGTGTCTGATCTCTCAATATAGAGTCAGCCCCTTTAAGCAGAAAGTGTTTATCTTTCCTGCCATATTCCCCACTGAGTTATATCCTCGTGGACGACGGCTGTTTCTGCTTCCTCCCAACACATATATTGGGATGGGTTCCCCTATTGAGTTATATCCTCATTATGATGAGTTTTGATTCAGTTCGCCTTTTTGGTTTGATCCCAAATTGGCCTCTTGTGACTGTTTCTGGTGTTTCCCTATGGTAAATGAATAATTACTCAGTAATCAATAATTATTCACCTTATCCTTAGCGGAGTTTGTGGTTTCCTACCTAGTATCCGGTAGGTGTAATCCCCTCCTTGATGGTTATCTTCATCCAGTATTCGATGTTGATATTCCCTCTTTTTCCTGGATAATTGCCTTGCGCTAGCAATTTATCCCCAGCGAGTCATCTTTCGTCTACCCTGTTGTTGTTGGTAACGATTGTTTCTCTCCTGAATTGGTCATCATTATATACCTTGTTTCGGTATCCCGATGCCTTTCTCTTTCGGTCGATTTATCCTTTATTAACCCAGTAACCGGTTGTGGATAATCTTCCATGCGAGTTTACTATCTATGTTCTGACGGTGATAGATAGTATATCTCATGCACTCTCTGGTCGAAGCCTTTTGTTTTTCCCCAGTTGTGTAAGATTCATTCCCCCTTTGCAAAGTTAACCATTGTTGTTCATCCTAGTTGATGACGGTTACTCTTCCGTGGTTTTCTACCCAGTATCCGATAGATGTAATCCCCTCTTTGACGGTTATCATTATCCAATATTCAGTATTGATATTCCCTCCTTCTTCCGGATAATTGCTCTGATTAAGCAATTTTATCCCCAGCGGGTCCTCTTTCATTTACCGTTTGCCGGTGATGTTTGTTGCTCCCCTTGATTGGTCATCTTTATATACCTAGTTTTGGTATCCCGATGCCTTTCTCTGTTGGTTGATTTATCCTTTATTAACCCAGTAACCGATTGTGGATAATCTTCCATGCGAGTATATTATCTATGTTCCGACGGTAATAGATAATATATCTCATGCACTCTTTGGTCGAAGCCTTTTGTTCTTCCCCAGTCGAGTAAGATTCGTATCCCTGTTTTGGAATCGAATGTCCATCCCATAATAGAGTTTGCATTCTGCCCTCTTTTTGGATGATGAGTGTTTTGGGAATATTCCCCAATTCATGCTTTGGTTGGTCACCTACTATATGCCCAGTAACCGGTATCCCTGGTGTTCCTTCCTTCTGCTCCCTATTATGACTTTGGTCCCCTGTGGAGTCAGATTTTCCTGAGTTGAAATATACCTTTTAGGTTTTCCTCAGATGATTTGGATGATTGATATCTCTCACCCTTATACCGGTCTTAGATATTCATTCTTCCCGAGCTTGTTGTTCTTTCACCCTTATACCGGTGATCAGATCACATGTCTCATTGAGCTTGTTACCCAGTAACCAGTAACACCTCATCCCGCTGCTTCCTCAGGAGAGTCTTTTTAGACATCCCCAGCGAGGTATCTGTTGTGGATCGCCTTTTGCTGTGTTGGCATATTCCCCAACACGTGCACCTTCGAGTCAGCTCGAGTCTTTCCAACGAATTTATTCCCTTTAGAGACTCTTTTCCCCAGCTTTGAGTCGTGACCTGCTCGCGCAATTTATCTCCTTTTTTATCCCCATGAGAGTCCCCGGTAGAGTCTCTGTTCCATTTATGAGTGTGTTACTCCAATGGATTTTCAATTGTTCCGGATGTCTTTTCTTCTTTGTGGACATATATCCCCACAGAGTACTACCCTTTTGCATACATACATTTGCATTATGAGGTCTCTTAGGGACCAAAATTTGTCTCTTTGTTATTATTTAAGCCCATTCTATCTCGTCGAGACGAAGATTTTAACCTTCACTTCTCCGGCTAGAATGACCTTAAATAGGGGCATCTGTAAGACCCCAATTTTGTCCCTAAGATCCCTCATGGCATCATAACATTGCATTGCATAGCCTCAAGGATCATTGAGCATCTTGGCTCCCTTTCCCTTTGGGTAGGGATCTCTTGTGAGTGGTTTGAGATCACCAAGCATACTTGAATTGTATATCATTGCTTTTCTTGTTTTATTCACTAACCAAAAGCACAAAAATAAGTCATTAACATTTTTTTTTTGTAGCTTAAGCAATCACCAGGTCAAGAGCTTCAAGAAGATCCTTTGTGCAAGAGATGAGGTATTTTCTTGGGATGAAGACCACATGATCATAATAAAGAGCTTACATGAGCTAGGGTTTCATTCTGAAGCAATTTCACCCAGTGGTAGAGGCCCAAGTTAATCAAGACATTTCAAGGTCATCTGAGGACCAAAAGTCAACTATGCAGTCAACAGAGGGCTATGAGGTGGGGAAATGAGTTGAAACACCTCAATCATGTTCAAATGGGGTCCTTTCTTCATTCTAAACATCCATCTTGAAGATTCAAAGGTCATGGTAAAAGTTCCTAAAAATGGAAAATGACCTGTAATTCAAAGTTTCCAAATTTGGCAAGTTTTTGGTCCACATTCAACTTGACTTGTCAATGTCAAATAAGTTTCAAATGGATTTTTGGTGAACATGAAAGTTGTAGATCTTTGTCTCCCCTTTCCAAAAAGTCCAATTTCATGTCCATATGATGAATGGTTGAGAAGTTATGGTCTTTTGATCACAAGGTGTGCATGGAAATTCAAAATGGCATAACTTTTGATGCAATGCTCCAAATTGGTTCATTCTTTTTGCAAAATGTTTCTCATGTCCAAGGCATCTCAAAATGACCTCATTTGGCTCAATTATGCAAAGAAATCATGACCAAGAGTTCACTAGTTCACACATGTGCAAATTGAAGCAATACTTCATTATTCATTTTTCGGCTTAAGATGCAAGCAAAATAACTCTTCAAGCATGACCATTGGATGATTTTGAGTGGATTAGAAGCTCAGCATGGGAGATTGCACGTGTAGTATGGCCTCATGAGCTCATTTTGCATTTTTGCAAATTGTTCCAATACTCACTAATCATGATTAATACATGGAAAAAAGGATTAGCATGGTCATTAGCAAGGCATATAAATACTGAAACCCTAATCCTAACTGCATAACAGAACCATTTGAGATCAAAATTCAAGAAACTCTCCAAATTTTCTCTCTCTTCGAATTTGATTTTTCTTCACATAACTCTCAAAGATCTTTGCATATTCTTGTTCCTGGTGCTTCACTGAGCAAGATTCATCCATTACTTGAAGCAATTCATCAAGATTTCGTGTAGTTCAAGAGCATTAACATGGCGATGGAGTTTTGAAATTGAGGTGAATTCAAGTGTTTTCAACCATTGCTTCTTGCTTAAAGCTTCATAGGAGGTGCATAGGATTTGATCTGGAGCATTGGAGCTCTTGAGAACGCGTGAACAGAAACTTCCATTTCCAAGTGATGCAAATTTCATCCTCTCCTTTTGCTATTTTTTGATCATAGATGTGTAGATCTTGATGAGTAGAGCACATATATATGTTTAGATTTGAAAATGTTTAAGAATTGAGCATGATATGTTGAATATAAGTTTGGATCTCAAATATGTTTGCCTTCAATCTGAAGAATCAATGAGGAATTAGGAGATTTGGATGTGATATTTGGATTCAGTGTTGGAAGAGGATTCGATTAATATATGCCTTGTGGATTTTTGGAAAATCTCACGGCGGTGCCACCGCGCATCTCGTCGGAGAAGACGACCGGAGCTCTAGCTTATTGATTTTGTTCGTATATCAGTTGAACCTTTCTGGATTTGATCTTTTGCATATTGATTTTTCATGACATGAGGAACTTGTACAGAAAATCTCAAAGCTATTGCATGCATTTCTGATTTGATATGGATTTTCTAAGTTGGAAGTTCATTTTGTGCCTATTTTTGGTCATTGCATGGCATAGGCAATTTGAGGCATTTGCTTATTGATTTGATGCTGGTCCTTTTGAGGACATTTAGTGGAGTGTTTGAATGTGTGATGTGCAAAAGATTGGGTTCTATTTTAGTCATTTGGTTAGGTTTTGAATTCATCTCTTATGCCTTTGTTTGTTGGTGTTTTGTATTGTTGTTTAGAAGCACATAAACTAACTTTGTCTTGTGTTTCAGGTTTGGATACTCATCATGGATATTGTGAGATGCAAATGCATTTAAGTTCTAACCTATGTTTATTTTGTAGGGTTCTAATTGATGTGGTGAACTCATGAGCTTATTTGAGTGCTAAGGCACTTATGCACTGAATTGTGTAACTATTAGGTGGTTTCACTGTTTGTCTGTTGGTTGTATGACTGAAGTACTGACTGTTTAGTCTTTGTACAGGTACCTTAGTTGCTTGCTTGCTTTAGCTCTTGCTTGAGCTTTGGATTATGGTTGATACACCACTCAGGTAGTTAGCTTCTTACTTTATGTAGTTTGAAGTCCTGTAACCTTTTTGGCAGGCATTTTGCTGGCAAGTCCTCCTTCAGAGGCTCTGTTTGTGTTTGTTTAAAATTGTGCTCAAAGACCTCCAAGATGAGGCATGTGTTATCTGATAAGACCTCCAAGATTAGAGGCAATTGACGGATAAAAGGGATTAGTAGCCAATCCCTCGTTATTTAGTGTATCGTTCTTTATGCTCGCACTACGTGCTGATGCTTCTGAACATGTGCCCAAGATCTTTGTCCAGTGTCTGTCAAGTGGAATAGGATCCCACTTTCTGGATCCCCACGCTTTCTTTGTCATGAGCTCACCCTGGCCAGGGTTAAGAGCATGAGGTCTCATTCTCATTACCATTTTGATCAGCTTCACCCTAACGTTCAATGTTAGTGGTTAAGAGCTACAGATTACCCATTACAGTTTGGCTTGTTTGTCGAGGTTGACATGACCCCTCTTGACTAAAGCCCACCCATTGTTTGAGCCTCTTGTATGGATATATTGTGTGATGTTTGTTTACTTGTGAACTTTTGATGTGTGTGCTCTTGAACTAGGAGTTTCCAATTGAGCTTAATTGAAAGATCATTACCATGTTCATTCAAGTAGAAGATACAAGATACATTGAGGATCTCTTATGAGACTTGTTTGATTGCTTATGCTTTATGCTTGCTTATTCCAAAGGATGGTATCTACTTGGATCATCAATATGATCTCAAGAGAGGAACTCCTAGTGTGGTTTCATTTCTTATCCCTCACCTTTTTGTTTTCCTTAGGACTTAACCCTTCTTCTTCATTTCTCCACCCTAACCCTAGCCAAAACTTTTGTGCAAACATTTGACTATTGTTTTCAACATTAGAAACCTAAGCCTTATGCTTTTGATTTTCAAACTTTCTTTTCATAACACTTGTTTTGAATTGAATCTCTAAGTCAACTTTGACCATTTTGTACATACTTCTAATTGGTAAATATAACTCATTCAAATTCTTTTTTGTGGTTCCAATAGCCACTTTCTTAATCAAATTTTTCATAACCTTTAGCTATTAGGTTTGAGTTATCCTTGTGGTAGATGTAATACTCACCTTTGTCCTTAGTGATGGACAATGAGCCTTCCATGCTTATTATAGGGTTAACCCCTCACTAGCATGTTGAAGCTATCCTCACATGGTGGACTTGCGGTTTTAGGTTGAGTTTTCTCCCTTTGATAACAAAAGACCTTAAGGCTTTTGGACCAATCAATCCACTCATTTGTTTTGAGATTTTTACCCCGAACTACGAGGTTTTGATCCTAATCTTTTTATAAGAGGGTACGTAGGCAATGGGTTTATCCATCCAAACACGAAATGTAAATAATTTGTATATTCTCTTCTCATCTCTTCAATCATGTTTGCACAAAATAAAAATTTCACAAAAAACAATAACCTTTGCAACAAGTGTGAAAAGGGCTCCATAGGAGTACCTAGGATGTTTTGGGTGCCTAACACCTTCCCATTGCATAACCAACCCCGTTACCCAGATCTCTGTTTCTTTTAATAGTTTTGTTTGTAAAACTTTTAGGTTTTTGTTCGCTTTCTAACCATTCCTTTGGATAAATAGAAGTGCGGTGGCGACTCGACTTTGTATGATTTACCTTGGATTTAGTCAATATCTCCAATGGTAACGAATACCCCGCTACACCAACATAAAAATAAGGAATCAAAACCTCATAGTTCGTGATACAAATTTCAAAGTGGATGTATTGCTTTTAATAAAAATTTAGTTTGAAAGGCACAAAGGCCTAAAAATGGTTTGAATGAGTTAGTTCTTTTTGGCTTTTTGAAAGTTTAAGTCAAGTATGGTTAAGTCTATTTACAAGTTTGATTAAGAAAAGAAGCTTAAAAATGCAATGGCATAAGGCCAAAGTTTCTAGTTTGCAAAGTGGTCAAAGTTTAGAATAAAACTAGTTCAAACAAAGAAGATTTTTAAAAGGAGGGAGAGATTTTTAAATTAAAGAAATTGGGAGGAGATGAAGAGACTAATCCTATGCACAAAATTAAAAGTTAAGAGTTGAAAAGATTTTACCAATGGGTAGCAATCCAATAGACAAGAATGTCTTATAGAAACCCAAATTCCCTTGGACACTTTTTGAATCAAGCAACACACAATGCACAATTATATCAATCTTGAAGACCAAGGCATCAAATAAAGATAGCCACATCCAAGCTTAGCCACTTCATGATTTTCTTCAAATTAGCCCATTAGCAGATGAATTCCACAAGTCACGGGTTCAAAATAACAGCTTCACAATGATCATGTTGCAGATGAACTCAAAGGGATCTTCAAAGATGTATCAGATGAAGTTTCAAATTGCAAGCACTTGGTTACATAAATGTTGGCATTGGCCAAGTCCTTTAGCATGGGGAGGTTGCCTAGATTCTAAGTCCAATTTCTCCAAGATCAAGTCAACAGCCCACACAAAAGTTTTTTAGGGTTATTATTCTTATTATGTATATTAATGGTCAAAGACCACACAAACATACAAAATATACACAAAAAAGATATATCACACAATATGGTCCAAATGGACAAAGTGAAAACTTCATTAATATAAACATTTAGAATGGTATGAATAATGGCAAATGAATAGAACTTAAAAATAAAGTGCATTAAAAGTAAAGGACTTGAAATTAAATGTTAGTTGTTAATGAGTTAGAAGTTAGTATTGTTTTGCTTTCGCTTTTCATTTTAAGTCATTCTTTGAAGAACACTCAACCCACTTATCACAAACATGGATCCTTGAACCAAGACATCTTCAAAAGGAAGGAAAAAAGGCCAAGTTTCCACACAAAACCATGAAAGAGGGGAGACTTACAATCTCACTAACTAGAATTCTATGCCTTTTGTGTCAAAAATTTAGCGCTATTTTAAGCAATCGTAATTGGACTTATGTAGAAGTCATAACTATTTGAGGTCGGGAAATAGAATTTGGGTGTTAATGCATGTTAGAGACATAGTATAATGGACTATGCTCATGAAACATACCACACACAAAAAGAATATGCAAAAGAGGTGGCCTAATCTCATCCATACTTATGTTGATTTGCAATCAACTAGCCTTGGGACTTAGAGATATCATAGACCAAATGAGATGAATGTATAAAGAAGGGGAATTAGATGAAGAGGGAAGGGAATGGATCGAAACTCAAATTGGTCAAAGGAGGACTTTTACCAAATTAATATCATTCATTCATTTTGGGAGATGGAATGTACATTCCATCAATCCCCTAAATCCAGTGATATTAACTCAACAAAGTCAAATCAACCTTGACCAAGGCCCAACAACATAAGTCAAACTTACACAAATCATCACAAGAGGTCAACACAATTATTTGGCATTTATTCAAATTAAAAATACTAAAGTAAGGCATTTAAATTAAATATGGTTTGTCAAATTCCTAAAACCTCATCAAAACACCAAAGAAATGGCCGTGAGATTTATCATAGGTCAAACAAGGTCAAAGGACCTTGGAGAAAAAATTTCAAAATTTTTAAAAAATATTCACAAAATCAATTAAATCATGAAAAATATTAATAATGATCCAAAAAATAATTTTAATTCAAAATGTGAAAAAGGAAATTATTTGAAAAATTTTGGTGAAACTCTCATATTTTTTGGATCAATATTAAAATTAATATGAATTAATGAAGATAAAACAAATTAAATGAATTTCAAATAATCAAAAAAAACGTGGACCACTTGACCTCCCTCATTAATTGAGGTGGCACAATAGACCCAAGTCAATGCGTTGTCGGGATGGTAATTAAAACCAACGCGTGAGATTAAAACATTTCAAATGATATCAAAGGCTCAGAACCTGTCTAGCACACCACCGGCACTGGACCTTCGGTCACCTTCTCAGGCGAGGTCCAACGGACTGGTTCATTCATCACCATCTTAAAAATGAAAAAAGTGGACATGATCTAAAAGTGGACATGATCTAAAAGAAAAAATGATGTAGAGCACGAATCTGACCTTAATTTCAACTAACTCCAAATATATAAGAAGATATGAGGAGTTGAATTTTAAGGTGTGTCAACTGAGTTGCTTCGATTTTACCTCTAAGCAACTCAATCTTCTTGCCTACATTGGTAGGACTTTAGACAACCAAAGATCCAAGAGAATTGATGAAAATTGAGTGAGAATCGAAGAGATAAAGTTTTCTGAAATTTACCTTCAATGTTGTGCAGAATTTGATGTTGCTTGCTTCAACCTTGATCTGATCACACTTGAGAAGCTTGTAGGAGTGGTTTAGCAATGGTACAAAGCTTTGGATCTTGGAGTTCTTGAATCTCCAAACAGTGAGATTCAAACTCAATTTTAAAGTTGAAAATTCTCAGGTTTACCTTTGGAATATGAGGGTTTCAATTGGGGGGGCAAAGTTGGCGCGCAAGGGGTGTTTGAAATGAGCTCAGAGGCCTTGTATTTATGGCATTTGGGATTGATAATTGCACACTTGAAAAATTGCTAAATTTGGACATTTCATGCACAAGCTTGCATGGGCGTGTACAGACCCATGAAGCAATCCAATTTGATCCATATCCAATTGTTCTGAAGTTCAAATGAGGCTTGAATGGCAAGGCAATGATATGTGGAGTTTTGGACATTTGATTTTCTCCAATGGTGCAGCTTTATTAAAGTCATGCGCAGACCTAGCAAACTTCATCCAAAATGTATGAACTTAGGTTCTTTGGAAAGCTTAGATCAACGGGAACAAGTTTGATGTTGAACACTTTTTATTTGGAATATGGATCAGGGTGAATTTGAAGGTGGAAGTTTGGAAATTTCAACATGTTGAAAAAATTTCTAAGTGTCAAGCCATATATCTCAATATTCCACCTTGCTTAACTTTTTATGTGAGCTTCAAATGAGAAAAGTGTCTTCATCAAAGTTGTATCTCTTTCAAATACCTTAAAAATGGTGACCAGTTTCATGTCATTTGAATTTATAATGATAGAGTTATGCATTTTTGAAGTTTGGAAAAATCACTTGTTCAATGGTATAGGTCAAAAATGGCCTATAATGTATCCTCATATCACATGCTCATAAAAGTTGAATTATCTCTCACTCCAAACATCAAGGTTGAAGTAGACATCTTGAATTTGATTGTGCAACTTGGAAATATTTCATATCATAAAAATTGAGCAAGTTATGACCTTGGGAAGTTGACTTTCAAATTAGGGTTTATATAAAATGACCTATAATGTTTCAACATAGAAAATGATTTTCCAAGCAAAACTAGCTCTAGGTCTCAACTTGAAAGTTGTTTATAATGTCATTTAGAGTAAATTTTTTCTTGTAATCATTTCCATATGGTGAAAATTATAGGAGATAGGATCTAGGGAGGTCCAGTTTTGATTAGATGAAATCATCTGGCCAACCACCATCAAGCAACTTGCTAACCTTCAATTCTCTTGACTTTCTTGGCTCATGGTAGATAATATATGCATAAGATGATGAATTTTGAGGTGTCCCTTGAGAAAATTGATCAATTGGTGAGATGGATTGTTGGAGAAGTTACTCAAGATACCTAGTCAAACTAGGGTTTCCAAGGCAAATCACTTCCAAACTCTTGAAGAAAACTTGATCAATATGACATGTAGAGATCATTGGGACTCATATATGATGCTTGTAACCATTTATGGATCAATCCATGGTTGTGCTCTTTGCCATGAGGGTCTCAAACCCTAGATAGGAACTTGGCAAATCAATGGGATCATGCCCTACCTACAAAAGAGTTAGGCAAATACAAAGACATATTTTTGGTATTTTGGTTAGTGAAATGATAAAATACAAGTATGATACAATCACATGGTGCTTTGTGATCTCTCCCAAAATAAACCCAATGAGAGAGGGGTAAGGAGGATGCCAAGGTATGATCCCAATGCTAATGCATATGATGAAATTGCATGAGGGATCTTAGGGTCAAAATTGGGGTCTTACAGTGGTCACTTAAATTGGAATTCAACTGGAAAATGAGAGAGGAGAGTTTTGTTTTTGTCATTTTTGGGTGAGTGGGGAAACCACTCAAATTGTATGTAGTGCGTGAGGGATACGGCCCACCAATAAAACACACACACGCACACATATTACAGGTGGTTGAGAGGAAAAACACATAATTTCTATGAATTTGGTTTTCCAATCCAGAAGCCACTCAAAAAAAATCCCTCACACTGCTAACTTTGTTTTCTCCCTTGGATCTCACATAGCAGCACAAAAAAAAAATACTTTCTTCACTCTCTTTCTATTTTCTTCTTCACTCTCTTTCTATTTTCTTCCTCACAACATCAACTCCAAAACCTCTGTTTCCAACAACCTCTCAATAACACAACCATTCACCAACCAACACCTCCCTTCGACGAAAACTCGACGGCTGCACCACCCAACAATGACACAATAATTGAAATCCACCTGCAGCCACCTTCCAACCACCATAAACAACCATGAAATCTTCTTTCTCTTCCCTCCCCCTCTACGTAAAACCTCACCACGAACCTCCTCCCTTAATGTTCATATAGCCTCACCCACATCCAAATCCACTTCTCCATTCTCTGTGGTTGCACACACTCAACCACAACCGAAAAACATTCAACCAAAACTCACACAAACGACCATTGCTCCATCGTATAACCTTCATAAACATACACATTTTTCGGTAACGATTCTATTCATATATCTTTGTTCTGAGTTTCTTCGATTTTGTATTTTTGTTGTTTATTTGGAATGTGACTTTTGTTTGTTCCCATAACACCAAGTTTGTTTTGTTTTGTTTACATGTTATAGTTTGGTATTGTTGTTTGGTTGTCATGAGGCAGAAGATGAACAATATTTTGTTCATACACAAGCGTGTTGCTACTGACTTTGTTTATTTAGTTTTTCTTTTTTCCGTTTTACACGTTTTTTATATCATATATTTATTAATGCATTATATTGATAGAAAGAGGGTTATGGTGGGTTTGTTTGTCCTTCGATCTCCTAGCCACCATGACCTGTGTTCAATCCTTGTATTCCCTTGTTTATTTTCGCATTTTATTTTTCGGAGGATCATGGGGGAGTGGTTGAGGCTCACGCCTCCCAACCCTCATGTCCTGAGTGTAATACCTTGCTACCCCATTTCTCTTTTTCTTTTTTTTCTTTTTTTCCATTTTTTCAACCTTTGTTTTTGTTTTCTTTTACATTTTTTAACCATTTAAATTGCTATTTCTTTTTAATTTTTGCAACATGCAGTTTTTACTATTTAATTCATTTGCAATTTTATTTTGTATTTATTTTTTCCATTATTTTATTTCGATTACGGTCATTATAAATACGCCATATTAATGATTAATACAATGTGATACTTGTGGATTTTTGTTCCATTTTCTTTGAGCCTTTTCATTGCTAAACATCGGATTTTAATTCGTGGATTCGACATTTTCATGTTGTTATGCCACTGATTATTTTATCAATACATTGATTGTATTTCGCCGTGTTTTGACCTTGTATACGACGTCTCCTTAGTTGTCAATATGCACAAACCGGATTTAAGCACATTACTTAAGTTTTTGCTTGTAATTCTCAACTTCCATTTTCCGTGCACGTCCATGCGTTATGTGACAGCGATTTGCATCCTCGCATCACGATTTTAATTTGTGCACGTTTCATTTCTACTTCTTTTGTTTCAATTATTATGAATATGTGTTTGTATATATGACTTGTGTGTTGATATCTCCGATTCACATGGCTTACTCTTGGGCCTCCTTACAATGAGACCATTTCTTATGCGCATACACCTATTTACTTCCGTTTATTGGTTGGGTTTCAATTTAATTTTTTCATTATCTCAAATCCCCATTCGATTAAATATACCCCCATTCCCATGACGTATAATATTTTTTATCGCTTTATTTCTTTGTTTGCTTGCTTGTTTAGTTAGTTCTAACACAAGAATAAAATCAACCTCTTTTCATAAAGAACAAAAATAAAACTCGATCCAACGTCGAGTATTTTCTCAAATAATAATTCAATCATTTCCAACCATACATTTCTATCCATTTCTTCCAAATCTTTCAAACCATTATATTTAAATTCGTTTGCAATCAATCATCAAATGCTTGATCCAACATCAAGCCATTTTCATAATCAAAATTAAAAATACTTAACAATTATTCAACACTTTTTCAATATGAGAGATGAAAGGAACGGGATGTAGTCAACGAGCTCCTGAGAGTTAGATCCAAGATATAGTTCTCGTTAATCCAAACTTTCATTATCCTCAAATCAATCCAAACTTAATAAACCTCGACTATCTTCGAGCACACTTTCTCAATCCAAATTTCAAAAACATCTAAAAATATGGAAACCCTTTTGCAAATAAGATGAAAAATGAGCGGGGTGTAGTCCACGAATTCCCGAGAGTTAGGAACTGAGATGTAGTTCTCGTCACTCCGAACCCTCTCATCATTGAAAAATACTTCAAACCAATCAAACTCTTTTCTCACCACCGTGTGATTGGTCCTTAAACTTTTTTTTGAAAACAAAAGGTACTTTGTCTTAACGATGCAAAACAATGTTTCATCCACTTGAACGTATGAGTAAGCTTGCTACGTTGCCCACGAATGATGATTTGTAAATCCATTCGATTGTGATGCAAACGTTCCCTTCTCCACTTGTTTTGGGTAGCCAACAATGTTTTCATCGATTGACACAGTAGATTTCGCTAAAATCGACCAACAAACAAACATTTTCTACTCATAACTATGTAAGCCTTGAGTTCTCTGTTGCATCCGGAGACACGTAGGAGCGGGATTTGTAAATCTTGTCAGGCCCATTAATAAAAAACTTAGGTTTAGTTCCTTTCTTCCCATATTAATAAAAAATCCAAAAACATTTTCTCTTTTCTTTTGTTTTTATTCTTCTTTACATCTTTAATAACTTGATAAGCCCAACATTTCTAAGCTAACACTAACGCACCCAACTAGTTCATATTGAGTACAACGGACATGAGGGGTGCTAATATCTTCCCCTTGCATGATCGACTCTCGAACCCTGATTTGGTTGCGACGACCAATGTCATTGCCTCCCTATGGTCCTTACCTTGTTCACGTCTTCTGTGGCATTCAAATGATCGTAAAGGAATTTTGATTCGTCAAAACTGTTACTCCATAATTTGAATTCATTGGATGATCTGGTTTGATCACTCTCACTGGTCTCACACATCAAAGATGAAATTTCCTAATCGGCCCTACAGACTTCATCATTCATCAAAGTTTTCATCTTCTTTGGAGACGTCGGATAAAAACTCTTTGATGGCGAAAGAGTCGAAGGTTGATGCTCTAAGACATTGGGGATTGCTTTGCTTGGGGTTACCTTTCTTTTCTTCAGTAATCCGGTTTCTAGACCGGACAAGTCCGATTTATAAGCATTTTGGTCAGTCACTCTCCTTACTGCCCTGGCTTCCAACATTAGTTTTTTTTGTTCCTTCACAAATATGTCAGTCATTTTTCCTGAAGATAAAATAAGAAAAGAAGTTAGTGGAATGCAGGATGGTAACCCGAGCGCTACACAAAGCAAATAAATTATCATTATCCAAGAAAGGAAGAATTTGGTCTTCGGGTAGAGATAATAGATCTCGGATCTTCGTCATACGGAAGGAATCTAATATGGCCAAGGACCTAACCTCTTGGTCGTTTAACTTGTCAAAGTCAAAACCAGATACCAAAAGAGGATTTCGGTCCAATAGATGGTAAAACGATAAGACCCATCTAGCGGGTATATTACTTAGGACATCTCGGTCCACACCTGATTCGAAGAAACCGGTCATTGCAACCTTTATAATTGGTGGTATAAACTTGGAGAAAACTCTTACTGGGAAGGCCACTAATGGTCACCCATCCCCCCTTTTCAACACCTTTGATTTCAAAAAAAAGGAGAAAAATAAGTCTATGATGGGTTTTATATCTATGGCCTCACAAACTATTTCGAAAGCCTTGATAAACCCCCTAACTATTGGGACGAAGTTGGGAAGGGGCGGCATTCAGGGTTTTTAGTAGATCAGATTCAAAATTAGTAAGGGAAGGTGGATATTAAAATCTTCCGATACCCCAACATAAAAATAGAAATATTCATTTGTAACTCCTTTAGGGAGAGCTATGCAAACATATTCTCCTGAATACAAGGCTCCAAAATAACATCGTCTTTGTTCCGAGTAGCAGATACATTCTTCAAAGACTGAAGTTTATCTATTTCCACCTCGTCTATGAAATTGTGATCATAACTCTTTACTTTTTAATCAAATGACTCAATAATCTCTATCAACACATCTACTGATGAACCTGATGAAGAAGAGTCAGAATCAGAATCGCTAAAAGAGGCAAAAATATTACCGTAAACCTCTTTTACAATACGATAAAGTCAGTATGGATTAGAGTATCTCTACATCCTCTCACATAAAAATTCCAAAGATCTTTTATTTCGTGGACGCTTAAGATTTGTAATGGTTTTGTATTCTCGTCACATGCATTAATAATAGTCATTGAATAAAAGAATGCAGAAGTAAAAAAGAAAATATACCTGATATTGAGGAACGAACGAGAACTTTGAAGGTTGCTTAGAAAAAAAGAGATTTCTTCCTGCGAATGAATAGTCATAAGACAAAGAGATGGCTTTTAATTAGGAGAAAATCCTTAAAATGACTAAAAAAAATGTGAAACGCTTCGGATCATTGAAAAGGATCAAATCCCTATAAAAATTCATCATCACTAAGGAGGAAGAGAGTATGATGAAGATACATTGTCATGATTAGAAAATATGTATTATAAGTGGATTGATGAAAACTTAAAAGCTAAATTTCCGGATTGATGAAAACTTATAAGGTGGAGATCATGTGTGGCTGTAAAAACACCAAAAGCTCTTGGGTATGTGAATTTGAAAAATTATAGATCTTTTGGCATTCATAATATGTTTATACTTTATTTCTACAACAACAGTTTGTTATGGTGTTTATACACGGATTCTTTGATGAATGATACCATGGACTTGATAAAAGTTGTCAATAATGAATTATTTATCATTGTTATGTTTAATCATCTTGATAACCTTGGAAAATTGGATCTTGACAAGGACAAAATTGGTGATGAGATTTCTGGTTTCTGACTTGGATTTCATAAGAAAGTTCCAGGTGTTTTGAATCATCCACTATAGTCAAGAAATAAAGATGGCCATGAGTAGATGGAATACCAAATGGATACTAAATGTTCAAGTGGGTTAGATCAAAGACACCACAAGATTTATGAAGGAGGTTCATGGTCATATGTGAAAGTATCGCTTGTTGGTGATAAGTACAACAAGCTTACTAAGATTTTACGACCCCTTCAAGATCTTGGCTTGAGTGGGACAAGTCGCTTACAAACTAGAACTCCTTTCATATTAAAAAATTCATGATGTGTTCAATTACACTGTAAATTACACTGTACTGAAGCCACACCATGGACCAGTCCCAAATGAATCAGATCCCTTTCCTGAGAATCATACCATAATTGAGCCACTTGATTTTCTGGATCCCAAGGTTGTAACTGAAGCTGGACTTCCATTCGTATCCTTGTTCAGTAGAAAAGACTCTCAATAGACGACACAATTTTGTAAGAATGCAACAAGCTTTCTTCGATTTACAACCTAGAGTACAAGGTTGGTTTTGATATGGAAGGCAATGTTAAATACACCCTTACATTTGATAAGGATACGAGTATTGTTCATGAAACAGGCCAAATTATTGTTTAACCCAAAAAGATCCAAAAACTTCCATCTAAGCGGGAGGATTTGTCATTTGCGATAGTTGTCAAATTTGAATCCCAGAGGAAAGTCTTGCTTGAAATAGCAGTTGTCCGTAATAGAAAGATGAACTACCTTCTTAATTGTTCAATGAACTAATATCTAATTTTTAAACTACCTTCTCAATTGTCAATAAGTGAATTAGTATATGAGGTCGTGTTATCAGTTCATCATATCTAAGTTTCAAAAAAAAATAGTCTAGCAATAGGGCACATTATCAGAAATAAGTAGAAATTAGTCATTAAATAGTATCTCATTATCCTTTCAACCGATCGTTTATACACAACCAGACTCAGAGGCATACATAAACGAAACCGGAAACCACAACCAAAACAGATACCATAAACCAGAACGTTAGATCCCAACATCTAATTTAACTAAACATTATTAGTACTCAAACTTCCACCTAAAACACACTACTCCCTCCAGTTTCCACCACCTCCACCGCCACCACGGGAATAGCGGTCACCACCGTCATTACCATATCCACGGTCCCTACCACCACCACCATAACCACCTCCACCACCATAGCCTCCTCCTCCACCTTCACGGCGACCACCATAGCCTCCGCCTCCACCTCCACCTTCACGACGACCACCATAGCCGCCACCTCCACCACCACCACCACTGTTACGGTTTTGAGCTTCGTTAACGGTAATGTTACGCCCGTCCATGTTCTGGCCGTTCATCCCTTCAATAGCATCTCTCATCGATTTCTCATTAGCGAATGTCACAAATCCGAAACCTCTTGACCTTCCAGTCTCACGATCGTTAATGATCTTCACAAAAAAAGAACAAAATCTCAGATCCAAAAAAAGCAACACAAAAAACAAAGCAAAAACCATAGAGTAACCGATCAATCTTCGCCTTTGGTTAAAAAGATGAAGATGAACGTACCTATTGGGGTGAGTGAGTAATAAACGAATCATATGATATAGTAACAGAATCAGTAACAGAATAACAGAACAAGTAACACAAAAAGATCAAAGATCACAGATCAGAACGGGATCGAGAAAATCCGAATCATAATCGTGTCAGATCCAATGCCTGCAACAAACGGACCTTCGAATCAACGATGTCGCCGTAAGAAGAGAAAGCTTTCTCGAGAGCTTCGCTGTCGGTGGCCCATGCAAGACCGCCGACGAAGCACCGGTACTCAACATCTCCAGACGCCATTGACAAAAGACAAAAAGCTAGATTTTAGGATTACAAAGTTAACACTAAAGATATTTTGTGATTTTCTACTGAATAAGGTATAGTTATTTATAGATGGTGGGATGTGTTACCTACTAGGGTTATTAATGTAAATGAGCGTAGAAGATATTTTTGATCCTCTTCCCAAGGTGGTAACTAGGGTTACCGATTTGTTGAAAAGTTACCAGGGTTATAGTGTGGGTTACTCATCGGTGGAGTTTTAAAAAGAATATCTATAAGCACAAATTAATTCGAAGGTTTATACATCTTTTCTATATGTATTTGAAATATGTAACGTTTTACTTTATTTTAGTTATATAAAATAATTTGATAAGGTAAATTTTATAACAAATATTTTCAAAAATATAAATATTATTTGTTTACGTGTGTACTTTTTTATGTTAAATATGTACTAGTATGGTTGTAGATTAATTGATGATAATTTTAATATGATGTAAATTATGGAGAATTATGTGTGATTTTGTGAAATTACAATTGTTTATATGTTTCTATTGAATGAACTATAATACATATGAGAGAAAGCTGATACGAGGTCTTCTTGATATAATGGGTCCATTGTGTTGAATTATAATTTTATGTGTTGAAGTAGATTGTTTGATAGAAGGAAGGAAGTGTTGAATCATCTAGTGTATGGTGATTGTCCCGGCTAAATATAGTACATGCCAAAAGGTATCTAAAAATACGTATGGCCGGGTTATGGATATTAGAAGCCAAAATTCCTTCAAAGGAAGTGACATTTACATTAGATAATCTGTTCCAAAAAGTAAATGTCTCGAGTGCCCATTCAGTATTTAAGGGTGTCTCACAAATAGCAACATCACCATAAGGCATTCCGAGCAAACCCGCTAAAGCATCGGTAGTGTACTCGTATTCTACATTAAACATTTTAAAATAAACGGTACCTACCGTGCTAGCAGTGCCAGGATGGACAGTGTAAATTAGGGAACTTAAAAATTCTCTAGTGAGCCTATCGTAGGTGGGCGCTTTATTAGCAAAAATATCGTGTAATCCTAAATTATCTAGCATGTGGAAAACACTATGATATGTGCCTAGAGTGTACAAACAGTCTTCGTCGACATACCTGGTAGCGAGGATCTCCCGAGTTTGCAACCTTTGCAAAATCTTGTTTTGTCGCTCATTGGGCTTTCCTCCACGAAGAGTGATGTTGTTAAACTTCATTCCGGCCATTAATGGTGGTTGTAGAGAAAAATGAGTATTTATAGAAAAGAAAAGAGAAAATGGAATTTAATGGATTTTTGGTGGAGAGTTGAAGAAGTGAGGTTGGAGAATTGTAATGGCTTGTAGTGAAAAAGAGAAGCTTGGAAATTTTAATGAATTTTTGGTGGAGTTGGGAGAAGAAGAGAATAGGTTTGGAGAGGTTGAAGAAGCTATAAATAGTGGAAAAGGTAAATCTGACTGTTACGTCATGGCGCCCGCCATGGAGTTTATGGCGCCCGCCATGTCTTCGGATTTGATTTGGGCCGACTGTGTTGTTTGCTTCTTGGGCCTCAATCCTCTCGTCTTCATTTTTGTAATGAGGGTGTATATAGGTATCCACGAATGCTGTTTTTTTATTTTTTATTTTAAGCTTGATAAATAAAATAAAAAGAAATAAAATAAAACAAAATAGAGTAAAACAAAATTAAATAAAACAAAACAAAATAAGATAAAACAAAATAAAATAAAATAAAATAATGAACATAAAAAACATAATAATTATATATATATATATATATATATATATATATATATATATATATATATATATATATATATATATATATATATATATATATATATATATATATATATATATATATATATATGAATAGTCAATAATAATTCACGAGTCCAGAGATCTTAGGAAAAATAAAGCAAGCATAATGTCAGCGAAAACAATAAAAATAGGCATGAATAATAAGTAACGGGAAAAATAGGGAAATTCAAACGGTATTTCTTGGTTCATGATGGCATCAGTGCTCGGGATATAGTGGAGTTTCCTCGACTTCGTAGCCTCAAAGCTCTGTGATCTGGCGTCGGAGATCGGCGATCTCATCATGCAGCATATTAGTCTCGGTGTCGTGTGAGGCAATTGCTACCTCGACCTGCAGGGCAACGTCAACAAGCTCCTGGCGAAGCTCGACTATCTCCATGTGAAGCTTAACCAATTCGGACTGCATGCTCGGAGTCTAGAGATTTGGATTGTTGGTATGGACTTTGATTATGATCGGTGCAATCTTCGGCGCATCTACTGTCTCTCCCTGCCCTTCTATGGTGTAGGCCCAGTTGGCCTGATCAATAACACAAGTCACTTGGGGGTCAGGTAAAGTAAAGTAGTGAATGGTCTCACCCTTAATTAACAGCCTGTATTGATCCGGATGGAAAGAAGATCTCCTCACGAGGCCACGGTCCAGACAGAAATCAATATCCATCAAGGTGTAGTTGCAGTAAGACGTCGGGTGAGATAGTCTTCTATCGAGTCCCAGGGCTGAGGCTATGTGAGTCTCCGTGCTTCCAACATGTATGGGGCTCGCAGCAGAGCGAGCATTAAGGTATAGGCTCTCGATCAAGAAAGCTTCATAGTCTACCGAGCGTGACTGAGTGGTACAGTACATGAAGAATATCTCTTCAACACTCACATGTGTATCAGGGTCATTCTTCCCCAGGAAGGTGTGGGCAATGATCATCTGGAAGTATCGGAAAGCAGGATTGTGAATCTTGTTGGAGATCTGGGTTGAAGGGTCAGGACTACCTCCACACGTGATATCGCCCTAAAACTTCTCGACGTCTCGGCTCAGAAAGTAACTCATAGGGAGCTCAGACAAAGCATCATAGGCAGTCTAAAAACCAAGCAAGTCGCTGAAACGCTTATGGTTGAAGGTGTATTCTGCCCCAAACAATTGAAGTTAATGTATCCTCCATCACTGGCGTGACCAACATAAGGCTCGTAGATAAGCGAGCTCAGGAACTCCAAAGTCAGGTTCCTGTAAGTCACGTGCATAACATCTGTATATTCATCCCACTGTAACTGATTGCACAAGTGCTATCTCATCATGCAGCATATTAGTCTCGGTGTCGTGTGAGGCAATTGCTACCTCGACCTGCAGGGCAACGTCAACAAGCTTCTGGCGAAGCTTGGTTATCTCCATGCGAAGCTTAACCAATTCGGACTGCATGCTCGGAGTCTGGAGATTCTGATTGTTGGTATTCCTCATTGCTCAAGCTACCGTTTATGGGAAGGCCATGAGTGAGGATGCCTTTGAGGCTTTATTTGTGCTACTCATATATGGTTTGGTATTGTTCCCCAACATCGACAAATTTGTGGATGTGAACGCCATTAGGATCTTTTCAGTTCTTAATCCCGTTCTGACTCTGTTGGGTGATGCCTATGTCTCTTTGCATTTGAGGAATGCAAAGGGTGGAGGAGTTATTGTGTGCTGTTTGCCTCTGACGGTTGCTTTCAAGGAGAACAAGGGATGTCTACGGTGGTCTACGAGACTTATGTCTCTCACTAATGATGATATCTCTTGGTATGATCGCGTGTATGATATTGTTCAGATCATTGATTATTGTGGTGAATTCTCTAATGTGCCTCTTCTCGGTACATGTGATGGGATCAGCTACAATCCTATCTTAGCACGTCGTCAGCTTGGGTTCCCCCTAAAGGATAAACCTCATAACATTCTGTTAGAAGGTGTATTCTTCCAGGAGGGTAAAGATCCCCAAGGCCTGAAAGCCAGATTTGTCCGCGCTTGGCGCAATATTCATAAGAAGGGTAGAAATGAATTGGGTCCGAAGAACTGCATTGCTTTGGAGCCATATACTTCTTGGGTCAGACATAGAGCTTCTGAGTATCTTATGCCGTATGATCATCCAAGACCTACACCGTTGGATGTGGCTGGGCCTTCAACCCTCCCTAACCAAGGCGTAGAGGAGTTGAGAGAAGAAGACCTTTCACGTGCCTGGATCCGTGAAAGAGAAGAATTGCTTCAGCAAATCAAGGAGAATGACGCTTTGATTGAGTTTCTCGAGCATCAGGTGATCAATGATCCGAATGATACTTGGACTTCTCTGCTTCCTCAGTCTTCCAAGTTCTGGAAGAGGAAGTATGATCGACTTGCGAAGGAGAAAGCGGATATGGAAGCTGCTTATGAGAAAGAGATCAAGAAGCTTTGTGTTTCTCGTCTTCCAGCATCCCGAGCTTCTAGGGATCCATAGGATGTTCATTTTCCTTTTCCCTTGTAATAATCAAAAATGTTGTACTTCTTTGTCTCGAATATATTTGATGAGATATTTTCCATATGCTATTAAATGCTTAAATATTCGAAAATTTACAAATAAATGCCCTAAAAGGTTCCTTGAAATAAAAAACAAAGCATACGCACAAGCATCGCATGCATCATTTTGCATAAGCAGGTTGTTCTGGTCTTCTTGTTTGTGGCCTAACTCTGTGCTCTTCATTTATTTTGAAGACAAGTTAACTCACCGGTACTATACCAAAGCCAATTCTGCAAGAGTGATGGATCAACTTGAACAAGAGAACAGAGAGCTGAAGGAAGAAGTTGCCCGTCTGAGTGCTTTGATGGAGCAGTTTCTGTCTGCTCAAAACCAACCTTCTCCACCTCCTGCAACTCCTCCCCAGAGGATGGTTATATCTGAAGTCGTTGCTCCGACTGTGCCAGCTGCTAGTGCTCATTTCATGCCGAATGCCATGCCAGTCGGGTTTCCGTGGGGTATGCCTCCGGGTTTCATGCCGGATATTCCAGCTCCAACTTTTGCTTATATGTCGGCATCTAGCCCGGTCCTTGCTGCTGCTCCTCCTGTCGTGCATACCATTCCTAGGGTAGACGACACCATCTATCATTCTGAGCCGTCTGAGGGCCCAGATGTCAATGAGAAGATGGAAGCAATGAATGACCAATTCCTCGAGTTGCGAAAGGAATTGAAGACCCTCCGAGGGAAAGATCTGTTTGGCAAGTCTGCTGCTGAACTTTGCCTTGTTCCCGGTGTAAAGATTCCAATCAAGTTCAAAGTGCCTGACTTTGAAAAGTATAAGGGGAACACCTGCCCTCTTGCTCACCTGGTTATGTACGCCAGGAAAATATCTACTCAGACTTATAATGATCAGCTTCTGATCCATTATTTCCAGGATAGTTTGTCTGGTGCGGCTCTTCGCTGGTATATGAGCCTTGATAGTGCAAACATCCGATCCTTCAACGATCTTGGCGAAGCCTTCGTCAAGCAGTACAAATATAATGTTGATATGGCTCCTGACCGTGATCAACTCAGGGCCATGTCCCAGAAGGATAAAGAGACATTTAAGGAGTACGCCCAGAGGTGGCGAGAGCTGGCAGCTCAGATTACTCCTCCGCTAGAAGAGAAGGAAATGACTAAGATCTTTTTGAAAACTCTTAGTTCATTTTATTATGAGCGGATGGTCGCTAGTGCTCCCTCTGATTTCACCGAGATGGTGAACATGGGGATGCGTCTGGAGGAAGGAGTCCGTGAGGGACGTCTGTCGAAGGATGAGAGCTCTTCTAAACGGTATGGGGCGTTTAAGAAGAAAGATGGGGAGGCACATGCTGTGCAGTCCCATGTTAAACCAAGAAGACCCTATGTCAAGAGGAAGCCGACGCGTCATCAGCACCAGGTGGCTCATATAGCACCTGTTTTTAGAGATAATGCTCAGTATCAGCAGCCTAATCAGCATCAGCAACAACCTCAGTATCAACAGCAACATCGTCCACAGCAACAGGCTTACCAGCCTCGTGGCAGTACCAGCAATCAAGCCAATCTGAATTATGATAGGAAGAAGATCAGCTTCGATCCCATTCCTATGTCATATGCTGAATTATATCCTTCCTTGTTGGAGAGGAAGCTGGTTACTCTTAGAGAGCCTCCGGCTGTGCCTACTAACCCGCAGTGGTGGTACAAGCCAGATCAACACTGTGTGTATCATTCCGGTGCTCCGGGACACAACATTGAGAATTGTTATCCGTTGAAGACTAAGGTTCAAGACCTTATGCGATGCGGTATTCTGAGCTTCGAGGACTCAGGCCCCAATGTTACGAAGAACCCATTGCCCGAGCATGGGAAATCAGTGAACATGGTCCAGGGGTGCCCTGGGGAATATAAAGTCAAATATGTGAGTCATATTCGACAGTCATTGGTCGAGTTGCATCGTCTGCTGTGTCAGTACAGTCATATGGAGCACGACCATGACAGATGCCGCATTTGCTCCGTCAATAGATTGGGTTGTCGCCAAGTGCGAAGAGAGCTTCAAGAATTGTTGGATGAGGGTACCATAGAGATTCTTCAGAATCGAAATGTTGATGAAGATGAACCAGAAGTCAATGTTATTTCTCCTGTGTTCAAATTA
Source organism: Lathyrus oleraceus (assembly GCF_024323335.1). Classification (NCBI taxonomy): domain Eukaryota; kingdom Viridiplantae; phylum Streptophyta; class Magnoliopsida; order Fabales; family Fabaceae; genus Lathyrus; species Lathyrus oleraceus. The sequence continues at coordinate 288,622,096 of NC_066585.1, forward strand.
CCTGAGCCTGTTGTCATCCGTTATGATGGTAGCAAGCTGAAGGTCTCTCCTTCTCTGATAATCAAGCCTGCAGGCCCTGTGCCCTATTCTTCTGAGAAAGCTATTCCCTTTCGTTACAGTGTTGTTGCTGTGGAAGATGGGAAGGAAGTGTTGTTGCCTTCAACTTCTGTTACCAATATTGCTGACATGAGCGGGTTGACCCGTAGTGGTTGTGTGTTCTCCGCACCCCCAAAGCCTCATGCTGCTTCTGATACTGTTAAGCGTCCGGTTGGGACTGCTGTGAATGTTCAGAACCCGACACTTGCTGTTGCCAAACCCACCTCTGTACAAAAGACTCATGTTTCTTCTGTTGGCCCGAGTGGCGCTGTGAATGAAGAATGTGATGAGATGCTGAAGCTCATCAAGAAGAGTGAGTACAATGTTGTAGACCAGCTTCTACAAACGCCGTCCAAGATCTCCGTGCTATCTTTGCTTCTGAATTCAGAACCCCATAGGGAGGCTCTGCAGAAAGTATTGGATCTGGCTTACGTTGATCATGATGTCACGATTGAACAGTTTGACAGCATAGTTGCAAACATTACTGCTTGCAACACTTTAAGTTTCTGTGACGCTGATCTCCTTGAGGAGGGAAGAGACCACAACATGGCTCTACACATTTCCATGAATTGCAAGACTGATGCCATGTCCAACGTGTTGGTGTACACTGGATCATCTCTAAATGTATTGTCGAAGACCACTCTTTCGAGACTGTCATATCAGGGGCCTCCCATGAGGCAGAGTGGTGTTGTTGTGAAGGCTTTTGATGGGTCGCGTAAGACCGTGATTGGGGAAGTTGATCTCCCAATCAAGATTGGACCAAGTGATTTCCAAGTTACCTTCCAGGTTATGGATATCCACCCATCTTATAGCTGTCTCCTTGGTAGACCATGGATTCACGAGGCTAGTGCCGTGACATCCACCCTACACCCGAAGTTGAAATTCGTCAAGAATAAGAAACTGGCTGTGGTAGGGGGAGAAAAGGCTCTCCTGGTTAGCCACTTGTCTTCTTTCTCGTACATTGATGCTGAGGACGAAGTTGGAACTCCGTTCCAAGCTTTGTCTATTGCTGAGCCGATTGAGAAGAAGTCTCCTTCATTTTCTTCCTACAAAGATGCGAAACTGGCCATTGAATGTGGTGCAGTTGCTGGTTTAGGGAAGATGATTGAGCTTGAAGATAATAGATCCCGGGCTGGCATTGGCTATTCTTCTGAGGCATTCAACGAGCAAGGTTTGTTCAAGAGTGGAGGTTTCATCCATGCTGATCAAGCTGAAGAAGTTGCTGCTATCTTGGAAGAGGATGCAAAGGATTTGAGCAACTTCATCATACCTGGTGGTGTCTGCCATAATTGGGTCGCTGTAGATGTTCCTACAGTCATTCATAGATCAGAGTAATGGTTCACTTTGTTCAAAACCCTTCTCCCATGCCAAAAGGAGAAGTGATGACATTGTTGGCAGCATTTATACAATGATATTTCATTCAATTAATGCATTGTTAAACATTTGTTTTCCATTTGTTTTCACTTTTTGCTTTTGCATGAAATCAATGATCACAAAAAACCATAAAAACAAGAATAAAAGAAATCATTTTTTTTTCATCTGCATAATGATTTGCTTGTTTAAATTCTGAAGTTTTTATTAACCAAAATCATTATGCAGGTTGATTCTAAAACCCATTGAACATAATGATCCAACGCCATCTCCCAATTTTGAATTCCCTGTATTCGAGGCAGAGGAAGATGATGTTGAAGAGATTCCTGATGAGATTGCCCGTCTCCTTGAGCACGAGAAGAAGATCATTCAGCCGCACCTTGAAGATCTGGAAACAGTCAACTTGGGGTCTGAGGATTGTGTTCGATTGGTGAAGATTGGGGCACTTCTTGAAGAGTCTGTCAAGAAGGGGTTGATCAGTTTGCTACGAGAATATTCCGATATCTTCGCTTGGTCGTATGAAGACATGCTGGGTTTAGATACAGATATTGTGCAACATTTCCTGCCTTTGAAGCCTAAGTGCGTGCCTGTGAAGCAGAAGCTCAGAAGAACTCATCCAGATATGGCGGTGAAGATCAAAGAGGAAGTTCAGAAGCAAATTGATGCGGGGTTTCTGGTGACTTCTACATATCCTCAATGGGTGGCCAATATTGTGCATGTGCCTAAGAAAGACGGAAAAATCCGTATGTGTGTTGATTACAGAGATTTGAACAAAGCTAGTCCCAAAGATGATTTTCCTCTACCACACATTGATATGTTGGTAGACAATACAGCTAAATTCAAAGTCTTTTCGTTTATGGACGGATTTTCCGGTTATAATCAAATCAAGATGGCACCCGAAGATATGGAGAAGACAACATTCATCACACCTTGGGGAACATTCTGTTATCGAGTGATGCCCTTCGGTTTGAAGAACGCCGGAGCCACGTATCAACGAGCAATGACTACCTTGTTTCATGATATGATGCACAAGGAGATAGAGGTCTATGTTGACGATATGATTGCTAAGTCCCGAACGGAAGTTGAACATGTTGAGCATTTGTTGAAGCTTTTTCAGCATTTGAGGAAGTTTAGACTTCGTCTGAATCCGAACAAATGTACATTTGGAGTCCGTTCCGGCAAGTTGTTGGGTTTTGTTGTCAGCGAGAGAGGTATTGAGGTTGATCCTGCAAAGGTCAAAGCAATACAAGAGATGCCTGCACCCATAACTGAGAAGCAAGTCCGAGGTTTTCTTGGCCGCTTGAACTATATTTCCAGATTTATATCCCACATGACTGCCACATGTGCGCCGATATTCAAGCTCCTCCGGAAATATCAGTCTCATGATTGGACCGAGGATTGCCAGAAAGCTTTCGACAGCATCAAAGAGTATCTGTCTGAACCTCCGATCTTGTCTCCGCCTGTAGAAGGAAGACCTCTGATTATGTATTTGATTGTTCTTGAAGACTCGATGGGTTGTGTACTCGGTCAACAAGATGAATCAGGGAAGAAAGAATCTGCTATCTACTACCTCAGTAAGAAGTTTACTGATTGTGAGTCTCGATACTCTATGCTTGAGAAGACGTGCTGTGCTTTGGCTTAGGCTGCTAAGCGTTTACGTCAGTACATGATAAATCATACAACTTGGTTGATATCCCGAATGGATCCAATCAAGTACATTTTTGAGAAGCCTGCTTTAACCGGGAGGATTGCCCGTTGGCAGATGTTGTTGTCTGAGTATGATATCGAGTATCGAGCTCAGAAAGCTATCAAAGGTAGTATCTTGGCTGACCATTTAGCGCACCAGCCGATTGAAGATCATCAGTCTATTCAGTAGGACTTCCCAGATGAGGATATTCTGTATTTGAAAATGAAAGATTGTGATGAGCCTACACTTGATGAAGGTCTGGAACCTGGTTCCAGATGGACGATGGTGTTTGATGGCGCTGTGAATCAGTATGGAAATGGAATTGGGGCAGTAATCATCACTCCTCATGGTACGCATATTCCGTTTACAGCAAGGCTAACTTTCAAATGCACGAATAATATGGCTGAGTACGAAGCCTGTATTATGGGATTAGAAGAATGTATTGATTTGAGAATCAAGCATCTTGATTGTAAGACCCCAATTTTGTCCCTAAGATCCCTCATGGCATCATATCATGTCATATCATTGCCTCAAGGATCCTTGTGCACCTTGCCTGCTTCCTTGTGGGTGGGTTATCTTTTGAGAGTGGTTCTTGATCACCAGACATGTTTTGCATTTGTATATCATTGCTTTTCATTTATCATTAACCAAAAGTACAAAAATATGTCATCTAACCTTTGCCTTGCAGATGAAGCAATCAACAGTCAAAGCAGTCAAAGGCAGCCATTGAGCAGTAGATGGTGGCCATTCTTGAGAATTTGGGCACCATAATCATTCATAAGAGTTCATATGAGCTATGATGTTATTTTGAATCAGAATCCCAAGTGATAGAGGCTTGAATTTCATCTGAGCATAGCCAGGTCAATTGAAACCCTAGAAAAGTCAACACAAGTCAACTGTCAGTTCTATCATGGATTTGAAGGTGGGAGATGGTTAGAGAGGCCTCATTCATGTCCATACAAGTCTCATTTAACATTTAAAACATCAACAATGAAGAATTTGAGGTCAGATGAAAACTTTCCAAAAATAGAAAGTGACGTGTAATTTGGAATTGCCAAAAATGGAAAGGTTTTCTCCTCAAGATTACATCATCAAGAAAGCTTCAAATAAAATTTTGTCCAACATGAAAGTTGAAGATCTTGCTCTCCCATTTCCAAAAAGTCCAAGATCATCAATTTATCATATGTGGTTAAGAAGATATGATCAAAACATGGCAAGGTGTACATGGAGATTCAAATGTGCATAACTTTCAAACCAATGCTCCAATTCAAGTGGTTCTTTTTGCTAATTTCTTCTCTTGACTTCTACTATCCAAATCATGCATTGCATCTCATGAATTCTCATCACATAATTATTTGATAATTCACTTGATTTTTGGAGGGAATTTTGAAAGTTTAAAATTGGTCAATTGTTGGAGCTTTCTATCATTGCCAATAGCTCCAAAATGCATTTTTAAGTGAAATTGAACCATAATCACGTGTACTGTTCATCATGCACATCATGCATAAGGTGAACTTGCTAATTTGCACTTACACCTTCATTTTTGCTAATTCCAATTGCCATGAGCTTAAACATGATTAGGGATTGGATTAAGAGGAAGTATGTAACATAAATCCTAACAGAATTCTGCTAACAACATTCATTATTTTCAGATCTAGATCTAGAATACAAAATTTTCTCTCAAAATTTTCTTCCAATTTCTTCATTCACCAATCCATTTTCTTGTTTGATTCTTGTTATTGAGTTGATATTGAGCAGGATTACACATATAATCAGTAGAAATCGTGCAGCATTGGAGTACTTGAAGCTTGAAGTTCAACCATGGTGGATTCAAAATTTTGAGGATTCGTGCACATCCAAGCCTCAATTCTTCATCTAATCATTCACCTAAGCATTTTGGAAGACTCTTGGATCATTGCAAAGGCTCGAATCCAGCTAGTTCCAGCACTGCTCTACAAGAGGTCATAAAATTAACTCTCATAATCTTGATTTTCATTGCCATAATGTGATAGATCTTTGAATGTTGAGTAGATTAGACTTTGAATCGTGTGATTTCATGCAAAACTGAGTGAGATTCGATGAATTGAAGTTTGGTTGATGATTTTTCTTTTCTTCGATTCATGCGTATTTGATGTTTTCTGGATGATTTGCTTATGAATTCTTGTTATATGATGCAAGATCTTTACAATGCTATGCTTGTTTTTGAGTTCTGGAGCATTTGATTTTTTTCTGGAAATTTTTGGATGAAGATCTTGAAGATCTTCATCGTGTTCATGTTGCTTTCCAGTTTCCTGCGGATTCTCATGCCAGTTCATGTTTAGGGAACGGGTTGGATGCATGGAAGCGCTTTTCCGTTGCCTTAGGGTGTTTTGTTTAGGGTTTGAATATAACTGGGCCACGTATGCGTCTGCATGGCAAAACAATTGGTCAGCGTGTGTTTGACCGTGTCCACTCAGCTTGGACCTTGACACGTTGTTTAATGAAACGACGCGTTTCATCCTTTGGCGCTAGCTTATTCAAATTGAATCTCCATTCGATTCCTGGCCAAGACATTTATTCTATATGCTTCACATTTTATTCCATCCATGTCCATGCCTTTGCTTCATGTTTTTTTTATTTTTTGTCTCTCTTCATAAATCCATATTAAATTGAAATTACATCCAAAAAATATGAGGATTTTTGTGTTAGGTCCCATTTTCTGTCTAGAATTTTTTGGTTATTTTTTCACAAATTGTGCATGGCTGAAATTAAATTGGTGCTAGAGAATGTTAACATGTATCATATTTTGTACCTTGCTTGCCATATCCTTTGTGAAATGATGAGTTTTAATCCAATGAATCTGAAATTTGACATGCTTAAACTAGACATCTTGCTGGACATTTTGGTGTTGAGTTTGAATTTTTCTCATTTGTGGTTGCTGAGATATGCTCATGTTAATGTAGGTGTGACAATGTGTGTGTCACACCTTGGCTTGCTCATTTTGATTAATTTCTTTACTATGCCAAATGAATTTCAAATGATGTGATTTTTCGTATGGTTCTTCTTCTGGATGTTGTGATTGCTCATGATTTTTTGGTGGAATTTTTGGATTCATTTCTGATTTGTTTGATATTTTTCTTGCTGGATGGTCATTTGTGCACTTTTGAATAGTCTTGAACTTCAATGATTTGGGAAATGCTGGTTGTTTATCATATGGATGTGAAATTTTGCACATTGTTTATAGACATATTGAAGTTTGTTGTGGCTTTGATTGGAGGTCTTTATCATGTTTCAATTCTGTTTTAGGCTTGTGCTAAGTTGATGTAGCAAATGGTGTCCTATTTGAGCTTGTTTGTGCTTACCTTGCCTTATGCAATTTCTTTGCCATGCCTAATGTTGCTCAAATGCCTTGATTTTTGGTGTGTTGATCATGTTGTATGTTATGTTTAGCCATGATTTTTCTTGAGATTAATTGAATCATTTTTGAATTAATGTGCATTTGTTCATTCTGATGTCACAATGTGGTTACAACTTGCATACCTTGCCATGTTTTGATTGTGAAATGCATTTGGTAAATGATATTGACATGAGACCTTTTGGATTGTGTCAATAATTGTTTGAAGTTTCATCATGTCAAATTTGAGCTTCTGTTTTGGATTTTTTTCCTTATATTTGACCCTAGGCTTTGACCTAGTGGTTTGCCTCTCATGTTTGAAGCTTTGTTTCAGGTTACACATTCAAGTTACACAATTGATGATGCCTCATATTGAGAGCATTTGATATTTGCTTTTGGTTACTAATGTGTGTTTTGTAGGTTGATGTTGACTCATTTGAGATTGACTGGTGGCTTATGCCTTTGCTTATTGATTGACTGTTGATATTAACTGTTGGTTGTTTGTCTGTATAGTTGTATTGATTTGTTTGATGTTTCAACAGGTACATTAGTTGCTTAAGTTCACTTTGAACTTGCTTTTGCTTGGTTGCTTAACCACTTAGGTATAACCTCTCTTCTTCATGTAGTTTGGAAGACCTGGCCTGTTATGTGGTCAGGCACCTGTCTGAAGTCCTCCTTAAGAGGCAATGCTTGTGATTGTTTACTCTTTGTGCTAAGCAGGAAAAGTCCTTTGATAAGGCAATTGGTAGATAAAAGAGATGTGTAGTCCATCTCCTACTATTCAGTGTGTCATCCCTTTGCTCACATTACATGTTGATGCATTGTGGATCTTAACCCAAGATCTATAGAGTCATTCACTTGTGGAGAGAGTTCCAACTTTCTGAACTCCCACACCTTCTAATATTCAAATCTCTCCCAGGCCAGGGATAGAAGCTATGAGGCACACCCCTCATCTCCATTTCATCTGCTTCACCTTAACTCTCAATGTTAAGGTTAAGAGCACCACTTACCCCATTCCAGTTGACTGTAAAGTCTAACCTTGTTTGAGCCTAATTGCTTGTATATAGTGTGTGCTAATTGACTTGTTTGTCTGATTACTTGATTCATCTGTGCATAGTTGCTTGAGTGTGCCTTTGTGCATTTATCACTATCATTTGTATATCATTTCATAAACCTTGCTTTATAGCATTTTTGCTTTGTCCATGGAGGAGACAAGCATAAGTCCATTACTTGGCAGTTGTTCCAATGATATGGTGTGAGACTAGTATAAGTCCATTGATTGGCATCTGGTATCATTATTTTGTTTTAGGAGATTGGAATTAGCCCAGATAGATTGGCATCTGATATCCATGTTTTGTTTTGCTTTAGGAGATTGGTATAAGTCCATTTATTGGCATCTGATATCCATGTTTGTTTTAGGAGATTGGTGTAAATCCATTGATTGGTATCCGGTATCCACCGTTGTTTATGAGATTGGTGTAAGTCCATTGATTGGCATCCGGTATCATTTGTTTTGCTTATTTTCTATTGCTCATTGCTTATTCCAAAGAACACACTTGAATCATCTTCCATATGATTTCAAGAGGTGAACATCTAAGAAGTTTTACTTCCTCACCCTCCCACCTTTTGTTTCTTTAAACTTCCATCTTTGCATGCTAATCTCAAACCTGAAAACTATTGTCCAAACATTTTCATTTCTTTTCAAATTAGAAACCTAGGCCTTAAGCCTTCGACTTTTTCAAACTCCATCTTCATAATACTTCTTTGAATTGAATTCTAATCATACTTTGACCATTTTTTGTGAATAAATCCTAATTGGTTAATCCAACTCATTCAATTGTTTTGTGGCTTTGTCCATTCTTGATAAGTTTTCATACATTAGCCATAGGTTTGATTTATCCTAGTTGGTTGATGTTAATCTCACCTTTTTGTCCTTAGTGATTGAATTGTAAGACTTCCTTGCTTATTATAGGGTTAACCCCTCACTAGCAAGTTGAAGCTTTTCTCACGTGGTGGACTCGTTGTTTGTATAAGGTTGAGTTTTCTCCCGTGGATAACGAAAGACCTTAGGGCTTTTGTTTTAAAATGAACCCACTCATATTTTGGAAATCTTTTAGCCGAACTACGGCGTTTTGATCCTTACCTTTCATGGAAGGTACGTAGGCAACGGGTTCATCCGTTCAAACACAAAAATAATAACTTGTATGTTCTTTTCTCATCACTTCAATCCATGTTTGCACAATAAATATTTCATAAACAAATAACATTTCATTCAACAAGTGTGAAAACGGCTCCCTAGGAGTACCTAGGACATTTTGGGTGCCTAACACCTTCCCATTGCGTAATTTACCCCTTACCCAGTTTCTCTGATCTTTTCATTAGTTTTCTATATGTAAAACTTCTTAGGCTTTTGTTCGCTTTTTAGCCATTCCTTAGGAAAAATAAAAGTGCGGTGGCGACTCGATTCTTTGTATGCTTTGCTTTTGATTTAGTCAATAAATCATAAAGTGACGAATACACCGCTACATTGATGTTTATGGTGATTCGGCCCTGGTTGTCAATCAGATCAAGGGTGAATGGGAGACGAATCAGCCAAGTCTCATTCCGTACAGAGATTATGCGAGGAGGATTTCAACGTTCTTTACAGAAGTTGACTTTCATCATATTCATCGAGAGGATAATCGGATGGCAGATGCGCTTGCTACGCTTGCTTCGATGATTGTGGTCAAGTATTGGAATGAAGTGCCCAACATTGCCGTGATGCGCTTGGATAGACCAGCTCACGTGTTTGCAGTTGAAGAAGTGAATGATGACAAGTCTTGGCATTTTGATATTAATAATTTCCTCCAGAACCAGGTCTACCCGCCTGGGGCATCTGTGAAAGATAGGAAAACTTTGAGAAGGTTGTCAGGCAGTTTCTACCTCAGTGGTGAAGTGCTTTATAAGAGAAATTTTGACATGGTTTTGCTCAGATGCGTGGATAGACACGAAGCAAACCTGTTGATGACTGAGGTCCATGAGGGTTCATTTGGTACTCATTCCAATGGACATGCCATAGCTAGAAAGATGTTGAGAGCAGGCTATTATTGGCTGACAATGGAGTCTGACTGCTGCAAATATGTGAAGAAATGCCACAAGTGTCAAATTTATGCGGATAAGATTCATATTCCTCCGACACTTCTGAATGTGATTTCATCACCATGGCCTTTCTCTATGTGGGGAATCAACATGATCGACATGATTGAGCCGAAAGCATCCAACGGACACAGGTTTATTCTCGTAGCAATTGATTACTTCACCAAATGGGTTGAGACCGCTTCGTACGCGAATGTGACCAGACAGGTGGTTGTGAAGTTTATCAAGAACCAGCTGATTTTCCGTTATGGTGTGCCAGATAAGATCATTACTGATAATGGATCTAATCTGAATAATAAAATGATGGATGAGTTGTGCGCTGAATTCAAAATTGCACACCATAATTCCTCTCCTTACAGACCTAAGATGAATGAGGCTGTTGAAGCTACTAATAAGAATATCAAGAAGATTATCCAGAAGATGACAGTTACGTACAAAGATTGGCATGAAATGCTGCCATTTGCTTTGCATGGATATCGTACATCTGTACGCACTTCAACAGGGGCAACCCCTTTCTCTCTTGTTTACGGCATGGAGGCTGTTCTCCCAGTAGAGGTGGAGATCCCATCAATGAGAGTCTTGATGGAAGCCAAGTTGACTGATGCTGAATGGATTCAGGGTCGTTACGACCAGTTGAATTTGATTGAAGAGAAGCGATTGACTGCCATGTGTCATGGTCAGTTATATCAGCAGAGAATGAAGAAAGCATTCGATAAGAAGGTCAAGCCTCGTGTGTTCCGAGAAGGTGACCTCGTGCTCAAGAAAGTCTTGTCTTTCGCGCCCGATTCCAGGGGCAAGTGGACTCCAAACTACGAGGGTCCATATGTTGTTAAGAGAGCCTTTTCAGGCGGTGCTTTGATGCTTACAACAATGGATGGGGAGGATTTCACTCGTCCTGTGAATTCAAATGCAGTCAAGAAATACTTTGCCTAAAAAAAAGAGTATATAAAAACAGAATAGCTCGCTAAGTTGAAAACCCGAAAGGGCGGCTTAGGCAAAAATGAGCGTCTCGGTGGAGGACCCGCAAGGGTAATCCAGGCAAAAGTTAGAGACTTGAAAAAAAAGTATATTTGTATCCCGCTAGATTGAGTACCTCACCCTGGGGCAATCTAGGCAAAAATTAGGGATTTGGCAAGTAACTGCATCCTGACAAGACTTTCTGTTCCACAGCTGTCTTTTCGTCAGAGATTCTCGATTCATCGTCGACTGAAGCTTCGAATACATCGAGATTCAAATTGGTAGAGAAAGGATCATTATGTTCAATGTATCCCTCTTCCAATATACATCACTGATTTCAAATTTGTACAGATCTATGGAGTCTTGCCATTTGCAGGCTACCATTCCATCAAATCAATTTGAGCTTTTATCCAATTATTTGCACTCTTATTTGTTCCAATTCAACAAATGTTTTGCATGTTTTAATTGATAAAATGTCATTGTTTTAAACAAATAAATTTTTTCAAATTGTTGTTTTAAACAAAGTGAACATTCACAATGATGAAAGGATACTTAAGAATCTCTCAGTGCTCTCCCAAGGGTGGCATGATTTCCAACAGGTAAGACATTTGTTCATATTCCTGGCTTGGTTGTATCCTCTTTCTCCAGATCGTTGTTAGGGTTGTTCCCCAAGCAGAGTTGTTGTTGTGGGTTGTTCCCCAAGCAGAGTGCTTGTTGAAGACTTCGCTTTCTTCTCCAGCAATTTTATCTCCCCAGCATGGGTGTTTTCCTTTTGGAAGATTCGGTAGTTGGTGGTTTGAGACGCCGGTACCCCGTCACTCTCCCCAGTGCAGTCGCCAGCGGAGTTGTTGCTTCTCTCCTCAGCATGGTTGCTTTCTTTTTGAAGATTCAGTGGTTGGTGGATTGATATCCCGGTACTTTACCACTTTCCTCAGCGCAGCCTGCAGAGTTGTTGATATGATATACTGCATTTTATGCTATGTCTCCCCATCAGAGCGTTTCTCCTTCAGTAGGGCAGTGATTATGTTCCTTCTCAGCAGTTGTTAGTTTCCTTGTTGGAAGGTGTAGCATTTGGTGGTTGATCCCCAGCTCTCCTCCATATCCCCAGTGGATTCTTCAGTGAATTCCCCAGTGGAGCCGTCAGTAGATTTGTGGTATGGTAGATTATATCTGTGTGATTTCCCCAAAATCCCCAAGAGTTGGTATCCCTGACAGAGTCAGGATTGCATCTGTGATAATCCCCTCAGAGTCTCCGCCAGAGCTGGTATCTTTGACAGAGTTGCTTTTGTGGCAGTTTCTGCTTGTTGAAACTTATGTTTCCCCAGTAGGGTCGGTTGGTGGTCTAGCATCCAGAAATTTGGTTGATTTCCTGATTGCTTTTGATCCTCAGTAGAGTGGCTTGTTGCAGAATCTACTTGTGTGATTTGTTTTTCCTTCAGTGGGTGTATCCCCGATGGAGTGGCTACTTGTGTTTTCCCAGTAGAGTTGCTTGTGCAGTAGAATCTACATGGATGATCCGTTCTCCCTCAGTGGGTTGTTCCCCAGTGGAGTTATGTGGAGTTGCTTCCATAGCAGTTCTCGCTTGTGCAATAAATTTCTGATACTGAGGATCCCCCGCAGATATCTCGGGATTTCTCTTTTTCCCCAACCGATTGGTCTTTGTGGCAGTTTCTTGCTTGTTGTGACTTTCTGTGCCCTGGTTGGGTTGATTTGTTGATCCATCACTCAGAGATTTCGTGATATCTTTGGAGTTGTTTTGCCTCCCTGCAGATCTTTGCTTTTCAGCATATAGATCTCTAGCAGATTGGCTTTCCAGTTGGTCTTTCCCCTGGAATTGTAGTACCGGGCGTTTGATTCCTGGACCCTGTTTGTGTTAGATATGTCTGTTTTTTCAGCATTCATCAAACATAAATCACGCATATTCACGCATACTCATAAACATTTAGATATTCATGTTGCATTTTTTGCCATATATCTTTTGTTTGTTGTTCCCTGCTGTGGTAATATAGATCTCTCTAATAGATCTCCCCAAGCAGATGTCGGGCGTTTAAATCTCTCCATATAGAGTCAGCCCCATAAGCAGAAAATGTTTGTCTTTCCTTCTGCAGTTCCCCACTGAGATATACCCTCGTGGATGACGGTTGTTTCCGTTTCCTCCCAACACATATATTGGGATGGATGTCCCTATTGAGTTATATCCTCATTAGGACGAGTTTTGATTCAGTCTGTCTTTTCAGTTTGATCCTGAATTGGCTATTTGTCAGCTGTTTCTTGTGCTTCCCTGTGGAATAAATGAATGAATTGCCCAGTAACCGACAATAATTTTTTTATCCCCAGCGGAGTTTGGGCCTCTACCCTTATACCGGTAGTTGTAAGTCCTTGTTTCTTGCCTTCTTGGCGGAATTTGTGGTTATACACCTTTTATTCCTCGGCAAGAGTCGATTTGGTTTTCTACCCAGTAATCGATAGTTGTAAATCCTATCCCCCTGCTCTTCGGCAGTTGGTGGTTTGTTATAAACCCTATTTTGTTCCCGTGCGGAGTTGTGATTCTTTCATTCCCCACGCGGACGTTGTTGGCTACTACCCCGTATTCGGTAGTCGTAAGTCCTATCTCTTTTCCCCTAGCAGAGGTAACCTTTGTGGTTCGTTCTGGTTGATGGTGGATTTGGTGTTGTTGTGGTTTTATTCCCAACGGAGTCTGTGCTTTTTGTGGATAGTTGCCGGATGCTAGCAACCCTATCCCCAGCCAGAGTTTTGGTATTCTACCCCGTATTCGGTAGTTGTAAACCCTAATTTCTCCCCTTTGCAGAGTTAACTTTGTTGTTCATCCTAACCGATGATGGTTGCTCTTTGTGGTTATCTTCATCCAGGTTCGATGTTGATATTCCTTCTTTGCTTCTGGACAATTGTCGATTGCTAGCAATTGTATCCCCAACAATCTTCTGGATCATTGTCGTATGCTCGCAATGTTATCCCCTTTGAAGTCGCCAGCAAGTCCTTGTGGATAATTGCTGTTTATGCAATTCATCCCCAGCGGGTATTCTTTCATTTACCCGTTTGCTTGGTAATGATTGTTGCTCCCTTTGATTGGTCATCATTATATACCTAGTTTTGGTATCCCGATGCCTTTCTTTTCGGTTGATTTATCCTTTGTTAACCCAGTAACCGGTTGTGGATAATCTTCCATGCGAGTATGTTATCCACGTTCTGACGGTAATGGATAATATATCTCATGCACTCTTCAGTCGAAGCCTTTTGTGTTTCCCTAGTCGAGTAAGATTCGTTTTTCCTTTGCGGAATCGAATTTTCTTTGTTTCGGATAATTGCCGGATGCTTGCAATTTATCCCTTGTGAGTTGTCTTTCGTTTACCTTGTTGATGTGGTAGCGATCGTCTCTCTTTTTGGTTAGTCACCTATTATATACCCAGTAACCGGTATCTCTGGTGTCTCTTCCTTTTCGAGTATATTATTCACGTTCTGACGGTAATGAATAATGTATCTCATGCGCTCTTTGGTTGGAGTCCTTTGTTGATTTTCCCCAATGGAGTAAGATTCGTATTCTTTGTATAATCGAATACCCATCCGTTCGGATGATGAGTGTTTTGGCATATATACCAATTCACATTTTCGGTAGGTCACCTATTATATACCGTAACCGGTATCTTTGGTGTTTCCTTCCATGCGAGTGTATTATCTACGTTCTGACGGTAATAGATAATATATCTCATGCGAGTATACTATCCACGTTCTGACGGTAATGGATATTATATCTCATGCGCTCTGTGGGTTTGTGTCCCCAGTTGAGTAAGATTCAGTTTCCCATTGTGGATTCGAATGTCCATCCTGTAAGTCGATTTGGTTTTTTTAAGCCCTCCTTTCGGATGATGAGTGTTTTGGCATATATACCAATTCACGCCTTTGGTTGGTCGCCTATTATATGCCCTAACCGGTATCCATGGTGTTCCTTCCTTTCTGCTCCCTATTATGACCTTGGTCCCCTTGTGGAGTCAGATTTTCCTGAGTTGATGTACCTTTTTCAGGTCTTTCTCAGATGTTGGTTGATTGATATCTCTCACCCTTATACCGGTCTTAGATATTCATTCTTCCTGAGTTTGTTACCCTTATACCGGTAACACCTCATTCTTTGCTGCTTCCCTAGGAGAGTCTCTTTGTTAGACACTTCTCCAGTGGTTTTCTGTGGTGATTTTTGCCCTTTTGCTGTATTGGCGTTTTCCCCAATATATGCATTTTTCTCCGGCAGGGAGGTTCTTTGTGAATCTTTCCCGGTCCGAGTCCGGATTTTCATCCGAAGTTTCTTTTGTGGATAGTTTGAGTCAGCTTGAGTCTTTCCAATGGATGTGTCCTCCTTTGGAATTCTTTCTTTCCCCAGTTTGAGTCCTTCACTCCCTAGTGAGGTCTCCAGTCCAGTCGTGTTTTGTTCACGCAGTGTCAGTTTTGTTCCCCCTAGTTCATAGTCGTGTCCTGCTCACACATTCTTTCTTTTCTTATCCCCATGAGAGTCTTGTTAGAGTCTCTGTTCCTGGTGAGTGTATTACTCCGATGGATCGTCTTTTCTTCTTTGTGGACCCGTATTCCCCACAGAGTTTATTTCTTTTGCATGCATACATCTGCATCATGAGGTCTCTTAGGGACCAAAGTTTGTCTCATTACTGTTATTTAAGCCCATTCTACCGCGTCGAGATGAATATTTCTAAACTTCACTTCTCCGGCTAGAATGACCTTAAATAGGGGCATCTGTAAGACCCCAATTTTGTCCCTAAGATCCCTCATGGCATCATATCATATCATTTCATTGCCTCAAGGATCATTGTGCACCTTACTCCTTCCCTATGGGTGGGCTATCTTCTGAGAGTGGTTCTTGATCACCAAGCATGTTTTGCATTTGTATATCATTGCTTTTTCTTTTTATCACTAACCAAGAGTACAAAAAATATGTCATCTAACCCTTGTCTTGCAGATGAAGTAATCACAGGTCAAGACAGTCAAAGGCAGCCATTGAGCAATAGATGGTGGCCATTTTTGAGAATTTGGGCACCACAATCATTCATAAAAGTTCATATGAGCTATGATGTCATTTTGAATCAAAATCCCAAGTGGTAGAGACTTGAATTTCATCTGAGCATAGCCAGGTCAACTGAAACCCTAAAAAAGTCAACACAAGTCAATTGTCAGTTCAATCATGGATTTGAAGGTGGGAAGGGATTAGAAATACCTCATTCATGTTCAAACAAGTCTCATTTGACATTTCAAACATCAACATTGAAGAAAATAAAGTCAGGTCAAAACTTTCCAAAAATAGAAAGTGACCTATAATTCAAAATTGCCAAAAATGGAAAGGTTTTAACCTAGCTTCAACTTCAAATTACATCATCAAAAATGCTTCAAATGAAATTTTGTTGAACATGAAAGTTGTATATATTTCTCTCCCATTTCCAAAAAGTCCAAGATCATCCATTTCTCATGTGTGGTTAAGGAGATATGATCAAAACATGGCCAAGTGTACATGGAGGTTCAAATGTGCATAACTTCTCAACCAAAACTCCAAATCATGTGGCTCTTTTTGCTAAATTCTTGTTTTGACCTATAATTTCATAATCTTGCATCGCATTGCATCAATTCTCATCACATGAACATTTTGCAAATTCACTTAATTTTGGAGGGAAAACATGGAATTTGAATTTGGTGCATAATTCAAATGTTTTGCAATTGCCATTGATTTTAAAATGTCATTTTAAGTGAAAATACATTGCATTTCGTGTACTGTTCACTCATATTTACCATGCAAGGGTGAAATGACCAAATTTGCATAAACACCTCATTTCACTAATTTTCATTAGCATTTGGTTAAGCATGATTAGAGCTTGATTAATAGAGAGTATATAAGCTAAAACCCTAACAGAATTGCAGGAGAACACCTCATAATTTTCAGATCTACAAAATTTCATCAAACTTTTCTCTCATTTTTTCTCTCAATTTCTTCAAAACAATTTGCATTTTCTTGCTTAATTCATCATCTAGTATCATTATTGATCAAGATTCAAGCAAGATCCTAGCCAATTCGTGCAGTTTGGAAGCATACATGAAGCTTGAGCATCAATGGTGAATTTCAAATTCTGTTGAATCAAGGACAATTGGACCTCAAGACCTCTTCCAATCAACTCCACAAGCTTGCTAGAAGATCATTCGAGCAGTGCAAGGCCTGGAACGCGTGGATTCGAAAGCTGCTCTTCAAGAGGTCATGAAATCGTATCTCTTATTTCTCATTTTTGTTATGCTAAACTTGTAGATCTTGTTTGTGTGAGCATGCTGAGCTTTGAATCACTTAAAACCATGCATTATCCACTGAGTTTCGATGAATTGAAGTTTCATGGTGAATTTGTTTTTTGCTCGATCCACATGATTTAGGATGATAAATGCTTGATGATTGCTTGATTCGTGATGTGTGATGTGTGTGCTACATGTTGATATGATTAGTTTTAAGATCTGGAAAAAATGTTCATGATGATCTTGAGCTCTTGCTGTTCATTCTGGCCGCGCGAAGAAGAAGAAGTACAGGAACTTTACGCCACGGTTTTTTGATCTTTTGTACCACGCGTTAAACCGTTGCCTTTGTTCATGTTAGGGCTTGCGTTTCATTGGACGCATGCAGTGCTCCATGCTGAGTGCTGATTGGCCAGGCGTATTCTTTAATGAAACGCCGCGTTTCATAGAGGCGCCAAATGCCTCATTCAAATTAAATAATATAAATTCATTTTAATTCCTTTAATTTGTTTTCATTTCATTTCAATTTAATTTCAACCTTCCAAAATTCATATTAAATTGAAAATGGCTCTAAAAAATATGAGGATTTTTGTGTTATGTCACATTTTCTGTCTACTTTTTTTTGGTTATTTTTTCATGAATTGTGCACGGCTGGAAATTAATTGGTCCTAGGGTTTGTGAACATGTATGCCTTTTATACCTTGCCTTGCTTCTCCATTTGTGAAATGATGAGTTTTAATCCAATGCTTATGAAATTTGACCTGTTGAAACTAGACTCCTTGCTTGACATTTTGGTGTTGAGTTTGCATTTTTATCATTTATCATTTCTGGTTTGTGATTTTTCTAAGTAGGTGTGACAATTTGTGTCACACCTTTTGATGTTCATCTTGTGCTATGTGTTTACCCTATCAAATGATGCTCAATTGTTCTGATTTTTTGCATGCTGATCATATGAGATGTCTTGAATATGCATGAATTTTTCCAGATTTTTGTGAATCTTTTCTAATTTAATTGAGATTTTTCATTCTGTTTGGTCACATTTGAGCTTTAAAATAGTCTTGAACTTCAATTGATCATGAAATGGATTTGGTATATGATATTGATGTGAGACCTTTTGGATTGTCTTAAGATGTGTTTGAAGTTGATTCATGTTAATTTTCAGCTTCTGTTTTAAATTTCTTCTCCATCTTTGACCCTAGGCCTTGACCTAGTGGTTTGCTTCTCATGTTTGAGCTTTGATTTCAGGTTGAACATCCAAGTTATATGGTTCATGATGCTCCATCCTTTGAGCATTTGATGTTTGCCTTTGACTACTAACATTGTGTGTTTTGTAGGGTTGTTAACTCATTTGAGCTTGACTTGTGGCTTATGCCTTTGCTTATTGGGTTTGACTGTTGATATTGACTGTGGTTTGATTGTCCGAGCTGTATACTGATTTGTTTGATGTTTCAACAGGTACATAAGTTGCTTAAGTTCACTTTGAACTTGCTTTTGCTTGGTTGCTTAACCACTTAGGTATAACCTCTCTTCTTCATGTAGTCTGGAAGACTTGTCCTGTTACTTGGGCAGGCACCTGTCTGAAGTCCTCCTTAAGAGGCGATGCTTGTGATTGTTTACTCTTTGTGCCAAGCAGGAAAAGTCCTCTTATGAGGCAATTGGTAGATAGAAGAGATGTGTAGTCCATCTCCTACTATTCAGTGTGTCATCCCTTTGCTCACATTACATGTTGATGCATTGTGGATATTAACCCAAGATCTATAGAGTCATTCACTTGTGGAGAGAGTTTCAACTTTCTGAACTCCCACACCTTCTAATATTCAAAGCTCTCCCAGGCCATGGATAGAAGTTATGAGGCACACCCCTCATCTCCACTTCATCTGCTTCACCTTAACTCTCAATGTTAAGGTTAAGAGCACAACATACCCCATTCCAGTTGACTGTAAAGTCTAACCTTGTTTGAGCCTAATTGCTTGTATATAGTGTGTGCTAATTGACGTGTTTGTCTGATTGCTTGATTCATCTGTGCATATCTGCTTATGTGTGCCCTTGTGCATTTATCATCATTAATTGTACATAATTGCATAATCATTGTTCATATCTGTGTGATCATTTTGTTTTGAGGAGTCAACTGTAAGTCCATTTATTGGCAGTTGTTTCCTATGACCATTAAGGAGTCAATTCTAAGTCCAGTTATTGGCATTTGTTTCCTGTGATATGGTAGGAGATTGGTGTAAATCCATTGATTGGTATCCGGTATCCTTGTTTCTTTGCTTTAGGAGATTGGTATAAGTCCAGTGATTGGCATCCGGTATCCGGTTTTCTTGTTTTCTTTTGTGAGACTAGTATAAGTCTAGTGATTGGCATCTGGTATCATTGTTTTGTTTTAGGAGATTGGTGTAAATCCATTGATTGGTATCCGGTATCCATGTTTGTTTAGGAGATTGGTGTAAGTCCATTGATTGGCATCCGGTATCCATTTGTTTTGCTTATTTGTTATTGCTCATTGTTGCCTATTCCTGAGGAATCACTTGAATCATCTTCCATATGATTTCAAGAGGTGAACATCTGAGAAGTTTTACACTCCCTCACCCTTCATCCTTTTATTTCTTAAACCTCCATTTGCATGTTAATCCAAACTTGAAAAATACCGTGCAAACATTTTCACCTCTTTTTCAAATTAGAAACCTAGGCCTTAAGCCTTTGACTTTTCAAACTTCATTTTCTTAATACTTCTTTGAATTGAATTCTAATCATACTTTGACCATCTTTTGTGAATAAATCCTAATTGGTTAATTTCACTCATTCAATTGTTTTGTGGCTTCGTCCATTCTTGATAAGTTTTCATACATTAGCCATAGGTTTGATTTATCCTAGTTGGTTGATGTTAATCTCGCCTTTTGTCCTTAGTGATTGAATTGTAAGACTTCCTTGCTTATTATAGGGTTAACCCCTCACTAGCAAGTTGAAGCTTTTCTCACATGGTGGACTTGTTGTTTGTATAAGGTTGAGTTTTCTCCCGTGGATAACGAAAGACCTTAGGGCTTTTGTTTTAAAATGAACCCACTCATATTTTGGAAATCTTTTAGCCGAACTACGGCGTTTTGATCCTTACCTTCCATGGAAAGGTACGTAGGCAACGGGTTCATCCGTTCAAACACAAAAACAATAAAAATTGTATATTCTTTTCTCATCCCTTCCATCCATGTTTGCACAATAAATATTTCATAAACAAATAACATTTCATTTCAACAAGTGTCAAAAGGGCTCCCTAGGAGTACCTAGGACGTTTTGGGTGCCTAACACCTTCCCATTGCGTAATTTACCCCTTACCCAGATCTCTGATCTTTTCATTAGTTTTCTATGTGTAAAACTTCTTAGGCTTTTGTTCGCTTTTTAGCCAATCCTTTGGATAAATAAAAGTGCGGTGGCGACTCAATTCTTTGTATGCTTTGCTTTTAGTTTAATCAATAAATCATAAAGTGACGAATACACCGCTACAGATACATTTCTCATCGAAAATGAATTCAATATCTTTCATCAGAAGGCCAGTCAAGGGTTTTGTTATTTTAGAGAAGTCTTTTATGAAGCGTCGGTAGAAACCGGCGTGTCCAAGGAAACTACAGACTTCTCTAACTGTCTTAGGAGGGTTAAGGTTTTCTATAACTTCTATTTTTGCTTTATCGACCTCAATGCCTCTTTCAGATATTATATGTCCTAACATTATGCCTTCTTTGACCATAAAGTGGCACTTCTCCCAGTTTAACACAAGGTTAACTTCTACGCATCTCTCTAGGATTTTCTCAAGGTTAATAAGGCAGTCTTCAAAGTCTAATTCATACACCGAGAAGTCATCCATGAAGACTTCCATGATTCTGTTGAGATAATCTGCGAAGATTGACATCATACAATGTTGGAAAGTATCTGGCGTATTACAGAGTCCAAACGGCATTCGTCTGTAAGCAAACGTTCCGTAGGGACACGTAAAGGTTGTTTTCTCTTGATCCTCAGGGTGAATGGGTATTTGGAAAAATCCAGAATATCCATCAAGATAACAAAAGTAAGAGTGTCGGGCAAGATGCTCAAGCATTTGATCTATGAATAGAAGGGGGGAATGGTCTTTCCTAGTTGCCTTATTGAGCTTCCTATAATCTATGCACATACGCCATCCGCCTTCTATGCGTTTAGCGACATGCTCTCCCTTTTCGTTCTGCACGACTGTGATGCCTCCCTTCTTGGGTACCATATGTACAGGACTTACCCACTTACTATCAGAGATCTGATAGACTATACCGACTTCCAGTAGTTTAAGGACTTCCTTCTTTACTACCTCGCTCATTACAGGGTTGATTCTTCTCTGATGTTCTCTGGAAGGTTTTGAATCCTCCTCTAGTGAGATCCTATGCATACACACGGATGGGCTTATACGTTTTAAATCAGAGATGTTGTACCCTAAGGCAGAGGGGTAACTTCTTAAATCATTCAAGAGTCGATTCGTCTGGTCTTAGTTTAAGGTGGCACTAACTATTATTGGGCGGTTCATCTCTTCATCCAAGAACTCATATCTTAGGTTCTTGGGTAATTCCTTAAGTTCTTAGGCTGGTTTTTGAGAATTAGGCGAAGGGTCTGGAGTAAGATCCAAACATTCGTTAGTGCGAGGTTTCGTTTCCTCTAACTCGTCATCTTTTTCATTCGGGTTTGAAAATGGTTCGATCTTAGGTTCTCCCTGATCAAATTCTCTTATGCACTCATCTATGATATCGATCGCATAACATGCGTCTCCTACAATTGGTGCCATCAGGAATTTCGAAAGAATGAACTCGATCTTTTCATCCCCTACTTCGAAGGTTAATTTCCCTCTTTTGACATCTATTATAGCTACGACTGTTGTAGCGGTGTATTCGTTACCATTGGAGATATTGACTAAATCCAAGGTAAATCATACAAAAGTCGAGTCGCCACCGCACTTCTATTTATCCAAAGGAATGGTTAGAAAGCGAACAAAAACCTAAAAAGTTTTATCGAATCAAAAGCTAGTAAAAATGTCAAAGATCTGGGTAAGGGGGTTGGTTATGCAATGGGAAGGTGTTAGGCACCCAATGCATCCTAGGTACTCCTAGGGAGCCCTTTTCACGCTTGTTGCAAAGGTTATTGTTTATGAAATTATTTTGTGCAAACATGATTGAAGAGATGAGAAAAGAATATACAAGTTTATTTACATTTTGTGTTTGGATGGATAAACCCATTGCCTACGTACCCTCTCATGAAAGATAAGGATTAAAACCTCGTAGTTCGGGTAAAAGATTTCAAAAACAAATGAGTGGATTGATTGGTCCAAAAGCCTTAAGGTCTTTTGTTATCAAAGGGAGAAAACTCAACCTGAAAAACCACAAGTCCACCATGTGAGGATAGCTTCAACATGCTAGTGAGGGGTTAACCCTATAATAAGCATGGAAGGCTTATTGTCCATCACTAAGGACAAAGGTGAGTATTATATCTACCACAAAGATAACTCAAACCTAATAGCTAAAGGTTATGCAAAATTTGATTAAGAAGTGGACATATGAGAACCACAAAAGAAACACATTTGAGTGGGCTATATTAACCAATTAGAAGTATGTACAAAAATGGTCAAAGTTGACTTAAAGATTCAATTCAAAATGCGTATTATGAAAAGAAAGTTTGAAAATCAAAAGCCTAAGGCTTAGGTTTCTCATGTTGAAAACAAGTCAAATGTTTGCACAAAAGTTTTTTGGTTTGGGTGAAACGATGAAGAAAGGTTAAGTCACAAAAAGGTAAGGGTTAAGGAATGAAACCACAAATAGGAGTTCCTTTCTCAAGATCATAGAGATGATCCAAGTAAGTTCCTTTGGAATAAGCACAAGGCAAAAGCAAAAGTCTCATAAGAGAACCACAAGATAAGAGGAAACAGAATGCCAATAAATGGACTTACATCCAACTCCAAGCACAAACAGGAAACATAATGCCAATAAATGGACTTAAATCCGACTCCTAACAACAAACAGGAAACAGAATGCCAATATATGGACTTAGATCCGACTCCAAACAACAAACAGGAAACAAAATGCCAATATATGGACTTACATCCAACTCCAAACAACAAACAGGAAACAAAATGCCAATATATGGACTTAGATCCGACTCCTAACAACAAAACAACATCAAAAGCAAACACATGCAAAAGTAATCAAGCAAATAATGCATCACACTCTAAATACACACAAGAGGCTCACACAAATGGGTGGGCTTTAGTCAAGAGGGGTCATATCAACCTCGACAAGCAAGCCAAACTATACAAGTGTAGTTTGTAGCTCTTAACCACTAACATTAAGAGTTAGGGTGAAGCTGATAAAAATGGAAATGAGGATGAGACCTCATGCTCTTGACCCTGGCCTGGGTGAGCTTAATGATCAAAACAGAAGTCAATCTTTTGCATAATGCACATTTAAACATGTCATAAAATGTCCTCAAAAGGACCAGCATCAATTCACAAAGCAAATGCATTAAATGATCAATGTAAAGCAAAGGCAAGCAAAGGTGCACAAAGTGGATATCCAAATTAGAAAATCCAAATCAAAACAGAAATGCATCCAGTGGCTATGGAATTTTTTATGTAAGCTACTCATGTCATGAACAAACATCATGCAAACAATTAGATCCAAAAGGGCTCAAATGATAGGTGATAAAAAATGCACAAATGCAATGCCAAAAATGTGACACAAATTGTCACACACATCTTCATGTATCAAAACCAGTGATAGCATATGAGAAAAAATTCAAACCGGTGCTCAAACATTCATATCATGAGTGAAGATCAAGCATGCAAAAATTCAGATCAAATGGATCAACACATAGCATTTCACAAAGCAATGAACACAACATATCAAATTAACACAATGTCCAATAAAAAATTCACAATTAAAAAATCAGACATCAACAAATCTTGA